>NC_069504.1:741490104-741849271 GCF_027579735.1 Bombina bombina | reverse complement strand
CCCTAGTCCACAGTGACCATGGGATTATTCTGCCCATTCTTCTGGCCACTGCTCTAACTAGTGCTAATCCTGATATTGGGCTGAAAGTTTCGCCACCCTTCCATTTTACATGAACTGTCCTCTGATACAGAAGAAGGTGATTGAGAGTCTGCTGGAAGCAAATAAGTATCCCTGTTGTGATCTTGCTGAGGGGAAAGCACCCCTCTTAAAACAGGGGATCCCACCGGCAGTGGTACTGAGGCATCCAGTCCCAAACTCTCAGGTACTGGCTGAAGATATTTTCGATTTTGACATGTAACTGTCCCTCCATCAGTAAGGACTACATAAGACCTTGGTTCTGGAGAGTGTCCAATTACTGTAGCAGGTGTCTTCCATTTCTTCTCATCATCCAGTTTATCTCTGACACTTTGCCCCACATTCAGCTCCTGCAAGGGCCTCACAGAGTGTTTCCTGTCGTAGAAGAATCGATAACCCCTTTTAGCCTCTTCATCCCTCCTAAGGACCTCGTCCCGAGGAACAGAGCTAGTGTGCTGGAAGACACCCACAGAGGGTAAAGTGGTGCGAATCTAAAGCCCTAGCATCAGCTGTGCCGGGCTAAAACCCATGGCTTGAATGGTAGTCGCCCTATAGGACAAGAGGGCTAGGTATGGCTCAGATTGCTTCAAAGTGAACTTAGTTGTTTGAACTGCCCTTTCAGCCATTCCATTGGCCTGCAGGTGATGTGGACTCGATGTAGAATGGACAAAATCATATTCACTGCTGAAAGAACTGAACTCAGTGAGTGATAACGGACCACCGGGCGAACAAGCTCTTGAGACGAGTGATAATGGCTTGACTTGTGATCTCATTCAAGGGTGCAATCTCCAAATACCTGGAATAGTAGTCAATCATGACTAGGTACTTTTTACCGTGCAGTTTGCACAAATCAGCAGCTATTTTCTGCCACGGGCCTGCAGGCAGCGGAGTAGAAATCAAGGGCTCCCCTTCTCTGAGTAGGCCGGGGTTCCCGGCAAAAGGCACATTTTGACACATGGCTTGCGATGTCGGAACTGATCCCAGGCCACCATACTGCCGTAGCTGCCCTTTTTCTGCACTTTGTAATGTCCAAGGGGCCATCATGAATCCTGCTTAACATCTCCTGCTGCATGCTAACAGGAATAACAATGCAGTCCTGGAACAGCACCAACCCATCCAGTTTCGTGAGCTGCGACCTGACTGGTAAGAACTTAAAGAGATCCATGCTGCCCGGCTCTCGGGCCAACCTTCTTTTATGTACTTAACTTCTTGAAGGTCAGTATCTAAATATGTCTCCTTTCTTATTTGCTCTAGCTTCCCTGACAAAATGAATTTAGATGCCAGAACTGAATCTACATACACTTTCACATCTGATTCCGTTGAAGATTCTTCAGCAGCAGCCAGCGGGAGCCTGGAAAGTGTATCTGCCACTACCAGTTGTTTCCCCGGCACATGCACTGCCTGAACATTGAACCTGAGCAGCCTCATCAGAAGTCTCTGGCATCTTAGGGGTGTTTTGTCAATATCATAGGAGTTGATTAGAGGGACTATCGGTTTATGGTCAGTCTCCAGACTAAATTTCTCTAAATCCACTAGGTAACGCTGGAAGCGCTCACAGGCCCAAACTACAGCCAAGCACTCTCTCAATTTGGACGTATTTCGACTCAGCAGCCGTCAGTGTATGGGAACAGTAGGCGATGGGCTGTAGTTTGTTCTCATTCAACTGCAGGAGGGAGGCCCCTAAACCATAACTGCTTGCATCAGCACTAACCACAGTCTTTTTAGAAGGGTCGTAGAACCCCAACACTGGGGCAGACTCCAGCAGGGACTTGACCTGCACAATTCTTCCTGTGAAGGTCCCCAGACCAGGCAACATCTTTCTTTAACAACTCTGTGATAGGGTGTAGTATTGTGGATAAATCTGGAAGGAACCTGCCCACATAATTCACAAGGCCCAATATTTGTCTCAGCTCATGTACATCAGAAGGACTTTTCATCTGTTTAATAGCAAGAATTTTATCAGGGTCCGGCTTGATGCCATCCCCATTGATAATATGCCCAAAGTAACATAACTCAGCCTTCCTAAAAAAAATGGCATTTCTTCTTATTTAATTTCAGCCCAGACTCTCTAATAGTCTGCAGCACACAGCTCAATTGCTAATCATGTTCTTCCAATGTAGACCCATACACCAAAATATCGTCCATGACATCTACCATGCCCTCATGGTCCCTTAGGAGAGAACTCATCTCTCTTTGATAGATTTCAGGAGCAGAGGATATCCCGAAGGGGAGTCTGCAGAAGCAAAACTGACCTACCGGTGTAATGAAGGTAGTCAGTTTGCGGCACTTTGGATCTAGAGGTATCTGCCAGAAGCCACTGGAAGCATCCAGTGTAGAGAAGTACTTCGCTCCAGCCAATTTCGGAGCTATGTCTTCAAGTGTCGGCAGCACATATCTCTTTCTCTTCACCGCCTCATTCAGCCTTTTCAAATCTACGCAGATGCGTACCTTACCGTTTTTCTTCGCAACAGGTACAATGGGGGCACACCAGTCAGTTGCTTCAACAACCTCTTCAATAACTCCCATATTCTTCATACGCAGAAGTTCTTTCTCCACTTGAGGCATGAGCGGGAACAGAATTCTACGAGGAGTGGTAATGCTGTATGGGACTGCGTCACCTTCAAGTGATATTCGGACTGGGTTGCAATTCAGTAGGCCCAATTCACCAAACATGTCTTCTGAAATCTCATTCACTCTGGCGACCAGGCCCAAACCACAGGCTGCTTTTCTGCTCAATAGGTTGTTAACACACTGACCTCTAATCACATGTACCCACATGGTGAATTTCCTCTGCTTGTACTCGCAGCTGGCAAGAAATTTCCCCACACAATCGATGCAGCCACCAGGACTATGAACTTTTGTTGTAACTTTCGCCAGCTGAGGATGTCGAGGCAGTTTTATGAATGCTGCAAGGGACATAACAGTGATGTCTGCTCCTGTGTCAATCTTAAAGGCAACTTTGGCTCCCATTACAGTAAGAGTAACCCGCCAATCTCCATCTGAACCAGACAGTTCAACAACTTACCCTACAAAGGACACTTCTTGACCCTCCTGGTCACTATCCACCTGCATCTCCTTAATGTATTCAGTTTTACACACCACTTCAAAATGGCCCATTCAATTACATTTTCTACATCTTTTGTCTTTAGCAGGGCATACGACACTCTGATCATGGGTACGGTTACACCGCATGCTGTGCCCATCCGCTTCTGGGCCTATCTGTTGCCTTTGGTCTACCGCTCACACTGTGCCTTTCACCAGCAACTCTCCTGAACTGCTGCACTTCATCCACAATACTCTCGGACCTCCGATCAGCACTTTGCTTTTTCACCAGTTCACTCTGGCAGGCCATCCTAATAGCCCCATCCAATGTTAAATCAGCCTCCAACTGTAGCTTCAGTGAGACTTCAGCATCTGCAATTCCTATGACTATTCTGTCTCTGATTTGCTCCTCTTTAGCAACACCAAACTCACAGAATTCAGCTAGTTCATACAGACTGTGCACAAATGACTCCACAGATTCTCCCACACGCTGAGCACGGTTGTGTAAACAGGCCCTCTCATGAATCACATTTCTTTTGGGCACAAAGTGAGCACTGAGTTTGTTCATAACTATTTCAAAGTCAAATTCTTTCCCTTCTTGGAAAGTAAAGACATTAAACACAGGCTCCACATCTTTCCCCATAGAGTATAAAAGAGAATTAACTTGTACTTCACCACTCTCCTTGTCCAGCTTGGAAGCAATCCTGAAGCTTTGAAACCGCTGACACCATGTGGGCCAAGCTGCAGGCTGAGAGAAATCAAAAGGCTCAGGTGGGGTAAACTTCGACATTGTCATTAATCAAGAAACAGAAGCGCAGGCAAGTACTTCTGACACCATGTCATGAGATGCAGGACACAGCATAGAAGGTACAACGCTATTTTATTTCAGAGCATAGAAGTATACAGCTTGTACAACACATCTAACTTGGTAACTGCGACATAGACAATAAATCCCCTAAACCACGCCCCCATCCGGTGACGTCACTTCCCACTCTCATCACAAAGACTTCCCCAGGGTCATTTTACAAATACACACAGAAAGAGAAGCGCTCTATCAGGAACGAGAAACAGCTCAATAACTCATTCTATGGCAATTTTCCACCTGTGGTAGCCTCTTTTAGCCCAATCAGTCTGACCCTCGTAAGTCCAGCCACGAAATACCAGACAACCCCTCTCTGAACAAGGAACATGGAAACACCATACAATTGTTTTGGCCTTCAGGAAAGTTCTTCTGTATGCATTTTTAATATGACTCTGGGGAAGTCTCCCTAAGGGTGATGGGGGAAATCAGATGTGGACTCCTTACCCAATGTGCCTACAGGAACATGGCTGCACCTCACTGACAAGGCCCAATGAAGGCTGAAACGATCGTCTGGGGTTGCCATGTTCCTTGTTCAGAGAAAGATTAACTGGTATTTCGTGGGCTGGACTGACCTTGTTGGGCAGGATCAGACTGTATACTTCAGCAATGTTCTTCTCTGTGAAAAGATTTATTGGACTAAAAGAGTCTGCACCCAAAGTAATGGAGATATATATATGCATGCAGAAAGTATTCAAACCCCTTAATTTGTTTCACATTTTGTTGTGTTGCAGCCTTATGCTAAAATAGTTTAAATTATTTTTTATTCACATCAATCTACATAAAGTCTCACAACTGAAAATCCATATCATAGCAAATACCAAGCCATGAGGTCAAAGGAATTGCCTTCAGAGCTAAGAGACAGAACTGTGTTAAAAGGTTAAAAAAAAAAATTTCATCTGCATTGAAGGTTAACATGAGCCCAGTGGCCTCCATAATTCTTAAATGGAAAAAGTTTGGAACAACCAGGACTCCTGAGCTGCCTGTCCGGCCAATTAGGGGAGAAGAGCCTTGGTAATAAAGGTGACCAAGAACCCAATGGTCACTCTGGTTGTACTCCAGAGATCATGTGTGGTGATGGGAGAAAGTTCTGCCCAGCAGTTTAATGTCCCCTTAAAATGACACGCTCTGTGTGAATCACAGGGGTTCATATTCTTTTAAAGGGACATAAAAATGCAAAAAGAAAATGCTCTAATGTAATATTGATTGTATATAACAATTAAAGGCAGCTCCCATTAGTGCATTACTACCTAGGTATGCTTTGAACAAACAAGAGAAAAGGGTAAATTTGATATTGGAAGCAAATCGGAAAGTCTCTTAATAATGCATGCTCTGTCTGAATAACAATATTCAGGGAAATGAAACCCACAATTTTTGCTTCATGATTCAGATAGAGCATACCTCTTTATACAACTGTCCAAGTTACTTATATTATCAAATTTGCTTTATTCTATTGGTTGAATGAGCAGTAATGCACAACTGTGAGCTAGCCAATCACAAGAGGCATATATGTGCAGCCACCAATCAGCAGCTAGCCCAGGTATGCTTTTCAACAAATGTTACACAGCACCCAGCTTGAGGCAGTTTAAAGCAAATACAAGTCAAACTATCACTCTTACCCTGTAGCTTTTGTAAAATTTGCTTATTAGGTAAGACTTATTTTATTTTAAACATTTGACTTGCATATTACTCATATAATTATATACATCAACCAATTATTTTCAGTTGACGAGATGGACTGACAAGTCTAGACAATATTACCATTACCTGTTTCGCCAAGTTAAAGGTACATTCTAACTCATTACAGCATGCAATTTGTGTTTTACTGATCATAGTTAATCTGGTGTTAAACACATAGATAAAGTCATACTTGAAAGCTGAAAGCACTCCAGATTCCGAGCAGAAAACTGCCAGTGACCCATTCAGAAGTAGCAGTCGCACATAATCACCTATAATCAGACTGTTTCTGCTTGGGAGCTGCAATTCTTGCTGCTTCCGAGCAGGACTTTACTTTTGTGTTTAACCCCTCAAACATTATCAGTATTCAAGGCTTTCTGATAACATATAACGAATATTACAAAGTGAAATGGTGTTTATATTAGTGTTTATATTAGTACTCTTACAGACTTCACCTATCACTGATCTAGCTATTGAATCTGTCAGAGTCCTCCATATCTTGCTAATAAAACATAATTTATGTAAGAACTTACCTGATAAATTCATTTCTTTCATATTAGCAAGAGTCCATGAGCTAGTGACGTATGGGATATACATTCCTACCAGGAGGGGCAAAGTTTCCCAAACCTCAAAATGCCTATAAATACACCCCTCACCACACCCACAATTTAGTTTAACGAATAGCCAAGAAGTGGGGTGATAAGAAAGGAGCGAAAGCATCAAAAATAAGCAATTGGAATAATTGTGCTTTATACAAAAAAATCATAACCACCACAAAAAAGGGTGGGCCTCATGGACTCTTGCTAATATGAAAGAAAAAAATGTATCAGGTAAGTTCTTACATAAATTATGTTTTCTTTCATGTAATTAGCAAGAGTCCATGAGCTAGTGACGTATGGGATAGCAGATACCCAAGATGTGGAACTTCCACGCAAGAGTCACTAGAGAGGGAGGGATAAATAAAGACAGCCAATTCCGCTGAAAAAATAATCCACAACCCAAATCAAAAAGTTTTAATCATATAAAGAAAAAAACTGAAATCATAAGCAGAAGAATCAAACTGAAACAGCTGTCTGAAGTACTTTTCTACCAAAAACTGCTTCAGAAGAAGAAAACACATCAAAATTGTAGAATTTAGTAAAAATAAGCAAAGAAGACCAAATTGCTGCTTTGCAAATCTGATCAACAGAAGCTTCATTCCTAAAAGCCCAGGAAGTAGAACTGACCTAGTAGAATGAGCCGTAATCCTCTGAGGCGGGGTTTTACCCGATTCCACATAAGCATGATGAATCAAAGATTTAAACCAGGACGCCAAAGAAATGGCAGAGGCCTTCTGACCTTTCCTAGAACCAGAAAAGATAACAAATAGAGTAGAAATCGTTCTGAAATCTTTAGAAATTTCAACATAATATTTCAAAACTCTAACTACATCAAAAGAATGCAAAGAACTCTCTAGAGAATTCTTAGGATTCGAACACAATGAAGAGACAACAATTTTTCTACTAATGTCGTTAGAATTCACAACCTTAGGAAGAAATTTAAATGAAGTCCGTAATACTGCCTTATCCTGATGAAAAATCAGAAAAGGAGATTCACAAGAAAAAGCAGATAACTTAGAAACTCTTCTAGCAGAAGACATAGCCAAAAGGAACAATACTTTACAAGAAAGTAATTTAATGTCCAGAGAATGCATAGGTTCAAACGGAGGAGCCTGTAAAGCCCTCAGCACCAAATTGAGACTCCAAGGAGGAGAGATTGACTTAATAACAGGCTTGATACGAACCAAAGCCTGTATAAAACAATGAATATCAGGATGATTAACAATCTTTCTGTGAAAAAGAACAGAAAGAGCAGAGATTTGTCCTTCAAGGAACTTGCAGACAAACCCTTATCCAAACCATCTTGAAGAAATTGTAAAATTCTAGGAATTCTAAAAGAATGCCAAGAGAATTTATGTGAAAAACACCAAGAAATGTAAATCTTCCAGACTCGGTAATAGATCTTCCTAGACACAAATTTACGAGCCTGTAACATAGTATTAATTACTGAGTCAGAAAAACCTCTATGACTAAGAATTAAGCGTTCAATTTCCATACCTTCAAATTTAATGATTTGAGATCCTGATGGAAAAATGGGCCTTGAGACAGAAGGTCTGGCCTTAACGGAAGTGTCCAAGGTTGGCAACTGGCCATCCGAACGAGATCCGCATACCAAAACCTGTGAGGCCATGCTGGAGCCACCAGCAGTACAAATGACCGCTCCAATGAGGATTTTGGAAATCACTTTTGGAAGAAGAACTAGTGGCGGAAAAATATAAGCAGGATGATAATTCCAAGGAAGCGACAACGCGTCCACTGCTTCCGCCTGAGGATCCCTGGATCTGGACAGATACCTGGGAAGTTTCTTGTTTAGATGAGAGGCCATCAGATCTATTTTCTGGAAGTCCCCAGATTTGAACAATCTGAAGAAATACCTCTGGATGAAGAGACCATTCGCCCTGATGTAACATCTGGCGACTGAGATAATCCGCTTCCCAATTGTCTATACCTGGGATGTGAACCGCAGAGATTAGACAGAAGCTGGATTCCGCCCATACAAGAATCCGAGATACTTCTTTCATAGCCTGAAGACTGAGTCCCACCTTGATGATTGACATACGCCACGGTTGTGACATTGTCTGTCTGAAAACAAATAAACGATTCTCTCTTCAGAAGAGGCCAGAACTGAAGAGCTCTGAAAATCGCACTGAGTTTCAAAAAGTTGAGTGGAAATCTCGCCTCCTGAGATTTCCAAACCCCTTGTGCTGACAGAGATCCTCAGACAGCCTCCCAACCTGAAAGACTCGCATCTGTAAAGATCATGGTCTATGTTGAAAGAACCGAAGAGACCCGTAGAACTAAATGATGATGAACTTAACCATCGATCAAAGATAGTTAAACATTAGGATTCAAAGATATAAAAAGTGATATCCTAGAATCCCTGCACCATTATTCAGCATACAAAAACTGGAAAGGTTTCCTATGAAAATGAGCAAAGGCCGGGAATCGAATCCAATGCTGCAGCCATGAGACCTAAAACTTCCATGCATATATAGCAACTGAAGGAAATAATAGAGACTGAAGATTCCGACAAACGGAACCCAATAAATTGTCACTTGTCTGTTAGAGACAAAGACATTGACACAATCTATCTGGAAACCTAAAAAAGGTGACCCTTGTGTGAAAGGAATCAAGGAGATTTGATAAAAAATCCTCTAACCATGACTTGAAGAAACAACAAAGTTGAATCGTATGAGATTCCGCAGAACGAAAAGACTGAGCCAGTACCACGAGACCGTCCAAATAAGGAACACTGAGAACCTTGAAAAGATTCTTAGAACTGTCACTAGACCAGAAGGAAAAGCAACAAATTGGTAATGCTTGTCAAAAAAGAGAATCTCAGAAAATAAAAATAATCTGAAATGAAAACAGAAGATATGCATCTATTGTATCTATTGTAAACAAAATAATGCATCACTGACCAAAAAAGGCAAAATAGACCATATAAACACCATTCTAAAAGATGGTATACTTATATGACAATTCAAAAAGATTTTCTATCTTTAGAACAATGTTTAGTCTTGAATAAAACCCCAAAACCCATTTACTAAAAATGGAACTGGAATAAATACCCCAGAAAACTCCAGGTCTGAGCAGCGCTTGAGCCCCAACGGGTGACCAGCCGCGCTTCACCAATACCCAAAATATATAGGTCTGAAACACATTAAGGAAAGTGTTAGACTTACTGGAATATAATAGAGAAAAAAAGACTTCTCACAGAAGGTTTTACTCTGAATCTTATTCTGTACCCAAAATCTAAGAAATTTGGACCGAATAGAACCAAACAAATTTCAAAAAAGTCTTAACCTGCCCCTTACCAGCCAAGCTGGAATACGGCACATACATGCAAATTTAGGGAGCTAACTTTGAACTGAAAAAAAACTTCCAATTAAAAACATGTTACTTGGGTAAGAATTTAGGATTTCGTTCCTTAGTAGGAACAACAAAACTAAAATAAGCTTAAAGTTTTAGTCTTAAAACTCAATCTTGAAGCCCAGAGTAACAGTTAAGAATTGAATCCAATTATGAACCAAATAATTGATTATCTTGGAAAAAAAGAAATATGGATTTTAAGAAATCACAAAATTCTTCTAGCTAAAACAGCTAAAGACATAGATTAAACCTCATTTGCGAAAATATTCAATAAAATGAAGACACAAATCAAATTATTAGCATGTTAAACAAGACAAAGGACCAATCAACACACTGGACTTGCATAATCAACAAATGCAAGATAACAAGACAATGCAATAGCACTTAGTCTGAACTTCAAATGAGTAGTAGATTTTGTCCCTTTAACAATGCTAAATAAATCATAATCCGATACTTGATCTTAAAGTATCCAACCAGAAAAATGAAGCGATTGCAACATCATCCAAATAAATTACAGGTCCAAGAAAAGTACCTGAAATAAATAATTTTCCTTAAATAAGATACAACCATCTGAAGGAAAAAAATAAATACTATTTTGCTATGGAAACAATAGCATATTTAGCAGGAGTAGAGATAGCCCCATTAATTTGGGGAATCCTCAAAACTGAAAACTAACTGCCGGCAAAGAATATAATTTAAAAACCTTGAAGAAGGAATAAAAGAAAATTCTCAGCCTATTCCATTCCCTGGTATCAGGAACTGGAAAAAAACTTCTGAAAACAGAAGATTAATAAGCAGAAATAAAATGTTAGCTAGTCTTGAAAAAAGAAGTTTGAAAAAGACCTAAAAAACATAATTTATGTAAGAACTTACCTGATAAATTCATTTCTTTCATATTAACAAGAGTCCATGAGCTAGTGACGTATGGGATATACATTCCTACCAGGAGGGGCAAAGTTTCCCAAACCTTAAAATGCCTATAAATACACCCCTCACCACACCCACAAATCAGTTTAACGAATAGCCAAGAAGTGGGGTGATAAGAAAAAAAGTGCGAAGCATATAAAATAAGGAATTGGAATAATTGTGCTTTATACAAAAAAATCATAACCACCACAAAAAGGGTGGGCCTCATGGACTCTTGTTAATAAGAAAGAAATGAATTTATCAGGTAAGTTCTTACATAAATTATGTTTTCTTTCATGTAATTAACAAGAGTCCATGAGCTAGTGACGTATGGGATAATGACTACCCAAGATGTGGATCTTTCCACACAAGAGTCACTAGAGAGGGAGGGATAAAATAAACACAGCCAATTCCTGCTGAAAATAATCCACACCCAAAATAAAGTTTAACAAAAAACATAAGCAGAAGATTCAAACTGAAACCGCTGCCTGAAGAACTTTTCTACCAAAAACTGCTTCAGAAGAAGAAAATACATCAAAATGGTAGAATTTAGTAAAAGTATGCAAAGAGGACCAAGTTGCTGCTTTGCAGATCTGGTCAACCGAAGCTTCATTCCTAAACGCCCAGGAAGGTAGATACTGACCTAGTAGAATGAGTTGTAATTCTCTGAGGCGGAATTTTACCCGACTCAACATAGGCAAAATGAATTAAAGATTTCAACCAAGATGCCAAAGAAATGGCAGAAGCTTTCTGGCCTTTCCTAGAACCGGAAAAGATAACAAATAGACTAGAAGTCTTACAGAAAGATTTCGTAGCTTCAACATAATATTTCAAAGCTCTAACAACATCCAAAGAATGCAACGATTTCTCCTTAGAATTCTTAGGATTAGGACATAATGAAGGAACCACAATTTCTCTACCAATGTTGTTGGAATTCACAACTTTAGGTAAAATTCAAAAGAAGTTCGCAACACCGCCTTATCCTGATGAAGAATCAGAAAAGGAGACTCACAAGAAAGAGCAGATAATTCAGAAACTCTTCTGGCAGAAGAGATGGCCAAAAGGAACAAAACTTTCCAAGAAAGTAATTTAATATCCAATGAATGCATAGGTTCAAATGGAGGAGCTTGAAGAGCCCCCAGAACCAAATTCAAACTCCAAGGAGGAGAAATTGACTTAATGACAGGCTTTATACGAACCAAAGCTTGTACAAAACAATGAATATCAGGAAGAATAGCAATCTTTCTGTAAAAAGAACAGAAAGAGCAGAGATTTGACCTTTCAAGGAACTTGCGGACAAACCCTTATCTAAACGATCCTGAAGAAATTGTAATATTCTCGGTATTCTAAAAACATAATTTATGTAAGAACTTACCTGATAAATTCATTTCTTTCATATTAACAAGAGTCCATGAGCTAGTGACGTATGGGATATACATTCCTACCAGGAGGGGCAAAGTTTCCCAAACCTTAAAATGCCTATAAATACACCCCTCACCACACCCACAAATCAGTTTAACGAATAGCCAAGAAGTGGGGTGATAAGAAAAAAAGTGCGAAGCATATAAAATAAGGAATTGGAATAATTGTGCTTTATACAAAAAAATCATAACCACCACAAAAAAGGGTGGGCCTCATGGACTCTTGTTAATATGAAAGAAATGAATTTATCAGGTAAGTTCTTACATAAATTATGTTTTCTTTCATGTAATTAACAAGAGTCCATGAGCTAGTGACGTATGGGATAATGACTACCCAAGATGTGGATCTTTCCACACAAGAGTCACTAGAGAGGGAGGGATAAAATAAAGACAGCCAATTCCTGCTGAAAATAATCCACACCCAAAATAAAGTTTAACAAAAAACATAAGCAGAAGATTCAAACTGAAACCGCTGCCTGAAGAACTTTTCTACCAAAAACTGCTTCAGAAGAAGAAAATACATCAAAATGGTAGAATTTAGTAAAAGTATGCAAAGAGGACCAAGTTGCTGCTTTGCAGATCTGGTCAACCGAAGCTTCATTCCTAAACGCCCAGGAAGTAGATACTGACCTAGTAGAATGAGCTGTAATTCTCTGAGGCGGAATTTTACCCGACTCAACATAGGCAAGATGAATTAAAGATTTCAACCAAGATGCCAAAGAAATGGCAGAAGCTTTCTGGCCTTTCCTAGAACCGGAAAAGATAACAAATAGACTAGAAGTCTTACAGAAAGATTTCGTAGCTTCAACATAATATTTCAAAGCTCTAACAACATCCAAAGAATGCAACGATTTCTCCTTAGAATTCTTAGGATTAGGACATAATGAAGGAACCACAATTTCTCTACTAATGTTGTTGGAATTCACAACTTTAGGTAAAAAATTCAAAAGAAGTTCGCAACACCGCCTTATCCTGATGAAGAATCAGAAAAGGAGACTCACAAGAAAGAGCAGATAATTCAGAAACTCTTCTGGCAGAAGAGATGGCCAAAAGGAACAAAACTTTCCAAGAAAGTAATTTAATATCCAATGAATGCATAGGTTCAAATGGAGGAGCTTGAAAAGCCCCCAGAACCAAATTCAAACTCCAAGGAGGAGAAATTGACTTAATGACAGGCTTTATATGAACCAAAGCTTGTACAAAACAATGAATATCAGGAAGAATAGCAATCTTTCTGTGAAAAAGAACAGAAAGAGCAGAGATTTGACCTTTCAAGGAACTTGCGGACAAACCCTTATCTAAACCATCCTGAAGAAATTGTAATATTCTCGGTATTCTAAAAGAATGCCAAGAAAAATGATGAGAAAGACACCAAGAAATATAAGTCTTCCAGACTCTATAATATATCTCTCTGGATACAGATGTACGAGCCTGTAACATAGTATTAATCACAGAGTCAGAGAAACCTCTTTGACCAGGAATCAAGCGTTCAATCTCCATACCTTTAAATTTAAGGATTTCAGATCCTGATGGAAAAAAGGACCTTGAGACAAAAGGTCTGGTCTTAACGGAAGAGTCCACGGTTGGCAAGAGGCCATCCGGACAAGATCCGCATACCAAAACCTGTGAGGCCATGCCGGAGCTACCAGCAGAACAAACGAGCATTCCATCAGAATCTTGGAGATTACTCTTGGAAGAAGAACTAGAGGCGGAAAGATATAGGCAGGATGATACTTCCAAGGAAGTGAAAATGCATCCACTGCCTCCACCTGAGGATCCCGGAATCTGGACAGATACCTGGGAAGTTTCTTGTTTAGATGAGAAGCCATCAGATCTATTTCTGGAAGTTCCCACATTTGAACAATCGGAAGAAATACCTCTGGGTGAAGAGACCATTCGCCCGGATGCAACGTTTGGCGACTGAGATAATCCGCTTTCCAATTGTCCATACCTGGGATATAAACCGCAGAGATTAGACAGGAGCTGGATTCCGCCCAAACCAAAATTCGAGATACTTCTTTCATAACCAGAGGACTGTGAGTCCCTCCTTGATGATTGATGTATGCCACAGAATTTTTGCGCCAAAAAAGTCCGCGCCAAGAATGACGCAATAAAATGAAGCATTTTCAGCCCCCGCGAGCCTAACAGCCCACAGGGAAAAAAGTCAAATTTTTGAGGTAAGAAAAAATATGATAATTCAATGCATAATCCCAAATATGAAACTGACTGTCTGGAAATAAGGAAAGTTGAACATTCTGAGTCAAGGCAAATAAATGTTTGAATACATATATTTAGAACTTTATAAATAAAGTGCCCAACCATAGCTTAGAGTGTCACAGAAAATAAGACTTACTTACCCCAGGACACTCATCTACATGTTTGTAGAAAGCCAAACCAGTACTGAAACGAGAATCAGTAGAGGAAATGGTAAATATAAGAGTATATCGTCGATCTGAAAAGGGAGGTAAGAGATGAATCTCTACGACCGATAACAGAGAACCTTATGAAATAGACCCCGTAGAAGGAGATCACTGCATTCAATAGGCAATACTCTCTTCACATCCCTCTGACATTCACTGCACGCTGAGAGGAAAACCGGGCTCCAACTTGCTGCGGAGCGCATATCAACGTAGAATCTAGCACAAACTTACTTCACCACCTCCCTTGGAGGCAAAGTTTGTAAAACTGATTTGTGGGTGTGGTGAGGGGTGTATTTATAGGCATTTTAAGGTTTGGGAAACTTTGCCCCTCCTGGTAGGAATGTATATCCCATACGTCACTAGCTCATGGACTCTTGTTAATTACATGAAAGAAAGAATGCCAAGAAAAATGATGAGAAAGACACCAAGAAATATAAGTCTTCCAGACTCTATAATATATCTCTCTGGATACAGATTTACGAGCCTGTAACATAGTATTAATCACAGAGTCAGAGAAACCTCTTTGACCAAGAATCAAGCGTTCCATCTCCATACCTTTAAATTTAAGGATTTCAGATCCTGATGGAAAAAAGGACCTTGAGACAAAAGGTCTGGTCTTAACGGAAGAGTCCACGGTTGGCAAGAGGCCATCCGGACAAGATCCGCATACCAAAACCTGTGAGGCCATGCCGGAGCTACCAGCAGAACAAACGAGCATTCCTTCAGAATCTTGGAGATTACTCTTGGAAGAAGAACTAGAGGCGGAAAGATATAGGCAGGATGATACTTCCAAGGAAGTGAAAATGCATCCACTGCCTCCGCCTGAGGATCCCGGGATCTGGACAGATACCTGGGAAGTTTCTTGTTTAGATGAGAAGCCATCAGATCTATTTCTGGAAGTTCCCACATTTGAACAATCTGAAGAAATACCTCTGGGTGAAGAGACCATTCGCCCGGATGCAACGTTTGGCGACTGAGACAATCCGCTTTCCAATTGTCCATACCTGGGATATAAACCGCAGAGATTAGACAGGAGCTGGATTCCGCCCAAACCAAAATTCGAGATACTTCTTTCATAGCCAGAGGACTGTGAGTCCCTCCTTGATGATTGATGTATGCCACAGTTGTGACATTGTCTTATCTGAAAACAATGAACAACTCTCTCTTCAGAAGAGGCCAAGACTGAAGAGCTCTGAAAATTGCACGGAGTTCCAAAATATTGATCGGAAATCTCACCTCCTGAGATTCCCAAACCCCTTGTGCCGTCAGATACCCCCACACAGCTCCCCAACCTGTAAGACTTGTATCTGTTGAGATTATAGTCCAGGTCGGAAGAACAAAGAAGCCCCCTGAACTAAACGATGGTGATCTGTCCACCATGTCAGAGAGTGTCGTAAAATCGGTTTAAAGATATTAATTGAGATATCTTTGAGTAATCCCTGCACCATTGGTTCAGCATACAGAGCTGAAGAGGTCGCATGTGAAAACGAGCAAAGGAGATCGCATCTGATGCGGCAGTCCTAAGACCCAACATTTCCATGCATAAGGCTACCAAAGGGAATGATTGTGACTGAAGGTTTTGACAAGCTGATATCAATGTTAAACTTCTCTTGTCTGACAAGGACAGAGTCATAGACACTGAATTTATCTAGAAACCTAAAAAAGGTTACCCTTGTCTGAGGAATCAATGAACTGATTGGTAAATTGATCCTCCAACCATGAACTTGAAGAAACAACACAAGTCGATTCGTATGAGATTCTTCGAAAATGAGAAGACTGAGCAAGTACCAAGATATCGTCCAAATAAGGAAATACCAAAACCCTATTCTCTGATTACAGAAAGAAGGGCACCGAGAACCTTTGAAAAAGATTCTTGGAACTGAGGCTAGGCCAAACAGAAGAGCCACAAAACTGGTAATGCTTGTCTAAAAAGAGAATCTCAGACACTAAAAGTGATCTGGATGAATCGGAATATGCAGATACACATCCTGTAAATCTATTGTAGACATATAATGCCCTTGCTAAACAAAAGGCAGGATAGTCCTACAGTAACCATCTTGAATGTTGGTATCCTAACATAACGATTCAATAATGATAGATCCAGAACTGGTCTGAAGGAATTGACCTTCTCTGGTACAATGAAGAGATAAAATAAAACCCCAGCCCCTGTTCCAGAACTGGAACTGGCATAAATACTCCAGCCAACTCTAGATCTGAAACACATTTCAGAAATGCTGAGCCTTGCTGTGTCAACTGGGACACGGGAAAGAAAAGAATCTCTTAGCAGGAGGCCTTAACTTGAAGCCAATTCTGTACCTTTCTGAAACAATGTTTCTGAAACCAGAGATTAAGAACGGAATTGATCCAAATTTCTTTGAAGAAAACGTAATCTGCCCCATACCAGCTGAGCTGGAATAAGGGCCGCACCTTCATAGATACTTAGGAGCTGGCTATAGGTTTCTATAAGGCTTGGATATATTCCAAACTGGAAATAGTTTCCAAACTGATACCGCTCCTGAGGATGAAGGATCAGGCTTTTGTTCCTTGTTGTGAGGAAAGGAACGAAATGATTATTTACCCTGGAAAGAAAGGGAAAGCAAAGTTGACTTAGAAGACATGTCAGCATTCCAAGTTTAATCCATAAAGCTTTTCTAGCTAAAATAGCTAGAGACATATACCTGACATCAACTCTAATGATATCAAAAGATGGTATCACCAATAAAATTATTAGCATGTTATAGAATAATAATAATGCTATAAAATTATGATCTGTTACTTGTTGCGCTAAAGCTTCTAACCAAAAAGTTGAAGCTGCAGCAACATCCGCTAAAAATATAGCAGGTCTAAGAAGATTACCTGAACATAAGTAAGCTTTTCTTAGAAAGGATTCAATTTTCCTATCTAAAGGATCCTTAAATGAAGTACTATCTGCCATAGGAATAGTAGTACATTAGCAGGAGTAGAGACAGCCCCATAACCTTAGGGATTTTTGTCTCAAAAAACTCTAATCTGTCAGATGGCACAGGATATAATTTGCTTAAACGTCTAGAAGGAGTAAATAAATTACCCAAATTATTCCATTCCCTGGAAATTACTTCAGAAATAGCATCAGGGAGATAAAACACTTCTGGAATAACTACAGGAGATTTAAAAACCTTATTTAAACGTTTACATTTAGTATCAAGAGGACCAGAATCCTCTATTTCTAATGCAAATAACACTTCTTTAAGTAAAGAACGAATAAATTCCATCTTGAACAAATACAAAGATTTATCAGCATCAACCTCTGAGACAGAAACCTCTGAACCAGAAGAACCATTATCAGTATCAGAATGATGATGTTCATTTAAAAATTCATCTGAAAAAAAGAGAAGTTTTAAAAGACTTTTATGTATACTAGAAGGAGAAATAACAGACATAGCCTTCTTAATGGATTTAAAAAAATAAAATCTCTTATGTTATCAGGAACACTCTGAAAATTAAATGTTGACGGACAGCAACAGGTAATGTAACAGTACTAAATGAAATTTTATCTGCATTAATAAGTTTGACATGACATGCAATACAAATAACAGCTGGAGAAACAGATACCAAAAGTTTATAGCAGACTTAGCTTGGTAGCTCCAGCACTGTGCAGTGATTTTCCTGTAGTATCTTCTGACTCAGTTGCAACGTGGAACATCTTGCAATATGTAAAAGAAAAAAACAACATATAAAGCAAAATTGATCAAATTCCTTAAATGACAGTTTCAGGAATGGGAAAAAAATGCCAGTGAACAAGCTTCTAGCAACCAGAAGCAATAAAAAATGAGACTTAAATAATGTGGAGACAAAAATGACGCCCATATTTTTTAGCGGCAAAAAAGACGCCCACATTATTTGGCGCCTAAATGCTTTTGGCGCCAAAAATGACGCCACATCCGGAACGCCGACATCTTTGACGCAAAATAACGTCAAAAAATGACGCAACTTCCGGCGACACGTATGACGCCGGAAACGGAAAAGAATTTTTGCGCCAAAAAAGTCCGCGCCAAGAATGACGCAATAAAATGAAGCATTTTCAGCCCCCGCGAGCCTAACAGCCCACAGGGAAAAAAGTCAAATTTTTGAGGTAAGAAAAAATATGATAATTCAATGCATAATCCCAAATATGAAACTGACTGTCTGGAAATAAGGAAAGTTGAACATTCTGAGTCAAGGCAAATAAAAGTTTGAATACATATATTTAGAACTTTATAAATAAAGTGCCCAACCATAGCTTAGAGTGTCACAGAAAATAAGACTTACTTACCCCAGGACACTCATCTACATGATTGTAGAAAGCCAAACCAGTACTGAAACGAGAATCAGTAGAGGAAATGGTAAATATAAGAGTATATCGTCGATCTGAAAAGGGAGGTAAGAGATGAATCTCTACGACCGATAACAGAGAACCTTATGAAATAGACCCCGTAGAAGGAGATCACTGCATTCAATAGGCAATACTCTCCTCACATCCCTCTGACATTCACTGCACGCTGAGAGGAAAACCGGGCTCCAACCTGCTGCGGAGCGCATATCAACGTAGAATCTAGCACAAACTTACTTCACCACCTCCCTTGGAGGCAAAGTTTGTAAAACTGATTTGTGGGTGTGGTGAGGGGTGTATTTATAGGCATTTTAAGGTTTGGGAAACTTTGCCCCTCCTGGTAGGAATGTATATCCCATACGTCACTAGCTCATGGACCATTGTTAATTACATGAAAGAAATATTATTAGAAGGCGGGATTGTCAGACAAAGCCTTTAACATAGAATCAGAAAAATATTCTTATAAATTTCTAAGTATATCTTGTACATAAGATGTAAAAAGAATAGCAATATATGAAGCATAAATACTAAAAGATTCAGCATGTAAAAGTTTATCATGATAACTTATTACAAACCATAGCTAAAGATAAACATTCATAACATTAAAATAAATTAACTTAGCTTTGGTAGGACTGATATCAGTCAACAGGAATCCGTTAGCATTTTCTGATTCAGGAACAGTATGTGAAATATCTTGCAATATGTAAAAGAAAAAACAACATATAAAGCAAAATTATCAAATTCCTTAAATGACAGTTTCAGGAATGGGAGAAAAATGCAAAACAAACAAGCCTCTAGCAACCAGAAGCAGCAAAAAATATGAGACTTAAATAATGTGAGAAAAAGTGGAACAAAAAAGACGCCCACATTTTTGGCGCCAAGTATGACACCCACATTATTGGCGCCAAGTACAACGCCCATATCTTTTGGCGCCAAGTATGACGCCACATCCTCTGACGCCGAAACCGACGCCCACATTTTTTGGTGCAAAAAAAGGTCTGAATACACAAGCGTCAAAAAAATTACGTAACTACGAACAACTTCCGGCATTAACTACGGCGCCGGAAATGACCAAATTTTGCGCCAAAAAAGTTTGCGCCAAAAATGACGCAATAAAATGAAGCATTTTCTGCCCCCGCGAGCCTAACAGCCCGCAGGGAAAAATAGTCAATTGAAAATTTTCAAGGTAAGAAAAAATATTTATTCATATGCATTATCCCAAATAATGAAACTGACAGTCTGAATGAAGGAATACTGATTATCCTGAATCATGGCAAATATAAGTTTAAACACATATATTTAGAACTTTACATATAAAGTGCCCAACCATAGCTTAGAGTGTCACAAAAAATAAGACTTACTTACCCCAGGACACTCATCTACATATAGTAGATAGACAAACCCAGTACTGAAACGAGAATCAGTAGAGGTAATGGTATATAAGAGTATATTGTCGATCTGAAAAGGGAGGTAGGAGAAGAAATCTCTATGACCGATAACAGAGAACCTATGAAATAGATCCCCTAGAGCAGTGATTTTTAACCTTTTTTTTGCCGTGGCACACTTTTTTACATTAAAAAATCCTGTGGCACACCACCATCCCAAAATTAAAAAAAAATCACACATTGTAGCCTAATACAGCATATAAATACACATACAAACACACACACATAAATACTGTATGTATTGTGCTGTTATGCCATGCCTCCTACAAACTACCCCTGCACTGGGAGTAAAAAACAAGCAAAGTTTAAAAAATATGTCACACTGTTGTCAGTCTGCCGCGGCACACCTGAGGATCTCTCACGGCACACTAGTGTGCCACGGCACACTGGTTGAAAAACACTGCCCTAGAGGAAGACCATTGTATTCAAATAGGCAATACTCTCTTCACATCCCTCTGACATTCACTGCACTCTGAGAGGAAAACTGGGCTCCAGCCTGCTGCGAAGCGCATATCAATGAAGAATCTAGCACAAACTTACTTCACCACCTCCATGGGAGGCAAAGTTTGTAAAACTGAATTGTGGGTGTGGTGAGGGGTGTATTTATAGGCATTTTGAGGTTTGGGAAACTTTGCCCCTCCTGGTAGGAATGTATATCCCATACGTCACTAGCTCATGGACTCTTGCTAATTACATAAAAGAAATACATATATATCTGTGGCTGAATTTTTACTTTGGCAATATACCTACAAGGTGTTAATCTGTTCTAATATAGTTAAGACTCTGATGATATGTTAATCTATTGGAAGTGTTTACTGTCCCTAACTGCAAGATCATGACTTTTGAAGCCTGTGGGACTAACATGGAAAACAAATAGGAAACAAAGACAATCTAAGGAAGTAGTGTAAAGCGCTATGCGCATCCGCTTCATCTGAATCACAGTTTTAACCATTGATTCTGATTTAAGTACTTCAGTTACTATTTTAGAAGCATTTCTTCACCGCATATTTGCAATTTACAACAGTGCATATTAGATACTATTAGAAGAATTTATTAAATATATAAATATGTTTTTTGCATTTCCCTCCAGCACATGCTTTGAGTCCGAGTGTCGCCATATCAAGTGACTTGTCAAGTGATCTCACTGGTACTCACAGGATGCATGGGAGACAAATGTGTGTTTAGCAGTGATAATTTTTGAGTGAAGTTTCTGTGAGAATCAAATACATTTACATTTCTTTAACCAAGTAACCAAAACAATATTATATGTTATGTGCCTTACTTCCTTGTTTTGCAATAAGTTAAATGTTTTCTGTGCTATTTTTAGGAATTTATATACTACACTTGGCACCTGAAATGTAACTAGATACCTAGAACTATATACTTAAAGGGACAGTCTAGTATTAATAAAACTTTCATTATTCAGATAGGACTTTTAATTTTAATCAACTTTCCAATTTACTTGTATCATCAAATTTGCTTTTTTCTCTTGGTATTCTTAGTTTAAACTAAACCTAGGTAGGCTCATATGCTAATTTCTAAGCCTTTGAGGGCTGCCTCTTATCACATGCTTTTTAAATCTCTTTTCAACACAAAGAGACAGAAAGTACACGTGGGCCATATAGATAACACTGTGTTCAGGCACAGGGGATTATTTAAAATCTAGCACAACACAATGCTAACTTTAAGACAATAGATAATAAACAGTCACAGTCATGTGATCAGGGGGCTGGAAGAAGGTTCCTAGATACAAGGTTATCACAGAGGTAAAAAGTATATTAATATAACTGTGTTGTTTATGCAAAACTGGGGAATGGGTAATAAAGGGATTATCTATCCTCTAAAACAATAACATTTCTAAGGTAAACTGTCCCTTTAAAGGGACACTGAACCCAATTTTTTCAGATAGATCATGCAATTTTAAGCAGTTTTCTAATTTACTCCTATTATCAATTTTTCTTCATTCTCTTGGTATCTTTTTATATTTGAAAAGCAAGAATGTAAGTTCAGATGCTGGCCCATTTTTGGTGAACAACCTTGGGTTGTTCTTGCTGATTGTTGGATATATTCACCCAACAATAAACAAGTGCTGTCCAGGGTCTGAACCAAAAATTGGCTGGTTCCTTAGCTTAGATGCCTTATTTTTCAAATAAAGATAGCAAGAGAACGAAGAAAATTTGACAATAGGAGTAAATTAGAAAGTTGCTTAAAATTCCATGCTCTATCTGAATCACGCACACACAAAAAAAATTGGGTTCAGTGTCTGTTTAACTGTATGCGAGCAGTACATGTAATATTTAAAGGGACACTGAACCCACATTTTTTCTTTCATTGTTCAGATAGAGCATGCAATTTTAAGCAGTTTTCTAATTTACTCCTATTATCAATTTTTCTTCATTCTCTTGCTATTTGAAAAGCAAGAATGTAAGTTTAGAAGCCGGACCATTTTTGGTTCACAACC
This sequence comes from Bombina bombina, assembly GCF_027579735.1. NCBI lineage: Eukaryota > Metazoa > Chordata > Amphibia > Anura > Bombinatoridae > Bombina > Bombina bombina. Next base: position 741,826,646 of record NC_069504.1, on the reverse strand, counting down.
TAGGTTGTCCTTGCTCATTGGACAGCACCAATGAACAAGTGCTGTCCATGGTACTGAACCAAAAATTGTCCTTAGCTTAGATGCCTTCTTTTTCAAATAATGATAGCAAGAGAATGAAGAAAATTTTTAAATAGGAGTAAGTTAGAAAGTTGCTTAAAATTGTATGCTCTATCTGAATCATGAAAGAAAAAAAATTGGGTTTAGTGTCCCTTTAATAATAAATTAACAGTGTTTCTTGACCACAGTCCTCAAGTACCTTTAACAGGCCAGTTTTTCATTCGAGCTGAACTAGAGCACAGGTGAAACAATCAGCTGATGGGCCAGAGCAGGTTAGTAACCATGGTTACTGATCAGATTATTTCACCTGTGCTCTAATTCAGCTAAAATGAAAACCTGGCCTGTAGTGGGTACTTGAGGATCGCAGTTGAGAAACACTGAATTAAAGGAATATCTTGCCCTCTAGTGGCCTTCATTGTAACAACTTAGCATGTGACCATAATCACTGCACAAATACAAAACGTTCTAGGAAGACTAAATAGCAAATTTTCATAGCATTCTAATTTTTCTATATTATAGATAAAAAGAAAAGTGTAACACAGACGGAGAATTACACTAAACCTCAAAGAGCAGCAGGGTGTTGAATTGTAAACCACCTATTATTCTTAAAAACTCTGTATAAAACATAGCTAAATTATGTATCCCTGATAACATTAGTTTCACAGAAAAGTGAGACTTGTTACATATTCAGGTTACATAGTGCTTTGTTCTCTTGATATCCTTTGTTGAAAAGCATAGAAATGTGGGCTCAGGAGCAACAATGCTCTTACTGGTGGCTGCACATAAATAGCTCTTGTTATTGGCTCACCCAATATGTTGAGCTAGCTCCCAGTAGTGCATTGTTCCTTCAATAAAGGATATCAAGATGATGAAGCTAAATCTGATAATAGAAGTTAATCATGCTTTATCTGAATCATAAAAGAAAACATTTTTCTGTTGTCAAAAACTGTGACAAAAAAAGATCTAACCCAAAGGCTCTCACTAAAATCAGTTAAACTTAATGCATTGGTCACACTTAACAACTAATTAGGCATCAATATTTTTAATTAGATTGCCTTGAAATTCTTATTTGCTCATCTTTAATGAGCTTTTTAATCTGAAACACGCACCAGTACTCGACCCAAACTGTTTGCATTAGTACACTTCTTTTATTTAATTCATTAAAAAATGTTTAAAGGGACAGTCTAGACCCGATACATAATTTTGATTACTTATTGTTACATACCAGACCAGCATCCTGCAACTGGTCCCACATCTATAAGCTTGAAAGAAGTACATGAAATATTTAAATATTAATTGTTTGATAGGAACTGAAAATGGCTGCCTAACTCCTCTCATCTATTGTCTTTGTATTTTGGAATGTTTAATGGAACAGTCAAGTCCAAAAAAAAAACATTTCATGTTTCAAATAGGGCATGTAATTTTAAACAACTTTCCAATTTACTTTTATCACCAATTTTGCTTTGTTCTCTTGGTATTCTTAGTTGAATGCTAAACCTAGGAGGTTCACATGCTCATTTCTTAGACCTTGAAGGCCGCCTCTAATCTAAATGCATTTTGATAGTTTTTCACCACTAGAGGGCATTAGTTCACGTGTTTCATATAGATAACATTGAGCTCATGCACGTGAATTTATCATAGAGACAGCTCCGATTGGCTAAAATGCAAGTCTGTCAAAAGAACTGAAATAAGGGGGTAGTCTGCTGAGGCTTAGATACAAGGTAATTACAGAGGTAAAACGTGTATAATTATAACTGTGTTGGTTATGCAAAACTGGGGAATTGGTAATTAAAGGATTATCTATTTTAAAACAACAAAAATTCTGGTGTTGACTGTCCCTTTAAGTTTCTCCAATAATGATCGACTCTTAAAGGGACAGTCTAGTATAAATTAAACTTTCATTATTCAGATAGGACTTAATTTTAATCAACTTTCCAATTTACTTTTATCATCAAATTTGCTTTTTTTCTCTTGGTATTCTTAGTTTAAACTAAACATAGGTAGGCTCATATGCTAATTTCTAAGCCTTTGAGGGCTGCCTCTTATCACATGCTTTTTAAATCCTTTTTCAACACAAAGACAGAAAGTACACATGGGCCATATAGATAACACTGTGTTCAGGCACAGGGGGTTATTTAAGATTTAGCACAAAACAATGTTAAATTTAAGACAATAGATAATAAACAGTCAGAGTCATGTGATCAGGGGGCTGGAAGAAGGTTCCTAGATACAAGGTAATCACAGAGATAAAAAGTATATTAATATAACTGTGTTGGTTATGCAAAATTGGGGAATGGGTAATAAAGGGATTATCTATCTTTTAAAACAATAACAATTCTATGGTAGACTGTCCCTTTAAATAAGTTTTTCTACTCGCACATGCTGACTTGTGCAAATACAATTTGAAATAGCTAACTGAAAAATATTAAACATGCACTGCTAAACTGTCATGTAAGAAAACAGCTAAATGGGCAAGAAGAAAGCTGTGGGCGGAGCTTGGTGGCCATTTTTGGCTCCTAACAAACTATCATTTAAAAGTTTCATGCACCTCTTACAAGCTTATAGCTGTGGAACCCATTGCAAGATGCTTGTCTGGTATGTAACAATAAGTAATAAAGAATAAGTATTGGGAATAGACAGTCCCTTTAAAGGGTCATGAAACCCAATTTTTTTTCTTTCATGATTTAGAAAGAGCATGTAATTTTAAACAACTTTCTAAATAATTTCTATTATCTAATCTGCTTCATTCTCTTGATATTCTAGGCTGAAAAGCATATCTAGATAGGCTCAGTAGCTACTGATTGGTGGCTTCACACAGATGCCTTATGTGATTGACTCACCCATGTGCATTTCTTTTTCTTCAACAAAGGATATCTAAAGAATGAAGCAAATTAGGTAATAGAAGTAAATGGGAATATTGCTTAAAATTGTATTCTCTACCTGAACCATGAAATACGTTTTTTGGGTTTAGTATCTCACCTACACATATCTACAGTTATGTAAAAAAAAAAAAAGGAAAAATATTTTACCTCATAATTTCCACAGTAGTCACCAATTACGGTGCTAGTCCTAGGGACTTTTAAGGGAACGTGCATCTAGCACAGTCATGATATTTCTTTTTTAAAGAAAGTTTATTGTGAAATCTCACAAGATCTCAGTAAAGTGTGAATTCTGCACTGATTTGCTGTTTTTGTTTTCCTCAACATGCAGCTGACTGTTGCTAAAGAATAACTGTTCACAGAGCATGTACTTTTGTGAGCTTAAGAAACTTCGAGATAAAATAGCTTTGTTTTTGACGAAGATGTTCAAGTGATATTTTATTGTCATCTTTTTACAGTTATGCTGCATCACTTCCAGTAATTTAACATATGAGTATTATGTCCTTTTAAGAGCTGATGCAGGATATTGACATTTTTAAGGTGATTGCTTGCAACTTACAGGGGCAAATACGTCTCTTTTCTCTGTAAGTTGTCTGGGGGGAATCTGGGGAGTAATTGAGTTCTAACTTGGCCAAGCCATAGCTTTACTAACAAGGAAATCCCTGCATATACAGGGATTCCCTTGCTCTCTTTGACATCACCATGCATGTACAAGGTAATGTATGGCGTTTTATGGCTAGCGGTGGAGATCGGAAATAAGGATACAGTCTCTTTTCACCTCTGAAGTAATGGGGGAACCCCAGGACCACAAAACGTTGTTATCCTCTGCAACGTGAGTTAATGCAGAGGACAATATGTTATCCTTCGTACTCAATTGATTAAAGTAGATTTGCAAAACAGTGACACAACCCATGAATATAAAAAATCTGGTTTGGTTTGTTTTTTAATACAAGAATATATGTTTTAACAAATAAAATAAAGTAATATATTTTCCTTTTTTTTTTTTAGATGCAACAAAGTAAAAAAAACATAATTTATGTAAGAACTTACCTGATAAATTCATTTCTTTCATATTAGCAAGAGTCCATGAACTAGTGACGTATGGGATATACATTCCTACCAGGAGGGGCAAAGTATCCCAAACCTCAAAATGCCTATAAATACACCCCTCACCACACCCACAATTCAGTTTAACGAATAGCCAAGAAGTGGGGTGATAAGAAAAAAGTGCGAAAGCATATAAAATAAGGAATTGGAATAATTGTGCTTTATACAAAAAAATCATAACCACCCCAAAAAAAGGGCGGGCCTCATGGACTCTTGCTAATATGAAAGAAATGAATTTATCAGGTAAGTTCTTACATAAATTATGTTTTCTTTCATGTAATTAGCAAGAGTCCATGAGCTAGTGACGTATGGGATAATGATTACCCAAGATGTGGATCTTTCCACACAAGAGTCACTAGAGAGGGAGGGATAAAATAAAGACAGCCAATTCCTGCTGAAAATAATCCACACCCAAAATAAAGTTTAACGAAAAACATAAGCAGAAGATTCAAACTGAAACCGCTGCCTGAAGTACTTTTCTACCAAAAACTGCTTCAGAAGAAGAAAATACATCAAAATGGTAGAATTTAGTAAAAGTATGCAAAGAGGACCAAGTTGCTGCTTTGCAAATCTGATCAACCGAAGCTTCATTCCTAAACGCCCAGGAAGTAGAAACTGACCTAGTAGAATGAGCTGTAATTCTCTAAGGCGGAGTTTTACCCGACTCAACATAGGCAAGATGAATTAAAGATTTCAACCAAGATGCCAAAGAAATGGCAGAAGCTTTCTGGCCTTTTCTAGAACCGGAAAAGATAACAAATAGACTAGAAGTCTTTCTGAAAGATTTAGTAGCTTCAACATAATATTTCAAAGCTCTAACAACATCCAAAGAATGCAACGATTTCTCCTTAGAATTCTTAGGATTAGGACATAATGAAGGAACCACAATTTCTCTACTAATGTTGTTGGAATTCACAACTTTAGGTAAAAATTCAAAAGAAGTTCGCAACACCGCCTTATCCTGATGAAAAATCAGAAAAGGAGACTCACAAGAAAGAGCAGATAATTCAGAAACTCTTCTGGCAGAAGAGATGGCCAAAAGGAACAAAACTTTCCAAGAAAGTAATTTAATGTCCAATGAATGCATAGGTTCAAACGGAGGATCTTGAAGAGCCCCCAGAACCAAATTCAAACTCCAAGGAGGAGAAATTGACTTAATGACAGGTTTTATACGAACCAAAGCTTGTACAAAACAATGAATATCAGGAAGAATAGCAATCTTTCTGTGAAAAAGAACAGAAAGAGCAGAGATCTGTCCTTTCAAGGAACTTGTGGACAAACCTTTATCTAAACCATCCTGAAGAAACTGTAAAATTCTCGGAATTCTAAAAGAATGCCAAGAAAAATGATGAGAAATACACCAAGAAATATAAGTCTTCCAGACTCTATAATATATCTCTCTAGATACAGATTTACGAGCCTGTAACATAGTATTAATCACAGCGTCAGAGAAACCTCTTTGACGAAGAATCAAGCGTTCAATCTCCATACCTTTAAATTTAAGGATTTCAGATCCTGATGGAAAAAAGGACCTTGTGACAGGTCTGGTCTTAACGGAAGAGTCCACGGTTGGCAAGAGGCCATCCGGACAAGATCCGCATACCAAAACCTGTGAGGCCATGCCGGAGCTACCAGCAGAACAAACGAGCATTCCTTCAGAATCTTGGAGATTACTCTTGGAAGAAGAACTAGAGGCGGAAAGATATAGGCAGGATGATACTTCCAAGGAAGTGATAATGCATCCACTGCCTCCGCCTGAGGATCCCGGGATCTGGACAGATACCTGGGAAGTTTCTTGTTTAGATGGGACGCCATCAAATCTATTTCTGGAAGTTCCCACATTTGAACGATCTGAAGAAATACCTCTGGGTGAAGAGACCATTCGCCCGAATGCAACATTTGGCGACTGAGATAATCCGCTTCCCAATTGTCTACACCTGGGATATGAACCGCAGAGATTAGACAGGAGCTGGATTCCGCCCAAACCAAAATTCGAGATACTTCTTTCATAGCCAGAGGACTGTGAGTTCCTCCTTGATGATTGATGTATGCCACAGTTGTGACATTGTCTGTCTGAAAACAAATGAACGATTCTCTCTTCAGAAGAGGCCAAAACTGAAGAGCTCTGAAAATTGCACGGAGTTCCAAAATATTGATCGGTAATCTCACCTCCTGAGATTCCCAAACTCCTTGTGCCGTCAGAGATCCCCACACAGCTCCCCAACCTGTGAGACTTGAATCTGTTGAAATTACAGTCCAGGTCGGAAGCACAAAAGAAGCCCCCTGAATTAAACGATGGTGATCTGTCCACCACGTTAGAGAGTGTCGAACAATCGGTTTTAAAGATATTAATTGAGATATCTTTGTGTAATCCTTGCACCATTGATTCAGCATACAAAGCTGAAGAGGTCGCATGTGAAAACGAGCAAAGGGGATCGCGTCCGATGCAGCAGTCATAAGACCTAGAATTTCCATGCATAAGGCTACCGAAGGGAATGATTGTGACTGAAGGTTTCGACAAGCTGCCATCAGTTTTAGACGCCTCTTGTCTGTTAAAGACAGAGTCATGGACACTGAATCTATTTGGAAACCCAGAAAGGTTACCCTTGTCTGAGGAATCAATGAACTTTTTGGTAAATTGATCCTCCAACCATGATCTTGAAGAAACAACACAAGTCGATTCGTATGAAATTCTGCTAAATGTAAAGACTGAGCAAGTACCAAGATATCGTCCAAATAAGGAAATACCACAATACCCTGTTCTCTGATTACAGACAGAAGGGCACCGAGAACCTTTGTAAAAATTCTTGGAGCTGTAGCAAGGCCAAACGGCAGAGCCACAAACTGGTAATGCTTGTCCAGAAAAGAGAATCTCAGGAACCGATAATGATCCGGATGAATCGGAATATGCAGATATGCATCCTGTAAATCTATTGTGGACATATAATTCCCTTGCTGAACAAAAGGCAAGATAGTCCTTACAGTTACCATCTTGAACGTTGGTATCCTTACATAACGATTCAATATTTTTAGATCCAGAACTGGTCTGAAGGAATTCTCCTTCTTTGGTACAATGAAGAGATTTGAATAAAACCCCATCCCCTGTTCCTGAACTGGAACTGGCATAATTACTCCAGTCAACTCTAGATCTGAAACACAATTCAGAAATGCTTGAGCTTTTACTGGATTTACTGGGACACGGGAAAGAAAAAATCTCTTTGCAGGAGGTCTCATCTTGAAACCAATTCTGTACCCTTCTGAAACAATGTTCTGAATCCAAAGATTGTGAACAGAATTGATCCAAATTTCTTTGAAAAAACGTAACCTGCCCCCTACCAGCTGAGCTGGAATGAGGGCCGCACCTTCATGTGGACTTAGAAGCAGGCTTTGCCTTTCTGGCTGGCTTGGATTTATTCCAGATTGGAGATGGTTTCCAAACTGAAACTGCTCCTGAGGATGAAGGATCAGGTTTTTGTTCTTTGTTGAAACGAAAGGAACGAAAACGATTATTAGCTCTGTTTTTACCCTTAGATTTTTTATCCTGTGGTAAAAAAGTTCCTTTCCCACCAGTAACAGTTGAAATAATAGAATCCAACTGAGAACCAAATAATTTGTTACCCTGGAAAGAAATGGAAAGTAGAGTTGATTTAGAAGCCATATCAGCATTCCAAGTCTTAAGCCATAAAGCTCTTCTAGCTAAAATAGCTAGAGACATAAACCTGACATCAACCCTGATAATATCAAAGATGGCATCACAGATAAAATTATTAGCATGCTGAAGAAGAATAATAATATCATGAGAATCATGATGTGTTACTTGTTGCGCTAAGGTTTCCAACCAAAAAGTTGAAGCTGCAGCAACATCAGCCAAAGATATAGCAGGTCTAAGAAGATTACCTGAACACAGATAAGCTTTTCTTAGAAAGGATTCAATTTTCCTATCTAAAGGATCCTTAAACGAAGTACCATCTGACGTAGGAATAGTAGTACGTTTAGCAAGGGTAGAAATAGCCCCATCAACTTTAGGGATTTTGTCCCAAAATTCTAATCTGTCAGACGGCACAGGATATAATTGCTTAAAACGTTTAGAAGGAGTAAATGAATTACCCAATTTATCCCATTCTTTGGAAATTACTGCAGAAATAGCATTAGGAACAGGAAAAACTTCTGGAATAACCACAGGAGATTTAAATACCTTATCCAAACGTTTAGAATTAGTATCAAGAGGACCAGAATCCTCTATTTCTAAAGCAATTAGAACTTCTTTAAGTAAAGAACGAATAAATTCCATTTTAAATAAATATGAAGATTTATCAGCATCAACCTCTGAGACAGAATCCTCTGAACCAGAAGAGTCATCAGAATCAGAATGATGATGTTCATTTAAAAATTCATCTGTAGGGAGAGAAGTTTTAAAAGATTTTTTACGTTTACTAGAAGGAGAAATAACAGACATAGCCTTCTTTATGGATTCAGAAACAAAATCTCTTATGTCATCAGGAACATTCTGCACCTTAGATGTTGAAGGAACTGCAACAGGCAATGGTACTTTACTAAAGGAAATATTATCTGCATTAACAAGTTTGTCATGACAATCAATACAAACAACAGCTGGAGGAATAGCTACCAAAAGTTTACAGCAGATACACTTAGCTTTGGTAGATCCAGCACTAGACAGCGATTTTCCTGTAGTATCTTCTGACTCAGATGCAACGTGAGACATCTTGCAATATTTAAGAGAAAAAACAACAACATATAAAGCAAAATTGATCAAATTCCTTAAATGACAGTTTCAGGAATGGGAAAAAATGCCAAAGAACAAGCTTCTAGCAACCAGAAGCAATGAAAAATGAGACTTAAATAATCTGGAGACAAAAGCGACGCCCATATTTTTTAGCGTCAAAAATGACGCCACATCTGGAACGCCGACATTTTTGGCGCAAAATAACGTCAAAAAATTACGCAACTTCCGGCAACACGTATGACGCCGGAAACGGAAAAGAATTTTTGCGCCAAAAAAGTCTGCGCCAAGAATGACGCAATAAAATGAAGCATTTTGAGCCCCCGCGAGCCTAACAGCCCACAGGGAAAAAAGTCAAATTTTTGAAGGTAAGAAAAAATGATTAAATCAAATGCATTATCCCAAATATGAAACTGACTGTCTGAAAAATAAGGAAAGTTGAACATTCTGAGTCAAGGCAAATAAATGTTTGAATACATATATTTAGAACTTTATAAACAAAGTGCCCAACCATAGCTTAGAGTGTCACAGAAAATAAGATTTACTTACCCCAGGACACTCATCTACATGTTTGTAGAAATCCAAACCAGTACTGAAACGAGAATCAGCAGAGGTAATGGTATATATAAAAGAGTATATCGTCGATCTGAAAAGGGAGGTAAGAGATGAATCTCTACGACCGATAACAGAGAACCTATGAAATAGACCCCTTAGAAGGAGATCACTGCATTCAAATAGGCAATACTCTCCTCACATCCCTCTGACATTCACTGCACGCTGAGAGGAAAACCGGGCTCCAACTTGCTGCGGAGCGCATATCAACGTAGAATCTAGCACAAACTTACTTCACCACCTCCATCGGAGGCAAAGTTTGTAAAACTGAATTGTGGGTGTGGTGAGGGGTGTATTTATAGGCATTTTGAGGTTTGGGAAACTTTGCCCCTCCTGGTAGGAATGTATATCCCATACGTCACTAGCTCATGGACTCTTGCTAATTACATGAAAGAAATAATATTGTGTCTCTTTAAATATGTATTTACAGCCTATCCTATATTAAAAGTATAAAGCTGGAACTTCAAACCCAAAACATCGGTTCTCCACGTTCAATACTCTGCCCACCCCCACCTCCTAATACAACTTCTCTCTCTCTCTCAACTCAAAATTTTGCAGTCCACTTCAATAACAAAATTGACTCCACCAGAAATTAAATCAGCTCTCAACATACTACCAGTCTCGCACCCCTTCAAAAGCTCACAATCATCCAAAACCCTCCCTCTCATCTACCCTTACTCCTATACTCGCACACATCTTCAACCTCCTACTCACCACCAAAACACGCACTGGTCACACCTATCCTCAAAAAACCTTCTCTCGATCCAAACTCCCCATCCATCTACCGCCCTATTTCCTTACTCCCTCTTGCCTCAAAGCTTCTTGAAAAGCTAGTATATATTTCCTAACTTTGAACTCACTCCTTGACCCACTGCAATCTGGATTTCGCCCCCATCACTCCACAGAGACAGCAATTGTTAAGGTTAACAACGACCTACTTACAGTAAAATCCAAAGGCCACTTCGCTCTGCTTATCCTCCTTGATCTGTCTGCAGCCTTTGATACTGTCAGCCACCCTCTTTTGCTCCAAACCCTCCAATCCTTTGGTATTTACGACACAGCTCTCTCGTGGTTGTCTTTCTATCTGTCAAACCTTACCTTTAGCGTAGCCTTTTCTGGGGCATCCTCTGCTCCGTTACCACTTTCTGTTGGGGTACCGCAAGGCTCTGTCCTCGGTCCCCTTCTCTTCTCAATCTACACGTTATCTTTAGGTTCCTTAATAAAGTCCCACGGGTTTCAATATCATTTGTATGCTGATGACACCCAAATCTACCTATCTGTGCCAGACCTATCTCCTTCCTTGCTAACCCGTGTCACTAACTGTCTTTCTCATATCTCATCTTGGATGTCCTCTCACTACCTTAAGCTAAATCTCTCGAAAACTGAGCTCCTTATTCCCCCCCTTCTTCCAAAATCTCCACCCCCCACTTCTCTATAACTGTCGATAACTCCATCATTACCCCTACCCCGTATGCCCGATGTCTTGTGATCATACTTGACTCAGATCTTTCTTTCACTCCTCACATTCAGTCCCTGGCTAAAGTCTGCCACTTCCACCTTAAAAAACATCTCTAAAATTAGACATTTCCTTACACAAGACACAACTAAGATTTTAATCCACTCTCTCATCCTTTCCCGCCTCGACTACTGCAACTCCATCCTCTCTGGTCTCCCTAGCTGCCGCCTACATCCTTTACAATCCATAATGAATGCCTCTGCCAGGCTCATCTTCCTTACACGTCGCTCTTCATCTGCTGCACCTCTCTGCAAATTCCTTCACTGGCTTCCTCTTGCCTCCAAAATTAAACACAAAATTCTGACTCTGACGTACAAAGCCCTCAACTGCACTGCTCCCCCCTACATATCAGACCTTGTCTCCAGATACTCTCCCCTCCTGTCCACTTTGCTCTGCTCACAATCTTCTCTCCTACTCTCTTGTTACCTCCTCACACTCCCATTTACAGGTCTTCTCCAGATTAGCTCCCATCTTGTGGAACTCTCTGCCTCACTCCACAAGACTCTCCCCTAGTTTTAAAAGCTTCAAGCGCTCCCTAAAGACTCTACTATTCAGGGATGCATACAACCTACACTATCCTTTCCTAACTCCATTGCTTTCCCCTTAAACCCCTTAGAATGTAAGCCTATGAGCCCAGCTGTTTGTAGATCACCTTCATAAGAGCCGACTACAACAGTGCAACTCTCAGCAGGATCCTCTACCCATTTGATCCCTATAATGTTATCTTGTATACCGCCTATGTTCATAGCGCTGTGGAATATGTTGGTGCTCTACAAATACGTGATATTAATAATCACATTTTCTTCATTTTCTTGTTATGCTTCATTGAAAAGCAGGAAGGCAAGTTCATGAATGTGCAAGTGTGCAGCACTATTTTGCAGCAGTTTTGCAACAATGTTATATAAGATGCTTCCATATCCTGTCATGAAAAGCTTCAGTGAATGCTACCTATCTAGATAGCTCTTCAACAATGAATAACATGAGCAAAGCAAATTTGATAATAGAAGTAAATTGGAAACTTTTTTTAAATGGTATTCTCTATCTGAATCATGAAATAAACATTTTGGGTTTCATGTCCCTTTCAGCTATCCAAAGCACAAATTTATTGCATGCTTAAATATAAATTAAAGATAACATGTGCAACAAACATTGAAAAGAAAAATATTATTAGCTAATTTTAGCTCAATACTGGCTTACATTTTAAATGGGTGGTTAGTAACATCACCTGGGTGGTATGCTCATTAAAAGGCCCTGGGGAGAACACGTGAGATGGTATATACAAACACACTGGACAAGCCTGGAATAAGCGTAAGGCTGTTCAACAAATTAATTAAAGGGACATTAAACACTAAATAAATAAATGCTAGATAGAATGATGCATTCAAAAAAAGCACAATCCAAAGAAGGTGGGAATACAACACCACTGTTAGTGCTCGGTATAGGGGGTAACTGCAAAGCCCCAAACAATATGCAAAAATACGTGAGAACCAGCACAGTATGGTAAAAGTAATATTCTTTATTCAAGACCCATGTTAAAAAAAGCAAATAGCATTAAAAAAAAGATTAGTCTGAGAACAACATGTAAGTTTCATTAGCTGCTTAAAGGGACACTGAAACCAATTTTTTTCTTTTGTGATTCAGATAGAGCATGCAATTTTAAGCAACTTTCTAATTTACTCCTATTATCAATTTTTCTTCGTTCTCTTGCTATCATTATTTGAAAAAGAAGGCATCTAAGCATTTTTTTGGTTCAGACCTCTGGATAACACTTTTTTATTGGTGGATGAATTTATCCACCAATCAGCAAGGACAACCCAGGTTGTTCACTAAAAATGGACTGGCATCTAAACTTACATTCTTGCATTTCAAATAAAGATACCAAGAGAATGAAGAAAATTTGATAATAGGAGTAAATTAGAAAGTTGCTTAAAATTTCATGCTCTATCTGAATCACGAAAGAAAAAAATTGGGTTCAGTGTCCCTTTAAATATTGACAAAATAAGTGTAAAGTTTTAGTATCTATAAAACAATGGGAGCTGCCATGTTGTAACTTAGGTTACCTTCTCTGCTGTGGCCAATTAGGGACAGTAATAAATAGGTCACTAGAGTGCGCAGCCAATGGCTGTGTGGAATACAACAGTGTTCTGCACTTCCATTTCTAACAGGAATTGAAAAACTCACAATTTTAGAATAGAATTAAAGGAAAAAAGGACAAAATAAATCATGAAAGTATACTGCAAAGCTGTTTTATATATACACTATGTATCATTTTATATTACAATCACAAAGTGTTTCATTTCACTTTAAGCTTACATTTTATAAGAAATATGGGCAGACTTGATGGGCCTACAGTTTTTATGTGCCATCAAAATCTATGTTTCTGTGTCTCCGAAATATGAAAAGCTTCTTTAGTCCTGCTGGTTTAAGAAACTTAGGCCCTGAGGTTTGAAAGATGTACTGGAGTCATTCATTTAAGGCAGTGATGGACAACTTTATTATGAAACACACACATAATATTCTTCCTAAAAATTTGCAGTGGCACAGGGGATTTAGGTAAGATTATTGTAGGGTACCCTTTACCTTTTGTTCTCTACTTCAGAGGACACATTTAAGTTTTGCCCACCCCAAAGCTTATACCCTTAGTTCTCCTTTTTTCCTTGGGGCTGCAAAAACTAGAGCTGAGGGCCACAAGAGGCCCTTGGGCTGCCAGTTGGCCTTCTCTGAATAAAGTCAAAGTTACATTTTCATTATTCAGACAGAATATATAATTTAAAAGCCATTTTAGTTCAATTTTATAAAACAAATGTCCTCATTGTGTACTTCCTTTCTTTAAGAGCATGCAGAAGAAGTCTTAGGAGGGTGCATGCGTTTTGAGTACTATGGCAGCACAATTATAATATTTATGGTGCTTAAAGGGAAATTAAACAATAAATACATTTCATACAACTTCTTCTAATCATGTGTGCTGCCATTTTAGAACCTAGGTGTGTCTGCAATTATATGAAGGAGATTTTCTGCAAATGAGAGAACACATCAGCACTGGCATGCAGTGAAAGCTAGATTATAACATGGGGTCACCCATGTAGGGTTGCCGCCTTTTCTTTAAAAAAAAAAAAAAATACCACCCATGCTCATGATCATAGATATGCATAAATAATTATACAGCAATTTGGAACTAAAGCTGTTGAGACTGATTTTAAATAAGCGTTTGTTTAGAATTAGATCCCAATACACTTAAAAGACGTTTAACAATGATATGTTTTAATTTGGAATAAAAGAAAAAATTCTTGACTAGCAACCCAAACCCACTCTCAGTCACATACCCACCTCAGAACCTGTTCTTGCAGCCTCTATGTCAGCCAAATACCCATAACTTCTGATATGTCCCCTGAGCATAATCTCCTCTACATATCTAAATAAGGCCTCACCTCATTTAGATTTTTACATTAGCCATATGTAGATCCTTATACATTAGGTTCCATGTCAAATTTCCTATTTAATATCCAAGTTTCCCAGAGAAGACAAAATGGTCACTAATAAATGAAGACAGAAATCTTTAAAGGATCTAGAGTCTGCAGTAAATTTAGGCAGCATAGTCCATTAAAACCTCTCAAAAGGGCCACAGCTATCAAAGTATAACTGAGCTACAAAACAATACACAAATAAAAAAATAAATTAAAAAACTCCTGAATATGACTTTTGCTGCCTGTCTCAGTATGTACGTTTAAAAAGAACAAAGATAATTAATCAGGGGCTGATGATCAAAAAATCAGAGGCATGGAGAAAAATCACACAATCAATCTTGTTTTGAGCATTATATTGAAAACATAATTTATGTAAGAACTTACCTGATAAATTCATTTCTTTCATATTAGCAAGAGTCCATGAGCTAGTGACGTATGGGATATACATTCCTACCAGGAGGGGCAAAGTTTCCCAAACCTTAAAATGCCTATAAATACACCCCTCACCACACCCACAATTCAGTTTAACGAATAGCCAAGAAGTGGGGTGATAAGAAAAAAGTGCGAAAGCATATAAAATAAGGAATTGGAATAATTGTGCTTTATACAAAAAAATCATAACCACCACAAAAAAGGGCGGGCCTCATGGACTCTTGCTAATATGAAAGAAATGAATTTATCAGGTAAGTTCTTACATAAATTATGTTTTCTTTCATGTAATTAGCAAGAGTCCATGAGCTAGTGACATATGGGATAATGACTACCCAAGATGTGGATCTTTCCACGCAAGAGTCACTAGAGAGGGAGGGATAAAATAAAGACAGCCAATTCCTGCTGAAAATAATCCACACCCAGAATAAAGTTTAATGAAAAACATAAGCAGAAGATTCAAACTGAAACCACTGCCTGAAGTACTTTTCTACCAAAAACTGCTTCAGAAGAAGAAAACACATCAAAATGGTAGAATTTAGTAAAAGTATGCAAAGAGGACCAAGTTGCTGTTTTGCAAATCTGATCAACCGAAGCTTCATTCCTAAACGCCCAGGAAGTAGAAACTGACCTAGTAGAATGAGCTGTAATCCTTCGAGGCGGTAATTTTACCCGACTCGACATAGGCATGATGAAATAAAGATTTCAACCAAGATGCCAAAGAAATGGCAGAAGCTTTCTGGCCTTTTCTAGAACCGGAAAAGATGACAAATAGACTAGAAGTCTTTCGGAAAGACTTAGTAGCTTCAACAAAATATTACAAAGCTCTAACAGCATCCAAAGAATGCAATGATTTCTCCTTAGAATTCATAGGATTAGGACATAATGAAGGAACCACAATTTCTCTACTAATGTTGTTAGAATTCACAACCTTAGGTAAAAAATTCAAAAGAAGTTTGCAGCACCGCCTTATCCTGATGCAAAATCAGAAAAGGAGACTCACAAGAAAGAGCAGATAATTCAGAGACTCTTCTGGCAGAAGAGATGGCCAAAAGAAACAAAACTTTCCAAGAAAGTAATATAACGACCAAAGAATGCATGGGTTCAAAAGGAAGAGCTTGAAGAGCCCCCAGAACCAAATTCAAACTCCAAGGAGGAGAAATTGACTTAATGACAGGTTTTATACGAACCAAAGCTTGTACAAAACAATGAATATCAGGAAGATTAGCAATCCTTCTGTGAAAAAGAACAGAAAGAGCAGAGATTTGTCTTTTCAAGGAACTTGCGGACAAACCTTATCTAAACCATCCTGAAGAAACTGTAAAATTCTCGGTATTCAAAAAGAATGCCAAGAAAAAAGATGAGAAAGACACTAAGAAATATAAGTCTTCCAGACTCTATAATATATCTCTCTAGATACAGATTTATGAGCCTGTCACATAGTATCAATCACAGAGTCAGAGAAACCTCTTTGACCAAGAATCAAGCGTTCAAACTCCATACCTTAAAATTTAAGGATTTGAGATCCTGATGGAAAAAAGAACCTTGCGACAGAAAGTCTGGTCTTAACGGAAGAGTCCACAGCTGGCAAGAGGCCATCCGGACAAGATCCGCATACCAAAACCTGTGAGGCCATGCTGGAGCTACCAGCAGGACAAACGAGCATTCCTTTAGAATCTTGGAAAATACTCTTGGAAGAAGAACTAGAGGCGGAAAGATATAGGCAGGATGACACTTGTAAGGAAGTGATAATGCATCCACTGCCCCCGCCCGAGGAACCCGGGATCTGGACAGATACCAGGGAAGTTTTTTGTTTAGATGAGAAGCCATCAGATCTATTTCTGGGAGTTCCCACATTTGAACAATCTGAAGAAATACCTCTGGGTGAAGAGACCATTCGCCCGGATGCAACGTTTCGCGACTGAGATAATCCGCTTCCCAATTGTCTATACCTGGGATATGAACCGCAGAGATTAGACAGGAGCTGGATTCCGCCCAAACCAAAATTCGAGATACTTCTTTCATAGCCAGAGGACTGTGAGTCCCTCCTTGATGATTGATGTATGCCACAGTTGTGACATTGTCTATCTGAAAACAAATGAACAACTCTCTCTTCAGAAGAGGCCAAGACTGAAGAGCTCTGAAACTTGCACGGAGTTCCAAAATATTGATCGGTAATCTCACCTCCTGAGATTCCCAAACCCCTTGTGCCGTCAGAGACCCCCAACACAGCTCCTCAACCTGTAAGACTTGCATCTGTTGAGATTATAGTCCAGGTCGGAAGAACAAAGAAGCCCCCTGAACTAAACAATGGTGATCTGTCCACCATGTCAGAGAGTGTCGTATAATCGGTTTAAAGATATTAATTGAGATATCTTTGTGTAATCCCTGCACCATTGGTTCAGCATACAGAGCTGAAGAGGTCGCATGTGAAAACGAGCAAAGGAGATCGCATCCGATGCGGCAGTCCTAAGACCTAAAATTTCCATGCATAAGGCTACCAAAGGGAATGATTGTGACTGAAGGTTTTGACAAGCTGATATCAATGTTAAACTTCTCTTGTCTGACAAGGACAGAGTCATAGACACTGAATCTATCTGGAAACCTAAAAAGGTTACCCTTGTCTGAGGAATCAATGAACTGATTGGTAAATTGATCCTCCAACCATGATCTTGAAGAAACAACACAAGTCGATTCGTATGAGATTCTGTGAAAATGTGAAGACTGAGCAAGTACCAAGATATCGTCCAAATAAGGAAATACCAAAACCCTGTTCTCTGATTACAGACAGAAGGGCACCGAGAACCTTTGAAAAAATTCTTGGAGCTGATGCTAGGCCAAACGGTAGAGCCACAAAACTGGTAATGCTTGTCTAAAAAGAGAATCTCAGAAACTAAAAGTGATCTGGATGAATCGGAATATGCAGATATGCATCCTGTAAATCTATTGTAGACATATAATGCCCTTGCTAAACAAAAGGCAGGATAGTCCTACAGTTACCATCTTGAATGTTGGTATCCTTACATAACGATTCAATATTGATAGATCCGGAACTGGTCTGAAGGAATTGACCTTCAGAACTGGAACTGGCATAATTACTCCAGCCAACTCTAGATCTGAAACACATTTCAGAAATGCTGAGCCTTTGCTGTGTTTACTGGGACACGGGAAAGAAAAAAATCTCTTTGCAGGAGGCCTTAACTTGAAGCCAATTCTGTACCTTTATGAAACAATGTTCTGAAACCAGAGATTGTGAACGGAATTGATCCAAATTTCTTTGAAGAAAACGTAATCTGCCCCATACCAGCTGAGCTGGAATGAGGGCCGCACCTTCATGGGTACTTAGGAGCTGGCTTTAGGTTTCTATAAGGCTTGGATATATTCCAAACTGGAAATGGTTTCCAAACTGATACCGCTCCTGAGGATGAAGGATCAGGCTTTTGTTCCTTGTTGTGAGGAAAGGAACGAAAACGATTATTAGACCTAAATTTACCTTAGATTTTTTATCCTTTGGTAAAAAAGTTCCCTTTCCTCCAGTAACAGTTGAGATAATAGAATCCAACTGAGAACCGAATAATTTATTACCCTGGAAAGAAAGGGAAAGCAAAGTTGACTTAGAAGACATATCAGCATTCCAAGTTTTAAGCCATAAAGCTTTTCTAGCTAAAATAGCTAGAGACATATACCTGACATCAACTCTAATGATATCAAAAGATGGTATCACAAATAAAATTATTAGCATGTTATAGAATAATAATAATGCTATAAAATTATGATCTGTTACTTGTTGCGCTAAAGCTTCTAACCAAAAAGTTGAAGCTGCAGCAACATCCGCTAAAAATATAGCAGGTCTAAGAAGATTACCTGAACATAAGTAAGCTTTTCTTAGAAAGGATTCAATTTTCCTATCTAAAGGATCCTTAAATGAAGTACTATCTGCCGTAGGAATAGTAGTACGTTTAGCAGGAGTAGAGACAGCCCCATTAACCTTAGGGATTTTGTCCCAAAAAACTCTAATCTGTCAGATGGCACAGGATATAATTGCTTAAACGTTTAGAAGGAGTAAATGAATTACCCAAATTATTCCATTCCCTGGAAATTACTTCAGAAATAGCATCAGGGAGAGAAAACACTTCTGGAATAACTACAGGAGATTTAAAAACCTTATTTAAACGTTTAGATTTAGTATCAAGAGGACCAGAATCCTCTATTTCTAATGCAATTAATACTTCTTTAAATAAAGAACGAATTCCATCTTGAACAAATACAAAGATTTATCAGCATCAACCTCTGAGACAGAAACCTCTGAACCAGAAGAACCATTATCAGTATCAAAATGATAATCATTTAAAAATTCATCTGAAAAAAGAGAAGTTTTAAAAGACTTTTATGTATACTAGAAGGAGAAATAACAGACATAGCCTTCTTAATGGATTTAAAAAATAAAATCTCTTATGTTATCAGGAACACTCTGAAAATTAGATGTTGACGGAACAGCAACAGGTAATGTAACAGTACTAAAGGAAATTTTATCTGCATTAATAAGTTTGTCATGACATGCAATACAAACAACAGCTGGAGAAACAGATACCAAAAATTTATAGCAGATACACTTAGCTTGGTAGCTCCAGCACCGGGCAGCGATTTTCCTGAAGTATCTTCTGACTCAGTTGCAACGTGGAACATCTTGCAATATGTAATAGAAAAAACAACATATAAAGCAAAATTGATCAAATTCCTTAAATGACAGTTTCAGGAATGGGAAAAAAATGCCAGTGAACAAGCTTCTAGCAACCAGAAGCAATAAATAATGAGACTTAAATAATGTAGAGACAAAAATGACGCCCATATTTTTTAGCGCCAAATAAGACGCCCACATTATTTGGCGCCTAAATGCTTTTGGCGCCAAAAATGACGCTACATCCGGAACGCCGACACTTTTTGACGCAAAAAAACGTCAAAAAATGACGCAACTTCCGGCGACACGTATGACGCCGGAAACAGAAAAAAAAATTTGCGCCAAAAAAGTCCGCGCCAAGAATGACGCAATAAAATGAAGCATTTTCAGCCCCCGCGAGCCTAACAGCCCACAGGGAAAAAGTCAAATTGAAACAAATGCATTATCCCAAGTATGAAACTGACTGTCTGAAAATAAGGAATGTTGAACATCCTGAGTCAAGGCAAATAAATGTTTGAATACATATATTTAGAACTTTATAAAAAAGTGCCTAACCATAGCTTAGAGTGTCACAGAAAATAAGCTTACTTACTTACCCCAGGACACTCATCTATCTACATGTTGTAGAAAGCCAAACCAGTACTGAAACGAAAATCAGCAGAGGTAATGGTATATATATATGAGTATATCGTCGATCTGAAAAGGGAGGTAAGAGATGAATCTCTACGACCGATAACAGAGAACCTATGAAATAGACCCCGTAGAAGGAGATCATTGCATTCAAATAGGCAATACTCTCCTCACATCCCTCTGACATTCACTGCACGCTGAGAGGAAAACCGGGCTCCAACCTGCTGCGGAGCGCATATCAACGTAGAATCTAGCACAAACTTACTTCACCACCTCCATAGGAGGCAAAGTTTGTAAAACTGAATTGTGGGTGTGGTGAGGGGTGTATTTATAGGCATTTTAAGGTTTGGGAAACTTTGCCCCTCCTGGTAGGAATGTATATCCCATACGTCACTAGCTCATGGACTCTTGCTAATTACATGAAAGAAATGTAGGTTTATCTACTTCCCAACCAGAACCTTAAAGGGACATAAAACCCAAATATTTTCTTTCATGATTCAGATAGAAAATACAATTTTAAACAACTTTTCAATTTAATTGTATTATTTAATTTGCTTTCTTCTCTTGTTAACCTTTGCTCAAAGGTTTATCTATAAAAATTCAGGAGCAGTAAAGAATAGATATACTGATTGTCATTGGCTCACCCATATGTTCAGACAGCAACCAGTAGTGTATTGCTGCTCATTCAACAAAGCATACCAATAGAACAAAGAAAAATTAATAATATGAATAAATTAGAAAGTTGCTTAAAATTGCATGGTCTATCCAAATCATGAAAGAAAAAATGTGGGTAACATATCCCTTTAAAGCAGGATAAACAGTTCTCAAGCTAAAATGTGCCTTTCTGAAGTTCTTTGAGGGATCTCACATTACTGACAAGACCTCCTAGATAAAACAGAGAGCTTTAGATCATCAGACCCTTAGACATAAACAGAGCACAAGGAGCAGTAAGTAATTACACAGTTAGGATAAGCGAGAAAGCTTACAGCAGCATATAACCTAAATACATCCCTGGTTACTGGAAGATCTCCCTTCCACAAGAGATCTGCTCTCCACATGTTAATTCTTCCTTCATGGACATTCAGAGCACAGTCCCTGAGAATTATTTTCTAAAATTATGTATAGAAATGATGGTAGCAGTGAAAGTCAAAGCTATTATTAATAATAAAAAAAAAAAATACTGCTCAGTGGCAAATTTAAGAAGGTGTTGGAACCCCCAAACCTCAAATGTTCTACAAATGCCCTGAATTTATATGCTAGTGCCTGATTTACATGTCTGGTATTCTAAGCAGTGCAAACAGGGTAAAGCAGCAATAGGGGGGAATTGTATCTCCTAAATTGTTTAGCTCTGACTTTAATGTTTTCAGCTGCCAAACATTAACGTCTTTAGCTGCATTAGCACAACTAGAGATGATGAATGCTTTTAGATGTTTGTTTTGTCTTTATTAAACAAAAAAGGCTTACTCAGCATACCATAAAAATTTGAATGAATTCTTTTTAAAGATGTTTTTCATATGTTCATAAATATTTAAATACTGTCTTGTGTTTAGTAGTTGTCTAACATGGAATGCAATAATCTTCTTAATACTCTCAAGCTTCCTGAGAATAAGATCTCCTTTGAATGAATTTCCATAAATAAACTGCAGATTCTGAAACCTACATAAACCCAATAGTTTATTTTGAGTCTCTTTATCCTTTTGCCCTGATTGTCAGGAGCCTTTAAGTATCATGGAAATGTTCATATCTGAAGAAGGAAGTTGGTCGGACTGGGAATAAAAAGCAGCCCTGGAAAAAAAATAAAGACCAGCCCTATTTTCAGTTGAGTCAGTAGAATGCACATGCCCTATTTTTCTCAAAGGGGAATACTGGGACACTCTTTCCCTAATATTTTTTTCAGAATTAAATTATATTACTTTGTATTAAATAAAAATGTCAGATTGATGTTATATAGCAACCCTATAACCCAATTGCACCCATCAATCACCCCTTTAAATTGAAGCTTTCCTTCCCCAGCTTCTGCAGCCCACCAGGAAATCTCCTAATATCCTGGTAGGCCAATCCGACCCTGATAACGCCTTTACTACCCATTCCCCAGCTTTGCACAACCATATATATATACTTTATAACCTCTAAATCTGTGCCTGTTTCTAAGTCCCTGCAGGCCGCCCCTTATCTCAGTGCATTTTATTAGCTTTTCACAGCCAGACAGTGTTAGTTCATGTATGCCATATAGATAGCATTGAGCTCACTCGCGTGGAGTTATGCATGAACAAGCACTGGTTGGCTAAAATGCAAGTTTGCAAAAAGCACTGAGGCTTAGATACAGGGGTAAAAAGTATATACCCAGGGCTGAGCATGTTGCATGGGATGTGTACCCGGTCAGGTATGAGAGTACAGTCCCCTTCCGTGTTTTGTATATGTCTAGGGTGATTACATAAGGCTGTGCACCCTTCCCTTGTTCCCAGTTTGTTTGGATTTGAGAGCTTGCATTGTGTTGCTGTTTCAGGGTCCCAGGTATTGGAAAGGACCTTGACGTGGTACCTGGGCTTGTCCCATTTGGCCAGATGCGGTAACTAACCTTTCCATTTTTGCTTTTAAATCTTAGCTGAGAGCTTGTAAGTGGGTGCTGGACTTTCTCTGTGTGATATATATATATATATATATATATATATATACCGTATTGTTCCGAGTATAGGCCGCACTTTTCCCCCTGATGTAAGTCTTAAAATCAGGGATGCGGCCTATACGCGGGATGTAGCTGTGAGTGGTTTGGATGGGGGGGCGGGGTTAAGCAGGAGCGTGGTTCTTGTTAGAGGGAGGAATTTTGGCACAAACACTGGGCTTCCTGGAGATTCTGTTAGCTACAGCCGACAACCTAAGCTCCCGCACACAACACTCCCTGATAGGATGGGCATTAGGGACGATCCCCTACTCAAAGTTGTTTTCTTAATTGGCCACTGCACCGTGCCACAGAAGCAGATGTCCGGCACAGTATATCCCCCAGCAACACCGCGGCCCACATCGATGTGCTCAGGATAGGAGTGTGATGGGCTTAAGATGAGAGCAGGAGCTGCTGTGAGTTACCGGTATCAGCTGTGACACAGGCGGCAGCGTGACAGGATTGAGGTACACTAAAATTGATCTCAAAGTCATCTAACAGTACTGTATTTGATTTACTGGTACATACTACTAGTTACCCCTTTGAGAATACAAGTAAATATCTATAGCACAAAGGATGGGAGTGAGATGGAGCCAGGGTGGGAGCCACCTTATGTGTGTGCGCTGAGGGTGAGTCAGGATTGGGGATGTATGATAAGTGGTGAGGAGTGGGTTGTGTGAGGAAGAAGGGGGCTAAGAGGGTGAGGAGGGTTGAGGGGAGGCTTGTAGGTAGGTAGTTAAAAGGGTGAGTACTGGGCACTGTGTGAGGGAAGGAGGCTGAGTGGGTTAAGAGAAGGCAGTAATGTGCATATTTTAAGTTAAAATTTAAATTTCTTTAAAATGGCACCAAACTTTAAGGGTGAGGCTTATAATCAGGAGCGGCCTATGGACGGAACAATACGGTATATATATATATATATATATAAAAAAAAATGTGGTTATACTAAACTGGGGAATGAGTAATTATATTTTTAAACAATACAATTTTCAAGTAGACTGTCCCTTTAATACCCTTCTTCAAATCATATAAATGTTAATAACTTTCTACGTCCTATTATACACAAAATGTGTCCATACTAGATAGATGATTGAGTGCACAGAATGCAGACGCTTACCGTAAAGCTGCCAAGCTGAGTAAAGTCTTGATCTATAAACGCCTTCGACCGGTCATATGAAGACAGCTCCTTGCTCTTTGTCAGCTCCCTGCATTATAAACCAATCAAGTACAGCCTAAGAGTCCGGATTAATTTACACCAGGTGTATAAAAGTTATGAGTGTCCCCAGGAGCAATATCTAAACCCATTATCAGAAGTCCAAGATTAAGAGGCAAGATAAAATGACTGATAACAAGAGAATGGAAAGGGGGAGAGGGAAAAGGTGAAAGTAGCGAGGGGAAGGGGAAAAGGGGAAAGAAAAAAGGGAAATGAAAAGGGTAGGAGAGAGTACAATGGAGAATAAGAAATAATACTAACAATGGAGAAAAGGGAGATAGAAAGGAAAGGTGAAAAATAAATCTTTTCTTTTTTTTTTCCATTCACGATTCAGATAGATCATACAATTTTAAACCACTTTTCAATTTACTTTTCTGTTATCTTATTTGCTTCATTCTTTTGGTATCCTTTGTTGAAGAAACAGCAATGCATATGGGTGAGCCAATAACATGAAGCATCTATTTGCAGCCACCAATTATGCTTTTCAACAAAGAATACCAAGAGTACAAAACAAATGAGATAATAGAAGTGAATTGGAAATTTGTTTAAAATTGTATTCTCTACCTGAATCACGAAAGAAAAAAAATGTGTTTCATGTCATTGAAAAAGACCTTACATACAAAAACAAATTTAAAACTCTGACTTTAAAGGGACACTGAATCAAAATTAAACTTTCATTATTCAGATAGAGCATGACATTTTAAACAACTTTCCAATTTACTTCCATTAACTAAATGTGCACAGTCTTTTTATATTTAAACTTTTTGAGTCACCATCTACTACTGAGCATGTGCAAGAATAAGTGTGTATGCATTTGTGAATGGCTGATGGCTGTCACATGGTACAGGGGGAGAGGAAAAGACATAACTTTTAAAATTGTCAGAAAAAAAATCTACTACTCATTTTAAGTTCAGACTAAGTGCTACTGAATTGTCTTGTTATCTTGCATTTGTTGATTATGCAAATCTACTATGTTGACTGGTCCTTTAAAGATTTTAAAAAAAACCTCTGCCCTGGTGATTTTATATTGTCTCCCTCAATTGTAGTCAATTAAGTCTAGCTATAACTGCTCTAAGAAATCCCTATGTAGCTGGTTCAGACAAAATGCAGAATTTTCCAGTATACTTAAGTTACAGAACTCGCTTTTCAGCCTTTTTAAAGGGTAATGCGGATATGTTACAAAAAAAGCAATGTATTTTGCAGCAAAAGCAACCAAATAATTAATAAATTATAAATTGTGGTTTTGATGAATTCTGATTAATTCATTTAATTTATGGGTAAATCAGTTTTGTAATGTGGTCATACTCATGGGTTGCGTCTGCTTCATATTTCAGATTGAAAATTATACTGTATATTACCCGATAAAGTTTTCTGCCTCCGACATATTCTCCCAGTATCTTTTGCCCCCAACTTCCTGTAGGTGCAGAGCGATGAAGCTGGGCGCATGGCTTTGTACGGTCTGTGGTAGAGAAAACATAGCATGAGTAGAAAGTTACAGTTATGTATCAGAGCACCTATGTCCAAACTTTTTATGTGGGACCACACTATCTTTTCTATTTTTGTCAAATATACTGAAATAAATATAGATCTATATAGACTGTAAATGAGCAATGCTGAGTATAGATAAGTGCAGTGGTATATTTAGCACTAGAAAATCTGCTACCACAACCCCCCCCCCCCCATGCAAAAAGGCCCCACCAAATATGCAGAATATGCTTTCTTCCCCAAGTCCTGCCACCCTACACACTAACCCAGGTCAGAATACACCCCTGGATATTTTACATGCTGACCATGTACCTTAACTTCACTATTGAAAACTTAGTACTAAACAAAACAGTGCAATGAAAACAGAATTTATATTTAGAACACTGCTACCATGTATGTGCCAATATAAATAGCTTTTGGTACTGTTTGGGATATCCATCTGCCTCATTGAAAAGCCTTATATGTGATAAACAGCAACTAACCACATGGTTGCAAGAGGGGGTTGCAATACATTACAAAGCAAGGAGTTACTGTATTCTCTGGCAGGGAAGGGGTTTATTTAAAAACGCCTCAAAAATATGCAAATTCATGTTAATACAGAAATGTACAGAACAATTATTTTCAGAACTCTGATTGCCAAGATGTTAATGCTAAATGTCACAATTTTCTGACCAAGACATTTTAGAGAAAAAATACCAGTGTCACTTCGGGATGGACATACCAGTATTTCAAGCACCTGTCCAGTAAAAGGAAAGTAAAAAATCTGGACTTCAAACTGACTGGGTCTAATCCGGGGTCTGATGAAGAAATATAACTGTCCCAGGCTTTTGGCAATGGTAAAGGATCTGAGCATAGCATTTAAATGGGCTGATCCAACGTCTCATGTAGGCATAGAGTATACAGGGCCTGCGGGCAATGGGGTCTAACCTGAGATTTTATATGGATATGGGGTTTACAGGATCTGCAACCAATAGTGTCTGATCTGAGGTCTCATATGGGTATAGGGCTTACAGTGTCTGCAGTCAATTTGGTTCTGAATCTGATGTGAGTATAGAGATTACAGCATTTGTGTGCAGTGGGTTCTGATCTAAGATCTGATGTGGGCATAGAGATTACAGCATTTGTGTGCAGTGGGTTCTGATCCGAGGTCTGATGTGGGTATATCAGAAGCTGCAAGGCTTTGGAATCTGATCCACTTACCACTTTTTCCCTTGATTTACAGCTGGCCATCAAGTATATGTGAGAGGATATTTGGCATGACCAGTGTCACTCCAAACTCCCCCCCCCCCCCATATCATGACCACTAAATTTTGAATGGTACTATGTAAACTAATACACTAAACCCCTCTTTTTGCACCGTTTTTC
Organism: Bombina bombina; assembly: GCF_027579735.1. Classification (NCBI taxonomy): domain Eukaryota; kingdom Metazoa; phylum Chordata; class Amphibia; order Anura; family Bombinatoridae; genus Bombina; species Bombina bombina. Next base: position 741,799,814 of record NC_069504.1, on the reverse strand, counting down.
CTCTGCCTTTATTGGTTAATTACTTATTTTAAAAGGGAGGTGGCAGCAGGCGATGCCATTAGTCTAGGCCTGAACTTCATACTTTTTATAATACATAGTGCCAGTTCTGTAATATATTTTACTATGTTGACAGTGACATTTTCAACAGGATAAGTTGCAACAAAATCATGTAAACACACAGGCATAAATATATAAACATGGGATCCTCTCGGAGAGGACGTAGATTAGCTAGCTGGAGACTAGGGGAATAAACCTTCTACCATCACAGCTGTTATGAAGGTTATACACACTGTGTGTTACAAATAGAAGGTGGAAGAATTGTAGTTTTGTATTACAATACTTTAATATAATTTTACTTATAAAAAATGTAAAAGCCATTATCGGCCATATGAAGGACAGCATTGTATAGTATACATTGTGTATCTTGGGTGAAGAATGTAAATTATTCTGTATAAGACTGGGGTGCAGGGTGCAAACATGACATGTTTTATTTTACCTTATAGAGTTCCTGCAGCCAGTTCTGTTGTATCGATCCAGACTGTCGAGACAGAATGTATGAAAGATTTTATCATCATGAATTACCTATATACTCATCTTTAAAAAGAGTACATTTTCAAGGGATTCTTTAAATATTTATATATGTTTAAAAGTCACATTGAAGATCACTGATAGGAAGAAAATAATTGTGCACTGTGTCATCTCTGCTAAGCAGGGATTTGTGTCAGCTTAAAAGTGACACTAAACCCAATTTTTTTCTTTCATGGTTCAGATAGAGCATGCAATTTTAAGCAACTTCCTAATTACTACTATTATCAATTTTTCTTCGTTCTTTTGCTATCTTTATTTGAAAAAGGCATCTAAGATAAGGAGCCAGCCAATGTTTGGTTCAGTACCCTGGACAGCACTTGTTTATTGGTGCTGTCCAATCAGCAAGCACAACCCAGGTTGTGAACTAAAAATGGTCCGGCTTCTTCAAACTTACAGTCTTGCTTTTCAAATAAAGATAGCAAGAGAATGAAGAAAAATTGATACTAGGAGTAAAATAGAATGTTGCTTAAAATTGCATGCTCTATCTGAATCATGAAAGAAAACATTTGGGTTCAGTGTCCCTTTAAGGCTGAAAATCAAAAAGATATCATTTGACTATTTCCTAGACAGAAAATGCAAAACACAGAGGATGCTGCGGTGGAGGGGGAAGAGGTGGGGGAATGAAAGGAACAGAAAGTTAGAGGGGAAAATGAGATTGAAATAAAGAAAGGGACTAAGGAAACTAGGGGATACAGAAAAAAGGAGAGAAAAGAGGGACTGTATAGGGAAGGAGAGAGAAAAAAAGAACTAAAGAAGGTTGTTATAAAAAGTAATAAAAAATTAAACTCACCGTGTCAGACAAAGATCCAATGTTGGCAGTGATAAGAAGAACACCCAGATATCCCATAATTCACAGACTTTGTACACAAATATACAGCAAAGTCACAGTCACACATACAGAGGCACAGGAACAGAGCACTCACATACAGAGGCACAGGAACAGAGCACTCACATACAGAGGCACAGGAACAGAGCACTCACATACAGAGGCACAGGAACAGAGCACTCACATACAGAGGCACAGGGATCAGTCACAGAGAGGAACAAGGAGTAAGAGGAACAAGGAGTAAGAAATACAGACACCCAGTCACACTCTCCCTATACACAGACGTTAGTCATCTATTATTGTGTCAGTGTCTCTTTGCCCACAGTTTTATCTCAGTCATTCTCACTAATCCCTCAGTAGCTATGAACACCTCCTTTTTTTCTGGCCCTCCTCCTTGTCTCAGGTATCATTGTCCCTGCCGCTCTATAGCCGCCCCTCTATAGCCACCCCACAGACTCCAGGTATCTGTCTCTCTCTTTGACTGATCTGATTTCTTACAGTTCTATTACTCCCACAGCTTTGCATTTCCCTCTCCCATTTTCCAAATAATCCTTCTCTGTCTCTACAATGTGCAGCTCCTTCCTTTCTCTGGTTACTGTGGCACCTGGAGGAGGGCTCCTATCAGCCAGGGAAGTATCAAGTGACAGAGGAGGAGATTCCTTCTCTCCCTACAAGTATACCTGAGTGGCTGCTTGCCAAACCTCTCACACACTTCCCAGTAACAACTTCTACTTCATTATAAACTGCTCTGCTACAACGTGCATGTTGTAGCATGATTTCTACTAATCCTGATATGCACAATAATAGAAGCCTTTTCTACTATTTAATACATACTTTTATACCTGTAATGTGGGCCATTAAAAACAAAGCAATATATCAAATGTTTTTAAAAAAAATGAGGTTATACCTTTGTGTTATACAGATCTTGATCACTGTAAAATACTGGTATTTTATAATACATGCCTTTGTTATCACAGTGCATACAGATATTACACAAGGGAGCCCCTAGAGGCGAGCAAAGCTATAGTCGGCAGGGGCCTTTGACCGGAGGAGGAATAGGCCATCATGGGGGGTTGGTCGTTAAAAGGGGGTGGAGTGAAGGAAGCCCTTATTTAAGGGGCTGAGCGGGAAAATGTTGCAGATCACTGATAAAAATTTATGAAGCAGCATCTTCTCTGCACTTTTCCCATTCAGCCTTTGTAAAGGCTTCCTTGGAGGAGTGGTTGCGGTGGATTGGGGAGACAGCTGAGAGCAGGGCGTTTGAGAAAGGAGGGCAGAAGGAGCGGAGTGGTGGCAGGCCGTCGCAGTATTGGTCTGGTTCCAGTATCGGCCTCAGAGGTCCTAGTTGCTGCTGTGGGGGCGGAGCTTGTCTGATCGAGTGGCGGCATGGATCCAGTCAGGAGAGACAGTCCCCAGAGGTTTAGGGAACCTAAGTTGCGGACAGAGTCTACAACTCACGGCCACATGGGGCCTTTAGTTGCAGGACAGTTGGGTCGGCAGGATCCGGAGGTGGTTGATGGTCCAGCTGGACCTGTGTTGGTGGGTGGGAGGGTCCTTGGCAGTGTGAGTGTAGTTGAGGATAGCAGTAGTGAGGATTGCTTACTTCCAGTTGAGGCCAGTCATGTGTATGTGGTAGGTAGTGGTGTGGAGGGGGTAACTTTGATGGGTTTGGGGGGGGGAAGAGGAGATTTATTCTGAGGGGGAGTTAGAGGAGATGTTTAGGGATGTGCAGGAGGGGGGGTTCCACAAAGGGACCTGGCATTGTGCTTGTCTTCTTCTGGGGATGAATATGTCCCTCCTTCCCCAGAAGCTCAGGGGTTTAAGGATAGGGTTTCTTTTCCTGGTCCTGAGGGTAAGGGTTTTCCTGGGAGCAAGAGTGGGGTTGTTTTTAGGGCTCCTATGGGTGGGGCCACATCTTCCAAGGGGGGGAGGGGTGGGGATCATTTGTCACGTGCTTGTGTGTCTTTTTCAGCGGCGGAGGAGCAGCATGTACAGCCTGGGGAGCACATGGGCTTTTCAGGTGCGGAGCTGGATATCGGTGACGGCCTGGAGGAGCACTCCTTCTGCCTCCACGGTTCTTGGAGGGAATCCATTCGTCTGGAACCTGATGACGGAGTCCCTTGGTCTGGGGGTCCTGCACGCTCTGGTCAGATTCGGCAGGTGAGTTCGGCCATTAGAGGGTCCAGGGGACAGGTGCATCGCGGTGGCCTGGTAGCTACGGCCGCTGCTAGAGGTGCCTGTTCTGGTGTAAGATGGCCTCGTAGGCCTGGGGAGAACTTGGAGGGTAGAGGGCGTTCTCGTAGATGGACTGGTACTGATGTACCCCTAAGAGAGGCCGAGGGTGCGCTGCGGTTGGGGGTGTCAATCACTCCAGGGGGCGGCGGGGACGGGGGAGTTATTTGCCTTTGAATGTGGTTTCACATGTCCCTGTTTTGCAGAGTCCAAGACGGCAGCCACCCCAGGATGAGGTGGCACTACGGGGTGATGTTGCCAGGACCTCCAGCGGAGAAGGTGCAGTAACGGAGCGGCGCAGGAGCGGGCTCCAGTCCAGAGAGATGGTGGAGAGCGTCGTCGGTGTTCCACCTGCTGAGACCGTCCGATCAGGTGAGAAACCAATTGGGGCTGATGGGGGTGGGTCTGCTATGTTGGAGTGTGCGGGTGTGCCTGGTGGAGATTCTGCGTCGGGGGCTTTGGTTGCTGGTTTAAGGGAGTTGCTGGCGAAGCTGGAGGGTTCGGGTGTGTCGGCTTCTTCCCCGGCAGCGAGGGTATGGGTCCCCCCGGCTGGTCCTTCGTTGGTTATGGAAGTTCCGGTCGGGCCCCCTGTGAGCATAGTTGCTTCGAGTGTGTCTAGTGGGGGCCAAGGTCTTGATTTGGGTGCTGCGGCCGGTGGGTCTGGTCCCAAAGCGGTTGGAGGGGTGGAGCTTAAGGTAGCAGACACTGCATTGGCATGGTCCTGCCTTTGTACAATTGGCCCTTTGGGCATGCACTTGATGACAGAGCTTAGGGATAAGATAATTAAGAGGGAGTTTATTGAGCTTTTCTCCCTTCTGCCCCTTGACCAATCCTTTGAAATACCTGAGGATTCTAAGAAGGATACGGTTAAAAAAAAAAAGGAGGAGCGAAAGAAACGTTATAGAAAGTTGCCGAAAACGTTCACCAATTGGTTCCAGGCTTTTGTGATTTGGATGAGATAGCGACGGCCCAGAGGCCATATGGTGGTATGGCCTGGTGGGCTTACGATGAGCAGTTTAGGCAGCGTTTGTCGGTGAAGCCTTCTATGCGGTGGGACGACCGGGATATGAGTTTATGGTTGAAGATCATGACTCCTTTGAGGGCGGCTCAGTCCTTTTGGGCGGGAGCCGGCGGTCAATCTTCGTGGGGCAGTCGGCTGTCGGTAGAAAGGGGTACTGTTTCGCCTTCAATGAGAAGGTTTGCAAGTGGGGAACTTCGTGCAAGTTTCGCCACGAATGTTCAGGATGTGGTGGCTCCCACTCCTATACCAAGTGTTTCTGAAAAGGCAAGCCTGGGACGGGTTTTGACGCGGTTGAAAAGGGGGGTAACACCGCTGAGGGTAAGCACGATGGAGCCGTGGCTCGTCCAGTATGCTAGGAAGAAGGGTTGTAAGGAGAAGGTAGTTTTGTTGCTTCACGATTTTCAGTTTGGCTTGTTATCCCTTCTCAGGGTGGTCCTCAGTTTGAGCGTCAAAAGTTTTTGAAGGAGGTTGAATTGGGTCGCAAGGTGGGCCCCTTTTCAGAGCCGCCTCTTGTCGATTTGAGGATCTCCCCATTGGGGGTGGTCACTAAGCGGGAGATGGGGAAATTCTGTTTGATCCATAACTTGTCTTTCCCTAAGGGGGGATCCGTCAATGATGGCCTTCCAGGCGAACTGGCGTCGGTTAAATATGCTTCTTTTGATCAGGCTGTTAGTTTGGTTCGGGAGGCTGGGCATTCCGCATTATTGGCCAAGATTGATAATGAGGCAGCTTTCCGGTTGTTGCCCATCCACCCCTCATCGCATCACTTGCTTGGTTGTTGCGTGGGGGGTTCATATTTTGTGGACCTTTGCTTGCCCATGGGCTGTTCCATCTCGTATTCACTTTTTGAGTGTTTCAGCACGTTCTTGGAATGGGTGATTCGTGTCCGGTCGGGTTTCAATTCGATGGTGCATTATCTTGACGACTTTCTTTTTGTCGGTCCCGATGGATCTGAGGCATGCCGGATTATGTGTGATGTTTGTTATCAGGTGGCGGGTGAGTTTGGGGTCCCCATTGCTCGTGAGAAGTCTGAGGGGCCGGTTACGGTGATTTGTTTTCTTGGGATCACCATTGAGTCAGAAAAAATGGAATGTAGGCTTCCAATTGAAAAGATTGAGGACTTGGTCTCGATCATTGGAAGGGTTTTGATGGTCAGGAAGGTCACTTTGAGGGACCTTCAGTCCTTATTGGGCAAGTTGAATTTTGCGTGCCGAATCATACCGATTGGTAGGGTTTTTTGGAGGCGTCTGTCATTGGCCACAGCATGGGTTAAGCAGCCGCATCATTTTGTGAGGTTGTCTCGGGAATTGAAGGATGATTTGCGGGTGTGGAAGCATATGATAGAGTTTGGCGGGAATGCGTAGTTTGGTTGTCTGAGTGTAGCCTGCGGGAGGGCTCTCCCGAGGTTACTGACGGTTTGCTCGAATGGATGTGGTCCTGGAAGTGTACCAATGTTTCCCCTTCTGGGATGGATAAGAGGTTAGCCGCTTTAGCTTTCCATTTGAAGTTGTCGGACCTGGCTGATGTTACCAAGTCATTTTGTGTTTGTCGGGTTTTGAAGGGTTTAAAAAAAGGGGGTAAGAGTTGTGATCACAGAAGGCCTATTTCTTTTTCACTTTTGGTAAAGATTTGTGAGGTTTTGCCGGATATTTGTTACTCTAATTTTGAGGTGTGTCTTTTTCAGGTGGCTTTTGTTTTGGCATTTTTCGGGGCCTTTCGGATATCGGAGTTGGTGACTAGATGGGCCTCAGGTTGCTTGGGAATATCTGATGTGGTTCTGTCTGAGTCGCGCGTTGAGCTTTTCCTTAGGCAGAGCAAGACTGATCAGTTGGGGAAGGGCAGATCGATTGTGTTGTTTCCTAGCAGTTTGTCCATGGGTGTGTTTGGGTGAATACTTGCATTTTCGCCCTTCGATTTCCGGTTCTTTACTGATTCATCCGGACGGCAGTTCTCTATCTCAGTTTCAATTTCGGGCCATTCTATCTAGAGCTTTGGGGTGGCTGGGTTTGTCTTCAGTGGATTTTGGGTCTCATTCCTTTCGGATTGGGGCTGCTACTGAAGCGGCTTCTCTAGGTTTAATTGAGGGTGTGGTTAAAAACATTGGCAGGTGGGGGTCCCAATCCTATCGGTTATATGTTCATCCTGATTTGAAGGTTTGAAATGATGTTATCTTCTTTGTTCTTCCTTGTTTTCTTTTTAGGTGCTAGAAGGTTGTGGCTTGTGGGTCACTCATTCATTTATTGGGCCGGCGGGCGGCTTCACAGAAGGTTGATGGTCTACAGTTGGGTTTTCCCAGGTCTGAGTGTGAAGTTCGATGGTTCGGGGTCTCCGTTGGGACCGATTGCTTTCGATAATTGTGGACTATTGTAAGCAGTATCCCCCTCTGGATGTCTTGTTGGTTCACGCTGGAGGCAATGATTTGGGTTCTATGCCTCAATGGGACTTGGTTCAGATAATTAAGAGGGATTTGGGGAGATTGGTTTAACTTTACCCGTTCTTGACTATTGTTTGTTCTGATATAGTTCCGCGCATGGTTTGGCGGGCGGCTTGGGACCCTGTTAAACTTGACAAGAGTCGGAAGAAGGTCAATAAATTGGTGGGGTCTTTTGTGAGGAGACTTGGGGGTTTTGTAATTTATAATTCCGATCTGGAGGAGGTGGGGAGTGGGGAATTGTATCTCCGTGATGGGGTGCACCTCAATGAGTTCGGTCTGCAGCTTTTCATCCTTGATTTTAATGAGGCTTTGAGTAAGCTTGGGGGTTTGGTGGGACTGGGCTGATTGTATCAGGCCAGTCTTTGGCGGGGGTGCTAGTTCACTGCAAGACAGCGGGTTATGGCCAATTGGAAAGTGTTAAGGTAATTTGTATTCCCATGGGGTGGAATGCTTGTCGAACATCTCAAGGGACAAGGGGGTCTCTTAGAGGCAGGTTTTTAAATAGGGTTAACGGACTCAATCTTTAATAAGGTTGTGTCCAGAGAATTGACGGCCATACTTGTGAAGATTGTGGAACTAGCACCGCGTGCTCATATGTTTTTCAGAAGTTGTTGTTGCAGTTTGTTATTTGCACATATTTATAAGGTATTTAAATATTTAAAAAGTTGTTTATTTATATATTTAATAAAAGAGCTGCGGCCAGTTTTATACCAAAAAATGAGTGTTTTTTATTTAATGGTTAAGAAAGTGTTAACTTTGGGGATTGTTGTGGGTGGTCTTTATGGGTAAAAGGCCGGAAATTGACGACCTTAAAGGTCAAGGGGGCCCCTAGAGGCGAGCAAAGCTATAGCCGGCAGGGGCCTTTGACCGGAGGAGGAATAGGCCATCATGGGGGGTTGGTCGTTAAAAGGTGGTGGAGTGAAGGAAGACATTATTTAAGGGGCTGAGCTGGAAAATGTTGCAGATCATTGATAAAAATTTATGAAGCAGCACCTCCCTCCCGTCCACCCTTTCGTTTTGGCTGGTGTATTTCTTTTGTCTTGTCGCAGTTGGTTAGCGGGGGTGCTAGTTCGCTGCAAGACAGTGGTTTATGGCCAATTGGAAGGTGTTAAGGTAATTTGTATTCCCATGGGGTGGAATGCTTGTGGAACGTCTCAAGGGACAAGGGGGTCTCTTAGAGGCAGGTTTTTAAAGAGGGTTAATGGACTCAATCTTTAATAAGGTTGTGTCCATAGAATTGACGGCCATACTTGTGAAGATTTTGGAATTAGCACCGCTTGCTCATATGTTTACAGAAGTTGTTGTTGCAGTTTGTTATTTGCACTTATTTATAAGGTATTTAAATATTTGAAAAGTTGTTTATTTATATATTTAATAAAAGAGCTGCGGCCAGTTTTATACCAAAAAATTAGACTGGTGTTTATTTAATGGGTAAGGAAGTGTTAACTTTGGGAATTGTTGTGGGTGGTCTTTATGGGTAAAAGGCCGGAAATATACCCACCTCCATATTATATACACACAGAGATCATCTTATTACATACACATCACCTGACTATACCACAGAGCATTATGGCCCACTATTCCATTGCAATTTATTTTATTTGAGGTTCTGTTCACGATGTTCAGATGATATGATTGCAGAAATATCTAAAAACAAAAAACACTATAAAAAGTATATACAGCAGGAACGTGGAGATTTGAGAGCGTAGCTTTTAACATTCATCAGTTTTTATGGGGACATAGAGGTAAGAGAGTGCCTGTGAACCAACAGCGTAATTCAAAGAACTTTCTGAATTAGTTTTTGGCCCCAAATCTCACAGTCACATAAAAAATTGTACTTTTAAATATTTGAAAGGGACAGTAAAAATTAAAGCTAAAGTTTTATGATTCAGACGGAGCACAAAATGATAAACCCTTTACAATTTACTTCTATTATCTATTTGCTTCATTCTCTTGGTATCCTTTGATAAAGGAGGAGCTAGCTGAACACATCAGCTGAGCCAATGACAAGAGGCAAATATGTGCAGCCACCAATCATCAATTAGCTCAGAGTAGTGCATTACTGCTCCTAAGGCTACCCAGATATGCTTGTTTAACAAAATATATTGAGAGAAATAAGCAAATTACATCATACAAGTAAATTAGAAAATTGTTTAAAATTAAAGGAATAGGAAAGTCAAAATTAAACTTGCATGATTTAGAAAGAGCATGTAATATTAAGTCTCTTTTAAATTCACTTCTATTTTCAAATGTGCTTTATTCTCTTGGTAACCTTTGTTGAAAAAGAATATGCACATATCCTACACTAGTGAGAGCTAGCTGCTGATTGGTGCCTGCACACATTTGTCTCTTGTGATTGGCTTACTAGATAGGTTCAGCTAGCTGCCAGTAGTGCAATGCTGTTCCTTCATCAAAGAATAACAAGATAATAAAGCACATTTAATAACAGAAGTAAATTGGAAAGTTGTTTAAAATTGTATGTTCTATCCAAAACATGAATGAAAATGGGGTTTCATGTCCCTTTAAGTGGCAGTTTTGTAAAGGAAATGTAGGTTGGCTAGTTGGTCTTGACTGCATAGAAAGCTCTAAGAGTGATTTGCAGTGTGCAGGTGGTACACTTAAATCACCCGGTGCCCTAATTGGGAGTTTCAGGGTTTTTTTGTTGCTATTTTTTCTTTTTCTGAGAAATCATGACCCTTGTTTTTGAGGTTCACTTCTGGGACCATAAAGATTATTGCCTGTGGTAGGGCTAATTTCTCTTGCAAACCTTCTGCTATGGAAGACAGGAGCAGATCATCTGTCTACAAGAGACTATGGAACTTAGTTACATTCAGAGATGCTCCTGAAAATTGCTTCCCATTAATAGCTTTAAAACTAGCTTTCGCTATAATCAGACTACTATATCTACCTTTAAAAATTGTTTTCCTTTAATGCGTTTCCAATTACTTGTTATACCAGCTGCATAGTTAAAAATGTTTGTGAAATTGTTCCTTTAGGTTTATTTTTGTACATGAAATACCTGTTTCTGCTAATTGAAAACACAACCCAATACAATGGGCTGATCTTGAAGGGAGAGAATACCTCACTATCTTATCTGTCTAATTATTTACACAAAGCCCTCCTTATTTTATTTATTACTGTTTACTCAAAGGCCAATACTTAGAGAGAACAATGGAAAATAAAATGTTTAGTACCTCTCTGTCACATCCCCCCCACCTGGAGCATTATTTTATCTAAACCTTCTTGTTTACATTTTTTTGTTTCTAGCCTGTACTAAAAGTACAGGAAAATGTTCAGTATAGGTGAATCAGCTATTTCAAATGAGAGAAAAGAGGTAAAGGAGCTATTTGTAAACAATTTAACACACTCCAGTAGGTAGAATGGATATCTGGAGCACATTAAATGGGAATACACTGTCCTTTTAAATCCCCATTTTCTCTCCCATCATTGACTTCATATGCTTTGTGATGTCACCATCAGAGCAGCTTTACATTCATTTAATATCTACAGAGGGCAACATACTCACACTGAACCAGAAAAATAGAACCGATGGTGTATGACAGTGTGTGAGCAAACATGCCCATACCAGAGTGGAGTCACCAGGAGACGCTCCAATCCCGTGTCTCCTACTTCACAGCTCAGATAACCTATAGCGATCACCTGACAGCACAGGATCCTAAAAACACTGCTCATCATGATCTGCCATCAAGTGCACAAGTTAAAGAGAATAACCTACAGCAGTCAAGATTCTCAACCTATTCAAACCAACATTCACATTCTGAAGGCAACTCCCCCAATGAGTGTTCACCATTCTTCAAGAAGAACCCTAGCAAAGTTAATCTTTCTTCCCAAGATCCAGTAGATGACAATGGTAAAGCCAGAACCTTACCACTAAATGCAGAGTTTCAAAATGAGGGAGACAGCATGGAGAGCGTTGCAAATTATTCCAGGAAAAAAACAAAACAGGTCCCTACTCGTATGGAGCACAGCTCCAAACCCAGCCAACTAAATAAAGGCTTGAACAAAAAACACCAAACCAAAAGACAGATTAAAAGGGATAAAAAGGGTAAACAGCTGCCAAGGGCAGCAAAACAACGCAAAAAGAATAAAACATATATTAGGGTGGAGGAGAAACTAGAAAACAGCAAGCACAGCATGGGAATGTCAAAATGTGAGTGCATAAACACTAATGCACTATATAGAGAACAAGCTCACCAGACTCACTACCCTGAAAAAAGTAACCATAAAAAGAAGGAGAGGAAGCTAGGAACACCACCACAAGACAACAGAAGGAAAACTAGACTGTGGAAAGACTCTCAAAACAGCATTAACAACATGGGGATCCCATGGCATAAGTCAAAAAGGAACATCAACCAGTCTTGTGTAAAGCAGCAGTATTGTCCTAAACAAAAGAACAAACATGAGACCAGGCAGCAAAGACCAGTAGGATTAAACAACAGTAGGGCAATGAACAAGAAAGAGAGTAAGACAAAGAAACAGAAGGTATGGAAAGAACCACAAAACAATATGAACTTAGTGACGGTACAGCACACACCAACAGAAAATGCCAATCCAGTAACCGGAGATTATGTTAACCAGTGGCAGTGCCCTAAAAGAGTTTCAGAAATCAATTGGAGCTTTACAACTGAAAAACAATACTGGAAAAATATGGATTTTTAAAGCACTATCCATTAATATTATGTAGGATTCAGATTTTTCCTCCAACAAGGTGGTAGGTGTGTGTGTGTGTGGGGGGGGGGGGGAAGTAGAGGGGTTTGACCAATGCTAAGCAACAACAAATTAACTTAGATTAATGTGCCATTAAAGTGTCTGAAAACTACAAAGTCTCTGGTAGTTTCCTTGCATGTGGCAGTGCTATACTTACATACTCCATTGTCCATTACATTTAATACACCACATTTCAAAAAGTAAAAAAAAAAAAAAAAAATTATGCTTACCTGATAATTTAATGTTCTTCTTGGCAGTGAGAGTCCACGAGAACCTTCATAACCTATGGGAAACACTATTCCTGGCCACTGGGAGGAGGCAGACCAACCCCAAATAAGACTATAAATATCTCTTCCATTTCCCCAACCCACCAGAAATTCAACTGAGGATAAGGAAAAGTGAAGAGAGATACAAAGGGTACAGAGGTGCAAAGAAAACTGCCGCCATTACTAAAAAGCAAATCGGGCGGGGTCGTGGACTCTCATTGCCAAGAAGGAAGTTAAATTATCAGGTAAGCATCATTTTTATTTTCCTTCTATTGGCAGTGAGAGTCCATGAAAACATTCATAACCTATGGGAAACCAATATCCAAAGCTGTGGAGTTCACAAATGTTCGGGAGGAAAAAAAAAATAGTGTAGGAAGTCCTAAGTACTAGGCATCACTGCTTGTAGAAATCTCCTCCCAAAAGAAGTCTCTGCGGAGGCAAAAACATAAAATTTGTAAAACTTTGTTAAAGTGTGAAGTGAAGACCACGTTGCAGATCTGCTCAACTGAAGCCTCATCATTCTTGAAGGCCCAAAGTAGTAGACACCACACGGGTAGATATTGCTGTGATTCTCAAAGGGGGCTCCTGACTCGCTTCCCTGTAGGCCGTACTAATCCGACTTTTCAGACAAAAGGAAATTATAACAGCTGAGGCCTTTTGCCCCTTGCGATTATGGTATACAGGATGAATAAGGAACTCCTTAGTAGCGTGAAGGTAGAATTTCAACGCTCTGACCACATCCAAATTGTGCAACAGTCTCTCCTTAGAGGAAGACGGGTTGGGAAAAAGAAGGAACCACAAAGATGCCTCTACATTGGAAATGTTTGTATGATTGGTATTGAGTGCATGTGCTCATTTGTGTTCTTTTATGCAGACATCTTATATGTACATATACTATTTGTATACATAATCAGAGAAAGAACTGTCAAAAATATAATAAGTAATTTTCTGCTTTGTATAAAACTGAGCAAAATGAGGAGCAGTTATAATTAATTAGACATGGCAATTCGTTTCGGCCGAATTTAATTTTCGGCTTAATTTTGGCCGATTCGGATGAATCTGAATTTCCGAATCGGCACCATAACTAGAATCCCGAAAAAGTCCAAAAACTAATAAATTAGTTTCCGAATTTTCTGATCCATTCTTTATTCATATTCGGAATGTTTCATTGTTCATCTAAACCGCAGTTACCAAACATCACCAACACTAACTAAACCACTAAATAAAGCTATTAACCCCTAAACCACCGTTCCCCGACACTAACTAAACCTTTTTACCCACTAAACTGCCGCCCCCCCCACATCGCCAACACTAACTAAACCTATTAACCTCTAAACTGCTGCACCCCCACATCGCCAAAACCAAATAAACCTATTAACCCCTAAACCGCCACCCCCCACATCGCAAATGCTAAATAAAATAATTAACCTTGAAAACGCCATCCCCACATCGCAACTAGCTAAATTAAACTATTAAAACCTAAACCCCCCTAACTTTAACATAATTAAAATAGACCTAAAGTAAAGTTACAATTATTAACTACCTATTTAAAAATAAATACAAACTTACCTAAGAAATAAAAATAAAACCTAAGCTAGTTACAATATTACTATTTACTACCTAGTTACAATAAATACAAACTTACCTGTGAAATAAAAATAAAACCTAAGTTTAAACCAAAAAAACCTAACATTACTAAAAATAATAAAACCTAACATTACAAAAAAATTAAAGCTACAATTACAAAAAATAATAAACACAAATTACAAACAATAAAAAAACTACCATTACAAAAAATAACAAACGAAATTATCAAAAATAATAAAAATTATTTCTATTCTAATACCCCGTATAAAAAAAAAACCACCCCAAAATAAAAAAAACTGACCTTTAATAAACTACCAATAGCCCTTAAAAGGGCCTTTTGCCCCCAAAAATAAACAAATACCCCTAACATCACAAACCCCCACCCCCCAAATAAAAAAAACCTAACTAAAAAAAAACTAATCTAACCATTGCCCCAAAAAGGGCATTTGTAGGGGCATTGCCCTTAAAAGGGCATTCAGGTCTTTTACAGCTCATTAAAAATAAAAAAGCCCTAATCTAAATAAAAACACACCCCCAAAAAATCCTAACACTAACAACAAAATCGGTACTCACAGTTCCTGAAGTCCGGCGAAAGATCTTCATCCAGACGGCTTCATCTGCATCTATCACGGGACCGGCATCTTCTATCTTCATCCCAGTGGAGGCAGAGCTGTCGGTGGATGCACGAAGGTCAACTGGATGAAAGGTGGTTAAGAGGTTAATAGGTTTAGTTAGTGTTTTGCGATGTGGGGGGCGGCAGTTTAGGGGTTAATAGCTTTATTTAGTGTTGGGAACTGCGGTTTAGATAATTTTGTTTCGGCAAATTAGTTATGTGTTAAGTTAAATTGTTTTTCGGATCCATTTGTTATTTCGGATCCATTCTTTATTCATATTCATTATTCTATTGTAAACTTTAGAATAGAATAATGAATATGAATAAAGAATGGATTCTTAATAACGAACGGATCCGAAAAACGATTTAACTTAACTAATTTCTTGAAACAAAATTATTTATTTAACTAATGAAAACAACACGTCTAGTTATAATCTAAATTAAAACTTAAAATACACAATTTAATTTGTTAGAGCATGCAGTTTTATCCCAAGTAACTGCAATTCTAAGGAGATAAATACAAAGTTAAAGTACTATGTGGGAGCCGTAAAGCACTGCTGGAACCAAATGGAAACTACTGTTGATCCAATCACCAGCACTAGTCGCAAAGCTGGGTCGTGCGAATGGATCAGCAGTAGTTTCCGATTGGGAACAGCAGTGCTGTGCGGATCCCAAGTGGTACTTTAACCATCACCTTTATGGGGTTAAACACATGGCATTACAGCATTGCTAGTGACGTGCAATTTTATCACTACAACGGCCCATTAAAAAAAATATTCTGCTGTTAAAACACAAAATTTATGCCTACCTGATAAATGTATTTCTCTTGTGGTGTATCCAGTCCACGGATCATCCATTACTTGTGGGATATTCTCCTTCCCAATAGGAAGCTGCAAGAGGATCACCCACAGCAGAGCTGTCTATATAGCTCCTCCCCTAACTGCCACCTACCAGTCATTCGACCGAAGACAAGCAAGAGAAAGGAGAAACTATAGGGTGCAGTGGTGACTGTTTAAAAATAAAAAACACCTGCCTTAAAATGACAGGGCGGGCCGTGGACTGGATACACCACAAGAGAAATAAATTTATCAGGTAAGCATAAATTTTGTTTTCTCTTGTAAGGTGTATCCAGTCCACGGATCATCCATTACTTGTGGGATACCAATACCAAAGCTATAGGACACGGATGAAGGGAGGGACAAGGCAGGCGCTTAAATGGAAGGCACCACTGCCTGTAAGACCTTTCTCCCAAAAATAGCCTCCGAAGAAGCAAAAGTATCAAATTTATAGAATTTAGAAAAAGTATGAAGCGAAGACCAAGTCGCCGCCTTACAAATCTGTTCAACAGAAGCCTCATTCTTAAAAGCCCATGTGGAAGCTACTGCTCTAGTAGAATGAGCTGTAATTCTTTCAGGAGGCTGCTGGCCAGCAGTCTCATAAGCTAAGCGGATTACACTTCTTAGCCCAAAAGATAGAGAAGTTGCCGAAGCCTTTTGGCCTCTCCTCTGTCCAGAGTAGACAACAAACAATGAAGATGTTTGACGAAAATCTTTAGTAGCTTGTAAATAAAACTTTAAAGCGCGAACCACGTCAAGATTGTGTAATAGACGTTCCTTCTATGAAGAAGGATTAGGACACAGTGACGGAACAACAATCTCCTGATTGATATTTTTATTAGATTCCACCTTAGGCAGAAAACCAGGTTTGGTACGTAACACTACCTTATCTGCATGGAAAATGAGATAAGGGGAATCACATTGTAAAGCAGATAACTCCGAAACTCTTCGAGCCGAGGAGATAGCTACTAAAAACAGAACTTTCCAAGATAAGAGCTTAATATCTATGGAATGCAAAGGTTCAAACGGAACCCCTTGAAGAACTTTAAGAACTAAATTTAAACTCCATGGCGGAGCAACATGTTTAAAAACAGGCTTGATTCTAACCAGAGCCTGACAAAACACTTGAACATCTGGAACCTCAGCCAGACGTTTGTGCAAAATAATAGATAGAGCAGAAATCTGTCCCTTTAAGGAACTAGCTGATAAACCCTTCTCCAATCCTTCTTGGAGAAAAGATAATATCCTAAGAATCCTGACTTTACTCCATGAGCAACCCTTGGATTCACACCAATGAAGATATTTACACCATATGTTATGATAGATTTTCCTGGTGACAGGCTTTCACGCCTGTATTAAGATATCAATGACCGAGATTGAAGCGTTCAATCTCCAAGCAGTCAGACGCAGAGAAATTAGATTTGGATGGTTGAAAAGGCCCTGAAGTAGAAGGTCCTGTCACAGAGGCAGAGTCCATGGTGGAGAGGATGACATGTCCACCAGATCTGCATACCAAGTCCTGCGAGGCCACGCAGGTGCTATCAAAATCACCAAATCTGATCTTTGCAATCAGACGAGGGAGCAGAGGAAACAGTGGAAACACATAAGCCAGGTTGAAGGACCAAGGCACTGCTAGAGCATCTATCAGTGCTACCTTGGGATCCCTGGACCTGGAACCGTAACAAGGAAGCTTGGCGTTCTGACGAGACGCCATGAGATCCAGTTCTGGTTTGCCCCAAAGTTGAATCAACTGTGCAAATACCTCCGGATGGAGCTCCCACTCCCCCGGATGAAAAGTCTGTCGACTTAGAAAATCCGCCTCCCAGTTCTCTACTCCTGGGATATGGATAGCTGATAGATGGCAAGAGTGAATCTCTGACCATCGAATTATCTTTGAAACCTCCAACATTGCTAGGGAACTCCTTGTTCCCCCTTGATGGTTGATGTAAGCTACAGTCGTGATGTTGTCCGACTGAAATCTGATGAACCTGACCGCAGCTAGCTGAGGCCAAGCCTGAAGAGCATTGAATATCGCTCTTAGTTCCAGAATGTTTATTGGAAGGAGTGCTCCCTCCTGAGTCCACGATCCCTGAGCCTTCAGGGAGTTCCAGACTGCACCCCAGCCCAGAAGGCTGGCATCTGTTGTTACTATTGTCCAATCTGGTCTGCGGAAGGTCATATCTTTGGACAGATGGACCAGAGATAGCCACCAGAGAAGAGAATCCCTGGTCTCTTAATCCAGATTTAGTAGAGGGGACAAATCCGTGTAATCCCCATTCCACTGACTGAGCATGCAGAGTTGCAGCGGTCTGAGATGTAGGCGGGCAAACGGCACTATGTCCATTGCCGCTACCATTAAGCCGATTACTTCCATACACTGAGCCACTGAAGGGCGAGAAGTAGAATAAAGAACACGGCAGGAATTTAGAAGTTTTGACAACCTGGCCTCTGTCAGGTAAATCTTCATTTCTACAGAATCTATCAGAGTTCCCAGGAAGGAGAGGGGATAGAGAACTCTTCTTTTTGTTCACTTTCCACCCATGAGACCTCAGGATTGCCAGAACAATGTCCGTATGGGACTTGGCAATTTGGAAATTCGACGCCTGTATCAGAATGTCGCCTAAGTAAGGGGCTACTGCTATGCCCCGCGGCCTTAGGACCGCCAGAAATGACCCCAGAACCTTCGTAAAGATTCTTGGTGCCGTAGCTAACCCAAAGGGAAGAGCCACAAACTGGTAATGCCTGTCTAGGAAGGTGAACCTGAGAAACCGATGATGATCTTTGTGTATCGGAATGTGAAGATAAGCATCCTTTAAGTCCACGGTAGTCATGTATTGACCCTCCTGGATCATAGGTAGGATGGTTCGAATAGTCTCCATCTTGAAAGATGTGACCCTGAGAAATTTGTTTAGGATCTTCAAATCTAAGATTGGTCTGAAGGTTCCCTCTTTCTTGGGAACCACAAAGAGATTTGAATAGAAGCCTTGCCCCTGTTTGGAACTGGGTGGATCACTCCCATAACTAGGAGGTCTTGAACACAATGTAAGAATGCCTCTCTCTTTATCTGGTCTGCAGATAATTGTGAGAGGTGAAATCTTCCTTTTGGGGAAGAAGCTTTGAAGTCCAGAAGATATCCCTGGGACACAATTTCCAACGCCCAGGGATCCTGGACATCTCTTGCCCAAGCCTGGGCGAAGAGAGAAAGTCTGCCCCCTACTAGATCCATTACCGGATCGGGGGCTGATCTTTCATGCTGTCTTAGAGGCAGCAGCAGGCTTCTTGGCCTGCTTACCTTTGTTCCAGGCCTGGCTAGGTCTCCAGACCGGCTTGGACTGGGCAAAATTTCCCTCTTGTTTTGCATTAGAGGGAGTGGATGCTGCGCTCGTCTTAAAGTTTCGAAAGGCACGAAAATTAGTTTGTTTGGTCCTTAATTTATTAGACCTATCCTGAGGAAGGGCATGACCTTTTCCTCCAGTAATATCAGAAATGATCTCCTTCAGTCCAGGCCCGAATAGGGTCTGCCCCTTGAAGGGAATGTTGAGAAGCTTAGACTTTGAAGTAACGTCAGCTGACCAGGATTTAAGCCATAGCGCCCTACGTGCCTGTATAGCAAAACCTGAGTTCTTAGCCGTTAGTTTGGTTAAATGAACAACAGTGTCAGAAACAAATGAATTGGCTAGCTTAAGCGCTTTAAGCTTGTCAAGTATATCATCCAATGGAGTTTCTACCTGTAAGGCCTCTTCCAGAGACTCAAACCAGAAGGCCGCAGCAGCAGTGACCGGGGCAATGCATGCAAGAGGCTGGAGAATAAAACCTTGTTGAATAAACATTTTCTTAAGGTAACCCTCTAACTTTATCCATTGGATCTAGGAAAGCACAACTGTCCTCGACGGGAATAGTTGTATGCTTAGCTAGGGTAGAAACTGCTCCCTCCACCTTAGGGACCGTTTGCCATAAGTCCCGTGTAGCGGCATCTATTGGAAACATTTTCCAAAAATAGGAGGGGGAGAGAACGGTACACCTGGTCTATCCCATTCCTTAGTAATAATTTCTGAAAACCTTTTAGGTATTTGAAAAACATCAGTGTAAACAGGCACTGCATAGTATTTATCCAATCTACACAATTTCTCTGGCACTATAATGGTGTCACAGTCATCCAGAGTAGCTAAAACCTCCCTGAGCAACACGCGGAGGTGTTCAAGCTTAAATTTAAATGTAGACATATCAGAATCAGGTTGAAGCATCTTCCCTGAGTCAGAAAAATCACCCACAGAAAGAAGCTCTCCTGCCTCAGCTTCTGCATATTGTGAGGGGATATCAGACATAGCTACTAAAGCGTCAAATAGCTCTGTATTTTTTCTAGTCCCAGAGCTGTCTCGCTTTCCTTGTAACCATGGTAGTTTGGACAATACCGCTGTAAGGGTATGATCCATAACTGCCGCCATGTCTTGTAAAGTAAACGCCATGGGCACGCTAGTGGTGCCACTTGAGCGGGAGTCCCTTGAGCGGGAGTCAAAGGTTCTGACACGTGGGGCGAGTTAGTCGGCATAACTTCCCCCTTGTCAATTTCCTCTGGTGATAAATCTTTTAAAGACAGAATATGATCTTTATAACTTAAAGTAAAATCAGAACATTTGGTACACATTCTAAGAGGGGGTTCCACAATGGCTTCTAAACATAATGAACAAGGAGTTTCCTCTATGTCAGACATGTTTAAACAGACTAGCAATGAGACCAGCAAGCTTGGAAAACACTTTGATAAATGTAAACAAGCAAAAAATAAAAACGGTACTGTGCCTTTAAGAGAAACAAATTTTGTCAGAAATTGAAAAACAGTGATAAAAAGCAGTAAATCTTACGAATTTTTTACAGTGTGTATAATAGACTAACAGAGCATTGCACCCACTTCCAAATTGATGATTAACCCCTTAGTTTCAAAACCGGATCAAAAAAACAATAAACGTTTTTTTTAACAGTCACAACAAACTGCCACAGCTCGGCTGTGGCCCTACCTGCCCATACAACGACTTTTGAAGGCACAAAAACCCTTTGTAGAGGTCCTAAGTGTTCAGGGGACTCCTTCAGGGAAGCTGGAAGTCTCAAGCTGCAAAAACTACTGCACGATTTAGGCCTGAAATTAGGCCCCTCCCAACCTGTACTCACAGTGAGAGGGCCATAAAAAACTATCCCTAGGCAAAATCTAGCCAGCCATGTGGAAAAAAACTGGGACCCAATAAAGTTTTATCACCAATATGTAGAAAAAAACGTTTAAACACTTCCAGCAAACGTTATCTTATTTTCAGTAATGTGAGAAAGTAATAAGAATATTACCTTTTACAGCAAGCATGATACTAGTCGTTATTAAATCACTGTAATCAGGCTTACCTTAAATAAATCCGGTATTAACAGCATTTTCTAGCATATTCATTTCTCTAGAAAAATTTAAACTGCACATACCTCATAGAAGGAGACCCTGCACGCCATTCCCCCAGCTGAAGTTACCTCATCTCTTCAGTTATGTGTGAGAACAGCAATGGATCTTAGTTACAACCTGCTAAGATCATCAAAAACCACAGGCAGACTCTTCTTTAACTTTCTGCCTGAGGCTAAAACAGTACAACTCCGGTACCATTTGAAAATAATAAACTTTTGATTGAAGATAAACTACATAAATTCACCACATCTCTCTAGCTACTTCCTATCTTGTCGAGAGCTGCAAGAGAATGACTGGTAGGTGGCAGTTAGGGGAAGAGCTATATAGACAGCTCTGCTGTGGGTGATCCTCTTGCAGCTTCCTGTTGGGAAGGAGAATATCCCACAAGTAATGGATGATCCGTGGACTGGATACACCTTACAAGAGAAAACAAAAAATTGAAAGGGCTGTAAAAAAACAGAATTTATGCTTACCTGATAAATTACTTTCTCCAACGGTGTGTCCGGTCCACGGCGTCATCCTTACTTGTGGGATATTCTCTTCCCCAACAGGAAATGGCAAAGAGCCCAGCAAAGCTGGTCATATGATCCCTCCTAGGCTCCGCCTACCCCAGTCATTCGACCGACGTACAGGAGGAAATATGCATAGGAGAAACCATATGATACCGTGGTGACTGTAGTTAGAGAAAATAATTCATCAGACCTGATTAAAAAAACCAGGGCGGGCCGTGGACCGGACACACCGTTGGAGAAAGTAATTTATCAGGTAAGCATAAATTCTGTTTTCTCCAACATAGGTGTGTCCGGTCCACGGCGTCATCCTTACTTGTGGGAACCAATACCAAAGCTTTAGGACACGGATGAAGGGAGGGAGCAAATCAGGTCACCTAAATGGAAGGCACCACGGCTTGCAGAACCTTTCTCCCAAAAATAGCCTCTGAAGAAGCAAAAGTATCAAATTTGTAAAATTTGGCAAAAGTGTGCAGTGAAGACCAAGTCGCTGCCTTACATATCTGGTCAACAGAAGCCTCATTCTTGAAGGCCCATGTGGAAGCCACAGCCCTAGTGGAGTGAGCTGTGATTCTTTCAGGAGGCTGCCGTCCGGCAGTCTCATAAGCCAAACGGATAATGCTTTTAAGCCAAAAAGAAAGAGAGGTAGAAGTTGCTTTTTGACCTCTCCTTTTACCAGAATAAACAACAAACAAAGAAGAAGTTTGTCTGAAATCTTTAGTGGCCTCTAAATAGAATTTTAGAGCACGGACTACGTCCAAATTGTGTAACAAACGTTCCTTCTTTGAAACTGGATTCGGGCACAAAGAAGGTACAACTATCTCCTGGTTAATATTCTTGTTGGAAACAACTTTCGGAAGAAAACCAGGCTTAGTACGCAAAACCACCTTATCTGCATGGAACACCAGATAGGGCGGAGAACACTGCAGAGCAGATAACTCTGAAACTCTTCTAGCAGAAGAAATTGCAACCAAAAACAAAACTTTCCAAGATAATAACTTAATATCTACGGAATGTAAGGGTTCAAACGGAACCCCTTGAAGAACTGAAAGAACTAGATTAAGACTCCAGGGAGGAGTCAAAGGTCTGTAAACAGGCTTGATTCTAACCAGAGCCTGAACAAACGCTTGAACGTCTGGCACAGCTACCAGCCTTTTGTGAAGTAAAACAGATAACGCAGAAATCTGTACCTTCAGAGAACTTGCAGATAATCCCTTCTCCAAACCCTCTTGTAGAAAGGATAAAATCCTAGGAATTTTTATCTTGTTCCATGGGAATCCTTTAGATTCACACCAATAGATATATTTTTTCCATATCTTATGGTAAATTTTTCTAGTTACAGGCTTTCTAGCCTGAATCAGAGTATCTATTACAGAATCTGAAAACCCACGCTTTGATAAAATCAAGCGTTCAATCTCCAAGCAGTCAGTTGGAGAGAAACCAGATTCGGATGTTCGAATGGACCTTGAACAAGAAGGTCCTGTCTCAAAGGTAGCTTCCATGGTGGAGCCGATGACATATTCACCAGGTCTGCATACCAAGTCCTGCGTGGCCACGCAGGAGCTATCAAGATCACCGAAGCCCTCTCCTGGTTGATCCTGGCTACCAGCCTGGGAATGAGAGGAAACGGTGGGAAAACATAAGCTAGGTTGAAGGTCCAAGGTGCTACTAGTGCATCTACTAGAGTCGCCTTGGGATCCCTGGATCTGGACCCGTAACAAGGAACCTTGAAGTTCTGGCGAGACGCCATCAGATCCATGTCTGGAATGCCCCATAATTGAGTTATTTGGGCAAAGATTTCCGGGTGGAGTTCCCACTCCCCCGGATGGAATGTCTGACGACTCAGAAAATCCGCTTCCCAATTTTCCAGTCCTGGGATGTGGATTGCAGACAAGTGGCAGGAGTGATCCTCCGCCCATTGAATTATCTTGGTCACTTCCTCCATCGCCAGGGAACTCCTTGTTCCCCCCTGATGGTTGATATAAGCAACTGTCGTCATGTTGTCTGATTGAAACCTTATGAATTTGGCCTTTGCTAGATGAGGCCAAGCTTTGAGAGCATTGAATATCGCTCTCAGTTCCAGAATGTTTATCGGGAGAAGAGATTCTTCCCGAGACCATAGACCCTGAGCTTTCAGGGGTTCCCAGACCGCGCCCCAGCCCACCAGACTGGCGTCGGTCGTGACAATGACCCACTCTGGTCTGCGGAAGCTCATTCCCTGTGACAGATTGTCCAGGATTAGCCACCAACGGAGTGAATCTCTGGTCCTTTGATCTACTTGAATCGTCGGAGACAAGTCTATATAATCCCCATTCCACTGTCTGAGCATGCACAGTTGTAATGGTCTTAGATGAATTCGTGCAAAAGGAACTATGTCCATTGCTGCAACCATCAATCCTATTGCTTCCATGCACTGCGCTATGGAAGGACGAAGAACAGAATGAAGAACTTGACAAGAGCTTAGAAGTTTTGATTTTCTGACCTCTGTCAGAAAAATTCTCATTTCTAAGGAGTCTATTATTGTTCCCAAGAAGGGAACTCTTGTTGACGGGGAAAGAGAACTTTTTTCTATGTTTACTTTCCATCCGTGAGATCTGAGAAAGGCTAGGACGATGTCCGTATGAGCCTTTGCCTTTGACAGAGACGACGCTTGAATCAGGATGTCGTCCAAGTACGGTACTACTGCAATGCCCCTTGGTCTTAGAACCGCTAGAAGGGACCCTAGTACCTTTGTGAAAAGTCTCGGAGCAGTGGCTAACCCGAATGGAAGTGCCACAAACTGGTAATGCTTGTCCAGAAAAGCGAACCTTAGGAACTGATGATGTTCCTTGTGGATGGGAATATGGAGGTACGCATCCTTTAAATCCACCGTAGTCATGAATTGACCTTCCTGGATGGTAGGAAGGATCGTTCGAATGGTTTCCATCTTGAACGATGGGACCCTGAGAAATTTGTTTAGGATCTTGAGATCTAGAATTGGTCTGAACGTTCCCTCTTTTTTGGGAACTATGAACAGGTTGGAGTAAAACCCCATCCCTTGTTCTCTTATTGGAACTGGATGAATTACTCCCATCCTTAACAGGTCTTCTACACAATGTAAGAATGCCTGTCTTTTTATTTGGTTTGAAGATAATTGAGACCTGTGGAACCTTCCCCTTGAGACCTGTGGAACCTTCCCCTTGGGGGTAGTTCCTAGAATTCCAGGAGATAACCTTGAGAAACTATTTCTAGTGCCCAAGGATCCTGAACATCTCTTGCCCAGGCCTGAGCAAAGAGAGAAAGTCTGCCCCCCACCAGATCCGGTCCCGGATCGGGGGCCATCCCTTCATGCAGTTTTGGTAGCAGTGGCAGGCTTCTTGGCCTGCTTACCCTTGTTCCAGCCTTGCATCGGTCTCCAGGCTGGTTTGGGTTGAGAAGTATTACCCTCTTGCTTAGAGGATGTAGAAGTAGAGGCTGGTCCGTTTCTGCGAAAGGGACGAAAATTAGGCTTATTTCTAGCCTTAAAAGACCTATCCTGAGGAAGGGCGTGGCCCTTTCCTCCGGTGATGTCTGAAATAATCTCTTTCAAATCAGGCCCAAACAGTGTTTTGCCCTTGAAAGGGATGTTAAGTAATTTTGTCTTGGAAGACACATCCGCTGACCAAGACTTCAGCCAGAGCGCTATGCGCGCCACGATAGCAAACCCTGAATTTTTCGCCGCTAATCTCGCTAATTGCAAAGCGGCATCTAGAATAAAAGAGTTAGCCAATTTAAGTGCATGAACTCTGCCCATAATCTCCTCATACGAAGATTCTTTATCGAGCGACTTTTCTAGTTCTTCGAACCAGAAACACGCTGCCGTAGTGACAGGAACAATGCATGAAATTGGTTGAAGAAGGTAACCTTGCTGAACAAACATTTTTTTAAGCAAACCCTCTAATTTTTTATCCATAGGATCTTTAAAAGCACAACTATCTTCTATGGGAGTAGTAGTGCGTTTGTTTAGAGTAGAGACCGCCCCCTCGACCTTAGGGACTGTCTGCCATAAGTCCTTTCTGGGGTCGACTATAGGAAATAATTTCTTAAATATAGGGGGAGGCACAAAAGGTATGCCGGGCCTTTCCCATTCCTTGTTTACTATGTCCGCCACCCGCTTGGGTATAGGAAAAACATCGGGGGGCACCGGAACCTCTAGGAACTTATCCATCTTACATAATTTCTCTGGAATGACCAAATTGTCACAATCATCCAGAGTAGATAATACCTCCTTAAGCAGTGCGCGGAGATGTTATAATTTAAATTTAAATGTTACAACATCAGGTTCAGCTTGTTGAGAAATTTTCCCTGAATCTGAAATTTCTCCCTCAGACAAAACCTCCCTCCTGGCCCCTTCAGATTGGTGTGAGGGTATGTCTGACAACAAAGCACAAAAAAACGTTTTAAAATAAAACCGTTACTGTCACTTTAAATTTTAAACAGAACACACTTTATTACTGAATATTTAAACACCAAAAAACTCTTAGCCATCTCCGTGGAGATGTTGCCTGTGCAACGGCAAAGAGAATGACTGGGGTAGGCGGAGCCTAGGAGGGATCATATGACCAGCTTTGCTGGGCTCCTTGCCATTTCCTGTTGGGGAAGAGAATATCCCACAAGTAAGGATGACGCCGTGGACCGGACACACCTATGTTGGAGAAATACAAGAAAGGAAATGCGTCACCACCAATAGATGGTACAATTATAATAGAACTTTTATAATTTAGGGACTAAGGCTTACCCTATAAAATGGAATACTTGCACAGTATTGGTGGTCATTTATAGTCCAACATTCATACAAGAGACTTCATATTGCACCAACATAGGCTTAACTGGTTAAGTAACAACCAAGAAGCCAAGGAAATAGCAGAAGCCTTCTGACCTTTCCTAGGACCAGAAAATAAAACAAATAGACTGGAAGTCTTCCTGAAATCTTTAGTAGCTTCCACATAATATTTCAAAGCTCTTACCACATCCAAAGAATGTAAGGATCTTTCCAAAGAATTCTTAGGCAAAGGAATAAAGAGGGCGCTAAAAGCTAAGTTCTCCACCACATTTAGTCAATAATGGAAATAGACACAATGGATTTAGGGTAACAACTTTACTATCGAATAAAATTAAAATGCAATATTATTACAATACAATACATAAGAGAAAATGAAAGGGACGTCTCCCTGTTTATTTAAAAATAATAAAAAAGGACTCGAGTACCACCTTAAAAATGTTTAAAAAACAAAATTTATGCTTACCTGATAAATTCCTTTCTCCTGTAGTGTGGTCAGTCCACGGGTCATCATTACTTCTGGGATATTAACTCCTCCCCAACAGGAAGTGCAAGAGGATTCACCCAGCAGAGCTGCTATATAGCTCCTCCCCTCTACGTCACACCCAGTCATTTGACCAAGAACCAACGAGAAAGGAGAAGCCAAAGGGTGCAGTGGTGACTGGAGTATAATTTAAAATTTTTTGACCTGCCATAAAAAACAGGGCGGGCCGTGGACTGACCACACTACAGGAGAAAGGAATTTATCAGGTAAGCATAAATTTTGTTTTCTCCTGTTAAGTGTGGTCAGTCCACGGGTCATCATTACTTCTAGGATACCAATACCAAAGCTAAAGTACACGGATGACGGGAGGGACAGGCAGGCTCTTTATACGGAAGGAACCACTGCCTGAAGAACCTTTCTCCCAAAAACAGCCTCCGAAGAAGCAAAAGTGTCAAATTTGTAAAATTTGGAAAAAGTATGAAGAGAAGACCAAGTTGCAGCCTTGCAAATCTGTTCAACAGAAGCCTCATTCTTAAAGGCCCAAGTGGAAGCCACAGCTCTAGTAGAATGAGCTGTAATTCTTTCAGGAGGCTGCTGTCCAGCAGTCTCATAGGCTAACCGTATTATGCTACGAAGCCAAAAAGAGAGAGAGGTAGCCGAAGCTTTTTGACCTCTCCTCTGACCAGAATAAACGACAAACAGGGAAGACGTTTGTCTAAAATCCTTAGTTGCCTGGAGATAAAATTTCAGGGCACGGACTACATCTAGATTGTGTAGAAGACGTTCCTTCTTCGAAGAAGGATTAGGACACAAAGATGGAACAACAATCTCTTGATTGATATTCCTGTTAGTGACCACCTTAGGTAAGAACCCAGGTTTAGTACGCAGAACTACCTTGTCTGAATGAAAAATCAGATAAGGAGAATCACAATGTAAGGCAGATAACTCAGAGACTCTTCGAGCCGAGGAAATAGCCATTAAAAACAGAACTTTCCAAGATAACAGCTTGATATCAATGGAATGAAGGGGTTCAAATGGAACACCCTGTAAAACATTAAGAACTAAGTTCAAACTCCATGGTGGAGCAACAGTTTTAAACACAGGCTTGATCCTAGCTAAAGCCTGACAAAAAGCTTGAACGTCCGGAACTTCTGACAGACGTTTGTGTAAAAGAATGGACAGAGCTGAAATCTGTCCCTTTAAGGAACTAGCGGATAAACCCTTTTCTAAACCTTCTTGTAGAAAAGACAATATCCTAGGAATCCTAACCTTACTCCATGAGTAACTCTTGGATTCGCACCAATATAAGTATTTACGCCATATTTTATGGTAAATCTTTCTGGTAACAGGCTTCCTAGCCTGTATTAAGGTATCAATAACTGACTCAGAAAAACCACGTTTTGATAAAATCAAGCGTTCAATTTCCAAGCAGTCAGCTTCAGAGAAATTAGATTTTGATGTTTGAAGGGACCCTGGATCAGAAGGTCCTGTTTCAGAGGTAGAGACCAAGGTGGACAGGATGACATGTCCACTAGATCTGCATACCAAGTCCTGCGTGGCCATGCAGGCGCTATTAGAATCACTGATGCTCTCTCCTGTTTGATTCTGGCAATCAATCGAGGAAGCATCGGGAAAGGTGGAAACACATAAGCCATCCCGAAGGTCCAAGGTGCTGTCAAAGCATCTATCAGAACCGCTCCCGGATCCCTGGATCTGGACCCGTAACGAGGAAGCTTGGCGTTCTGTCGAGACGCCATGAGATCTATCTCTGGTTTGCCCCAACGTCGAAGTATTTGGGCATGCTAATACCTCCCCTAACAGTACACGGAGGTTTTCGAGTTTAAACTTAAAATTAGAAATGTCTGAATCCATTCTATTGGGATCAGAACCGTCACCTGCTGATTGAAGCTCTCCGTCCTCATGTTCAGCATACTGTGACGCAGTATCAGACATGGCCCTATTATCAACAGCGCACTCTGTTCTCACCCCAGAGTGATCACGCTTACCTCTTAGTTCTGGTAATTTAGCTAAAACTTCAGTCATAACATTAGCCATATCCTGTAATGTGATTTGTAATGGCCGCCCTGATGTACTCGGCGCTACAATATCACGCACCTCCCGAGCGGGAGATGCAGGTACTGACACGTGAGGCGAGTTAGTCGGCATAACTCTCCCCTCGTTGTTTGGTGAAATATGTTCAATTTGTACAGATTGACTTTTATTTAAAGTAGCATCAATGCAATTAGTACATAAATTTCTATTGGGCTCCACTTTGGCTTTAGCACATATAGCACAGAGATATTCCTCTGAATCAGACATGTTTTAACACACTAGCAAATCAACTAGCAACTTGGAAATACTTTTCAAAGTAATTTACAAATAATATGAAAACGTACTGTGCCTTTAAGAAGCACAGAAAAAAGTTATGACAGTTGAGAAATAATAAACTGAGAAACTATAACATCAAATCTTTTCCGTTAAAAACACAATTTTAGCAAAGGATTGCCCCCATTAGCAATGGATAACTAACCTTGGTAGCAGAAGAAAAAAAAAGTACAGAAATAAACGTTTTTTATCACAGTCAGCTACAATCTCACAGCTCTGCTGTGAGTGATTACCTCCCTCTAAATAAGTTTTGAAGACCCCTGAGCTCTGTAGAGATGAACCGGATCATACAGGGAAGACAAGAGACTTCTGACTGAATTTTTTGATGCGTAGCAAAAGCGCCAAAATAGGCCCCTCCCCCTCACACACAACAGTGAGGGAGATCAGTAAACTGTCTTAAATTAAATAAAACGACTGCCAAGTGGAAAAAAACAGTGCCCAAAACATTTTTTCACCCAGTACCTCAGAAAATTAAACGATTTAACATGCCAGCAAAAAACGTTTAACATCAAATAAATGAAATGTCATTAGAAAGCCTGTTGCTAGTCACTGCAAATTAGGCTAAAGTCTTATACACACAGTATTATCCCAGTGAAGTGCCATTCCCCAGAATACTGAAGTGTAAAATATACATACATGACAGCCTGATACCAGTTGCTACTACTGCATTTAAGGCTGAGCTTACATTATATCGGTATGGCAGAATTTTCTCAGTCAATTCCATTGTCAGAAAATAATATGCTGCTACATACCTCTTTGCAGATTAACCCGCCCGCTGTCCCCTGATCTGAAGTTTACCTCACTCCCCAGATGGCCGAGAACAGCAATATGATCTTAACTACGCCGGCTAAAATCATACAAAAAACTCAGGTAGATTCTTCTTCAAATTCTACCAGAGAAGGAACAACACACTCCGGTGCTGTTATAAAATAACAAACTTTTGATTGAAGGTATAAAACTAAGTATAATCACCACAGTCCTCTCACACATCCTATCTATTAGTTGGGTGCAAGAGAATGACTGGGTGTGACGTAGAGGGGAGGAGCTATATAGCAGCTCTGCTGGGTGAATCCTCTTGCACTTCCTGTTGGGGAGGAGTTAATATCCCAGAAGTAATGATGACCCGTGGACTGACCACACTTAACAGGAGAAAAGGTATTTTGTATATGTTTGATTTGATACAATGTGAATAAAGGTATCAGTCAAAAATCAAAAATCAGTCTGTCCCAATTTATGATATGTGGTTACAGAGTTTCTTATAATACCTGTTCACCAAATGTTGCCACTGTGACAGATAGGGTCAGCGTGAAAATTTGTAAAGTATAGCCCCCTTTAGGGAGAATTAGACGATGGAAGACACCTTAGTATCAGATCTTTTTTTCTTACTCACACTTTCTTTTCAAAGTAGCTTACTGACGATTTTATGGCTCACAGCTTTGGAGATTGGACACAGGCAAACAGCGTCTCCCAATGCTGATCACCTTTGCTGGTGTCGGCTGAACCCGGTCAGCGTGAATGAAGACTGCTCGTTACTCCAGCGTTTGTAGTGCGCCAAGTTGATCCCAGTGCAGAGGGGATAAAGGAGATTCACACACCCGCACTTAGCGTGATACACGCGCGGGCAAAGATATTGAAAGCTAGGTACCTAGATTTTCAAATTGTGGTTAAAGTCCTTAGCAGGATACAACACAGATTCAATCTACGCGTTTCACCCGTTAGATAGGGCTTTTTCAAGATACTCGTTCCCGGGACGGAATTTAAATATCCGCTGAAGTGTGTTCATTGGTTGTGGCTCTTTTCTGTTTAAGGTGGAAGTTGATCAGGGTTGATTTTTCTTAAGGTGGATTTATTCTAATGTTCTCGTGTTCTCATCCAAAAAGGTCACAACACCACATAATATTGTATAGTGGTTTTACTAAACCAATTTTAAAATTTAAAAAAGTTTTTCAGACCCAACTGCAAATTATATTGAAAAATTATATTGTTAAGGTGATACAACCAGAGGTGGTATTCCATAATAAAATACAAAAATATATATTTTCTCTATAAGCTATAAATATAAAAAAATATTATTATTTAAAATAGAATTGTAGTACATATGTCAAAAGGTTAATAGTCTATTGATTTATTAAAAAATTATAAATTTATACAGTAGGTGGGTTTCTCTATTATTAAGTCAATGCCTATTCATATAAAACCAATTTTCAACTCAAAATTATAACCAATTAGTTCTATGTCTAAGGATGCAAATAAATAAAACAAATAAAACATAGCTTAGATTCTTCTATAGATTAGGGTAACCAGTTGTGTACATTAAAATACTTCACAATCATTTTATCAGATTAATCTACAATTTAAAATAATTATTAAAATTGGGGAATTATCACTATCTTAAAATTAACCTAAACATATATTATTATATCAATTTGTCATATTCCACTATTAAATATTATAGCAATTTGATACTGTTTTCTCCTATTTTATAAAATATTAGTTATATCTTAACTCCTAAAAAAGGGGATAGGTCTATCTCTGAGTTGAGGCCTTTTGGAAAAAGAGTATCAAATTTGTAAATTAATTCAGCTTCCTTCTTGAGGAGCTTACCCTCAAAGTCACCTCCTCTCCAGTCTCCTTTAACCTTACATATTCCCCAAAATTTAAAGTGCTGTAGATTATTTTTATGAATTTCTCTAAAATGCTTGTGTAAGTGGGTGTCTAAGTTCCCTTTATCGATATTACAGAGATGTTCTCTGATCCTATTGCGTAATAATCTGGTAGTCTCTCCAATGTAAAATAAATCACATGAGCATTTCAAAAGATATATGACACCCTTGTGTGAACATCTTATGGTGTCTTATTTTAAAATCTACGCCTGTCCCAGTTATGTGGATAGAGCCAGTTTTACTACTGTACCTACAAGCCCTGCAGGAAAGACAGGGGAAGAAACCTTTTAGATAGTTGCCTCTAAGATCTTGATCTATCATAGTAGTACTATCTTTCTTTAATTCACTTGGTGCAAGAATCTGCTTTAAATTTCTGGCTTTCCTAAAAATAATTCTTGGTTTGTATGCCAAAAGGTCCCCTATTAAGGGGTCTTTTTTGACTATATGCCAGTGCCTCGTGATTATTTTACGGAGTACTTGATGGTCATCGTTATAGTTTGTTATTAATGCTACGTCGTATTCATTCTTATTATCTCCGATAGGTGGAGTACTTTTTTCTTTATATTGTAAAAGAGAACTTCTTTCAGTTGTTTTCGCTCTGGTCACAGCTCCTACTAGTTCTTGTTCACTATAGCCTCTTTCATGAAATCTCTGTTGGAGAACATTAATTTGTGTCTCAAAGTCTATATACCTGGAACAGTTCTTTCTAACTCTAAGGAACTGACCTGTAGGTATATTGCCTTTCCATCTCTCATGGTGGCAGCTTTTTTTATGTACATATCCATTACAGTCTACTTGTTTGAAATACGTTCTGGTAGCTAGACTGCCCTCATCTACAAATATTTCCAAATCCAGAAAGGAGATGGAGATAGTACTATATTGATAGGTAAATTGGAGACCTCTATCATTATTATTCATAGCGTGAAAGAAAAGTTTTAGGTTCTCCTCTGAGCCCTTTCATATAATTAATATATCATCTATGTACCTTTTGAATTCTTAGGATTAGGACACAAGGAAGGGACAACAATTTCTCTATTAATGTTGTTAGAATTCACAACCTTAGGTAAAAATTGAAAAGAAGTCCGCAAAACTGCCTTATCCTAATGAAAAATCAGAAAAGGAGACTCACAAGAAAGAGCAGATAGCTCAGAAACTCTTCAAGCAGAAGAGATAGCCAAAAGGAACAACACTTTCCAAGAAAATAGTTTAATGTCCAAAGAATGCATAGGCTCAAATGGAGGAGCCTGTAAAGCCTTCAGAACCAAAATAAGACTCCAAGGAGGAGAAATTGATTTAATGACAGGCTTAATACGAACTAAAGCCTGTACAAAACAGTGAATATCAGGAAGTATAGCAATCTTTCTGTGAAATAAAACAGAAAGAGCAGAGATTTGTCCCTTTAAGGAACTTGCAGACAAACCCTTATCCAAACCATCCTGAAGAAACTAAAATTCTAGGAATTCTAAAAGAATGCCAAGAGAATTTATGAGAACACCATGAAATGTACGTCTTCCAAACTCTATAATAAATCTTTCTAGAGACAGATTTACGAGCTTGTAACATAGTATTAATCACTGAGTTAGAGAAACCTCTATGACTTAGAACTAAGCGTTCAATTTCCATACCTTCAAATTTAATGATTTGAGATCCTGATGGAAAAACGGACCTTGAGACAGTAGGTCTGGTCTTAACGGAAGTGGCCATGGCTGGCAACTGGACATCCGAACCAGATCCGCATACCAAAACCTGTGTGGCCATGCTTGCGCCATCAGCAACACAAATGATTGTTCCATGATGATTTTGGATATCACTCTTGGAAGGAGAATTAGAGGCGGGAAAATGTAAGCAGGATGATAACACCAAGGAAGTGTCAGCGCATCAACTGCTTCTGCCTGAACATCCCTGGACCTGGACAGGTATCTGGGAAGTTTCTTGTTTAGATGAGAGGCCATGAGATCTATCTCTGGAAGACCCCTCATCTGAACAATCTGAGAAAACACATCTGGATGGAGAGACCACTCCCCTGGATGTAAAGTCTGACGGCTGAGATAATCCGCCTCCCAATTGTCTACACCTGGGATATGCACCGCAGAGATTAGACAGGAGCTGGATTCCGCCCAAGCAAGTATCCGAGATACTTCTTTCATAGCTTGGGGACTGTGAGTCCCACCCTGATGATTGACATATGCCACTGTTGTGATATTGTCTGTCTGAAAACAAATGAACGGTTCTCTCTTTAACAGAGGCCAAAACTGAAGAGCTCTGAGAATTGCACGGAGTTCTAAAATATTTATTGGTAATCTCGCCTCTTGAGATTTCCAAACCCCTTGTGCTGTCAGAGATCCCCAAACAGCTCCCCAACTTGAAAGACTTGCATCTGTTGTGATCACAGTCCAGGTTGGCCGAACAAAAGAAGCCCCTTGAACTAAACAATGGTGATCTATCCACCACGTCAGAGAGTGTCGTACATTGGGATTTAAGGATATTAATTGTGATATCTTTGTATAATCCATGCACCATTGGTTCAGCATACAAAGCTGTAGAGGTCTCATGTGAAAACGAGCAAAGGGGATCGCGTCTGATGCTGCAGTAATGAGACCTAAAACTTCCATGCTCATAGCCACTGAAGGGAATGACTGAGAATGAAGGTGCTGGCAGGCTGCAACCAATTTTAAATGTCTCTTGTCTGTTAGAGACAGAGTCATGGACACTGAATCTATCTGGAAGCCTAAAAAGGTGAGCCTTGTCTGAGGAATCAAGAAACTTTTTGGTAAATTGATCCTCCAACCATGTTTCCGAAGAAATAACACTAGTTGATTCGTGTGAGATTCTGCAGAACGTAAAGACTGAGCTAGTACCAAGATATTGTCCAAATAAGGAAACACCGCAATACCCTGTTCTCTGATTACAGAGAGTAGGGCACCTAGAACCTTTGAAAAGATTCTTGGAGCTGTTGCTAGGCCAAATGGAAGAGCAACAAATTGGTAATGCTTGTCTATAAAAGAGAATCTCAGAAACTGATAATGTTCTGGATGAATCTGAATATGAAGGTATGCATCCTGCAAGTCTATTGTGGACATATAATGTCCTCACTGAACAAAAGGCAGAATAGTCCTTATAGTCACCATCTTGAAAGTTGGTACTCTTACATAACGATTCAAAATTTGAATAAATCTTCCTTCTTTGGGACAATGAATAGATTTGAATAAAACCCCAAACCTTGTTCCTGAAAAGGAACTGGCATGATTACCCCTCAAGACTCCAGGTCTGAAACACACTTCAGGAAAGCCTGAGCTTTTACTGGATTTGCTGGGATACGTGAGAGAAAAAATCTTCTCACAGGTCGTCTTACTCTGAATCCTATTTGATACCCTTGAGAGACAATGCTCTGAATCCATTGATTTTGGACAGAATTTATACAAATATCCTTGAAAAACCTTAATCTGCCCCCTACCAGCTGGCTTGGATTTATTCCAATTTGAGGAAGGCTTCCAATTGGAAACAGATTCCTTGGGGGAAGGATTAAGTTTTTGTGCCTTATTTTGACGAAAGGAACGAAAACGGTTAGAAGCCTTAGATTTACCCTTAGGTTTTTTATCCTGAGGCAGAAAAACTCCCTTTCCCCCAGTGACAGTTGAAATAATAGAATCCAACTGAGAACCAAATAAATTATTACCTTGGAAAGAGATAGTAATCTAGATTTAGATGTCATATCAGCATTCCAAGATTTAAGCCACAAAGCTCAAAAATGGCATCACAAATAAAATGATTAGCATATTGCAGTAAGCGAATAATGCTAGATATGTCAGAATCCAATTCTTGTTGCGCTAAATTCTCCAACCAGAAAGTTGATGCAGCCGCAACATCAGCCAAAGAAATTGCAGGTCTGAGAAGATGACCTGAATATAAATAGGCCTTCCTTAGATAAGATTCAAGCTTCCTATCTAAAGGATCCTTAAAGGAAGTACTCTCTTCCATAGGAAGAGTGGTACGTTTAGCAAGAGTAGAAATAGCCCCCTTCAACTTTGGGGATTTTTTCCCAAAACTCTATAGAATTTGCTGGTAAAGGATACAATTTTTTAAACCTTGAAGAAGGAATAAAAGAAGTACCTGGCTTATTCCATTCCTTAGAAATCATATCAGAAATAGTCTCAGGAATAGAAAAAACCCCTGGAGAAACCACAGGAGGTTTAAAAACAGCATTTAAACGTTTTTTTAGATTGAACGTCAAGAGGACTGGTTACCTCAATATCCAAAGTAATTAACACTTCTTTTAATAAAGAACGCATATACTCTATTTTAAATAAATAAGTAGATTTGTCAGTGTCAATGTCTGAGGAAGGATCTTCTGTATCAGATAGATCCTCATCAGAAGAGGATAAATTATTATGTTGTTGGTCATTTGAAATTTCATCAACTGAATGAGAATTTTTAAAAGACCTTTTACGTTTATTAGAAGGTGGAAATGCAGATAAAGCCTTCTGGATAGAATCAGAAACAAATTCTTTAAAATTCATAGGTATATCATTCACATTAGAAGTTGAAGGAACTGCAACTGGCAATGTACTATTACTGATGGACACACTATCTGCATGTAAAAGTTTATCATGACAACTATTACAAATGACATTCGGCGATATAATTTCCACAATCTTACAACAAATGCACTTAGCTTTGGTAGAACCGATGTCAGGCAGCAATGTTCCAGCAGAAACTTCTGAGGCAGGATCAGATTGAGACATCGTGCACAATGTAAAAGAAAAAAACAACATATAAAGCAAAATTATCAATTTCCTTACATGACAGTTTCAGGAACGGGAAAAAATGCAAATAGCATAGCCCTCTGATAGAGAAAAAGGCAAGAGGCAAACATCAATGGGGTATTGAAATAATGAAAAAGTCTGGCGCCAAGTATGACGCACAACGTAACTGAAAACTTTTTTGGCACCAATAATAACTGGAAATGACACACTCACGTCACTAATGATGCAACTGTGTGTAAGGCTTCGGCGTCAACTATGACGCCGGAAATGACAAAGTTGCGTCATAGACGTATTTTTGGCGCCAAAAAAATTCTCGCGCCAAGAATGACGCAATAAAGTTTAGCATTTGACGCCCCCGTGGGCCTAATACCGCCCGCAATTTGCAAGAAGTGGTCAATTGAAAAAAAGACTAAACCCCAGGTAAGAAAGAAATTTCTTAAAAAAAATGTTTATATTCCCCATATATGAAACTGACAGTCTGCAGAAGGAAATACATGAACCTGACTCATGGCAAATATAAGTACAATACATATATTTAGAACTTTATATAAATGCATAAAGTGCCAAACCATAGCTGAGAGTGTCTTAAGTAATGAAAACATACTTACCAAAAGACACCCATCCACATATAGCAGATAGCCAAACCAGTACTGAAACAGTTATCAGTAGAGGTAATGGTAAATTGAGAGTATATTGTCGATCTGAAAAGGGAGGTAGGAAATGAATCTCTACGACCGATATCAGAGACCTATGAAATAGACCCCCGTTATTCAATAAGTGATACTCCCTTCACGTCCCTCTGACATTCGCTGTACTCTGAGAGGAATCGGGCTTCAACAATGCTGAGAAGTGCATATCAACGTAGAAATCTTAGCACAAACTTACTTCACCACCTCCATAGGAGGCAAAGCTTGTAAAACTGAATTGTGGGTGTGCTGAGTGGTGTATTTATAGGCATTTTGAGGTTTGGGAAACTTTGCCCCTCCTGGTAGGATTATATATCCCATACGTCACTAGCTCATGGACTCTTGCCAATTACATGAAAGAAAAAGCTTAGATGCCTTTTTCAAATAAAGATAGCAAGAGAACAAAGAAAATTGATAATAGGAGTAAATTAGAAAGTTGCTTAAAATTGCATGTTCTATCTGAATCACGAAAAAACACATTTGATTTCAGTGTCCCTTTAAGGAGGTGTTAGCAGGCAGTCTGGATGGGTTCGCAGAAAGACTCTCCCTGCATCTCCAGACTAACTTTCGTCAATGCACTCAGTGAGAGGCTGACAAGACAACTTAAAACTCCAGTCCCATATCGAAGGGCAGATACCCCACCTAAGGAACTACTCCGAAATCTTCTGACACTTCTCTGCCATCCTCCTGTGATGAAAGGCAAAGGATGACTGGGGGATGGGGGAAGTGGGAGAGGTATTTAAAGCCTTTGGCTGGGGTGTCTTTGCCTCCACCTGGTGGCCAGGTTCAGTATTTCCAAACAGTAAGGAATGAAGCCATGGACTCTCCTAAAATTATGGTCCAAATGTCTGTTTGATGTTTTTGACTTTCCCAAAACAGTGACTTGATATAAAACCATTAAAATAATTCATTTCCTGCTTCCTATGCTATAATGATAAACATAAGATCAATTCTTAATATCAGATGTATTGTATTAGGGAGCTCTAGATATGCGCTTTAGGAGGCAGGACAGTGGTCAGTGTAAGCAGAATTCTTATAGAGCTTTAACAGGTACTTCTCTAAGGCCTAAAAGAGGAGAGTATTCAACCCTTTTCTGCTAAACCATTTCACACTTTAAAAATCAATTTAAGTGTTTTTTTTAGTGAGATAACCACATAAAAATAATAACTAAATATCGAAAAAAGGACACCATATTAAAAGAAAAAAATAAATGGTATTTGTTGGTGTCATTTTCTATAATGGATATGACAACAGACAGAGACATTATTTCCTACATATACAATTTATGGTTCATATGTAGTATCAGCTCATCTTCTCCAAACATCAATATTTAGCATTCTATGTGTTTCTTAATAATTAGGGGGCAATAGACTAATTTAAATAAGGGTCTTCTCCCATTTCACTTTATTTGACCTTCTATTCCTCTGATAGGGTGCCATCCCCCTCAGCCAAAACACTGGTTTGGCTACACATAATTGTTATATTTATGATCACCTAAATCTTAGCAGGACATCTGACTCACTATTTGAAAGGACAAGCTCTCTTCTTTTAAGCAAGGGTTCCAAAGTATCTCTACATAATGTAGGGGCTGAGATACAAGCTCCTACCAGTTCCAAACAGGAAATGCTTTTGTCCATGATCACTCCTTGTGTGTGTGACGTTATCCACATTGCGTGATGACACCCATATGGTAGGTTAAGTGCACTCACACTAACTATTAAAATGCCATGGTGCTAAGAAGCAGGTAGATAGCAGATGTGTAACAAAGCACTCACTGGTCTTGAAATATATTTAAAATTGAGTTTTATTTGCAGTGACGTTTTAGGGTGTTCACCCCTTCATCAGACCAACGTTGGTCTGATGAAGGGGTGAACACCCCGAAAAGTCACTGCAAATAAAATTCAAGTTTAAATATATTTCCAGACCAGTGAGTGCTTTGTTCCACATCTACTATATATAGTTTATCTGACGAAGTGGGCATAGGACTCACATAACGCGTAAGTTATCGCAATAACAAGTGACGTCACTTCCAGTTTCACTGAAACCACACACGCCGGTGTTCTAAAGTAATGTGTCTACCCGTAGGAATGTGTATACCTCCATCACTTCCGGTGACGTTTATCAGCTGGTTGAGGTTTGTGCCGCTCACTGCGCCTGCGCTAGAGGCACAATCTCCTTACAACAGCTGAGCTGAATGGATGAGAATACGATAAAGTATGTGGCACGCGCACGTTACTTATAACTCTGGAGCTAATAATATTATAGACTTAATAAACTGTAATAGGCATCTCCCTTTTTGGTGAAATGGGTTAGTCCAGATCTGAGCATAGACTTGTGGTCTGCTGAGGATGAATATGTGATGGATACCCAGACAGATAAATATGTATGTGCAGACGTATGTGTAATGATCAGTACTCATCGTGCTGCAAATGCTTACTACACGTGCAAATATACAGATTTAGGTGACTATTGAAATCCTGGTGATCCATCAAACTGATGTTAGATACTGCTGTATAAAGTTTTCTAATAAATACAACACCCCCACCCCTCCTACGTATACAACTAATATGCACATTAAATCTGTATATCTGCACGTGTAGTAAGCATTTGCAGCACAATGAGTTTATTAAGTCTATAATATTATTAGCTCCAGAGTTATAAGTAACGTGTGCATGCCACATAATTGATCGTATTCTCATCAGCTGTTGTAAGGAGTTTGTGCCTCTAGCGCATGCGCAGTGAGCGCCACAAACCTCCACCAGCTGATGGTACGTCACCGGAAGTGACGTGGTAAACAAATTCCTATGGTAGACGGTTTACTTTAAGACAACGGCGTGTTTTTAGGGTCCTCCATTTTATACACACCAACGCTAAAATACAGATACGTTTATTTAATTATCATATTCTTTTACTATTTTTCTACCGTTATTGGGATCCTTATTTAAAAAAAATTCTGATTGTTATTTTTATATTCTGATTGATATTTAAATTCGACACGTTTTTATCCGCATCTATTTTAGGGGCACAGATTTTATTTAATAGTTCACTCTTCATAATTATGGTGCATTTTGGTGCAATTTTACATACTTTTATTATATTATAGATTCAAATTGTTGTTTTATCATTTTGAATTATTATTGTTTATCTTATTTTTCTTCCTACACACTAGTTAGAAACATTTTTATTTTTTTTAGCTTTTTTAGCTTTCCCACAGTCTGGGTTCTGACTTTTTCATACTTTCTACGAGTTAGATTAAGTCAGAAAGTCCAGACCCAGAATAAAACCATACATATTATAAACAATTGTTGTTTTTTAACCTCTTTCTAGACATAATAAACTTATCTTTAAAACATTGGAACTCACAACACAGAGCTGTTCTCAACAAAACAGTGATTACAGAGAGTGTATAGCGAGTACTATATTTGCCATCTTTTAAGCTTTTTCGGCATCCTCTTGTTTGGTCTCCAAATAGACACTGGATCCAACCTAATATTTCTATTCATATTGTTTACTACATAAGCGTCATTTATTATATTTGAATTTAAAATATATTTATTTGTATGGTCCTTATAGCGCTTCCTCTATTTCCTTCATTTCTATTGCAATCACCATACTTGTTAGTGGTATCAAGTATAACAAATAGAGCATGGCAGCTTAAAAGGTACCACAATATATATATATATATATATATATATATATATATATATATATATATATATATATATACACATATATATACTCTCAACAAATATTTTAAAACAATATTTCAAATAAATATTTTAAATTAATATTTTATACAGTAGACCGAAAACAGGTGTTTAATTGAAAAGATCATAGAAAAACATTGGTCTATCCCCTAGTGTCCCTCGTAGAAAGCAGTCAAGGGTGAAAGATGTTTTTGAGAAAAATGTAAAGGGCTTCTTTCCCTGTAATACATGCAAAGCCTGCGAGAGGGGGATTAAAACCAAACGCTTCATTTCCCACATCTCTAAAACCAAGTATGAGATCAAAGATCTCATTAGATGTAGTAGTAAAGGAGTCATATATGTTATACAATGCAGTTGCGGCCTACAATATGTAGGCCAGACCTCAAGGAGTCTAAAAGATAGGATACGCGAACACCTACTTCAGGTCAAACACAAGAACAAAGAAACCCCTCTTTATAGACATTTCACCACACACCATCTGGGTAAACAAAGAGATGAGCTATTTTGGTATTCAAATAGTAAAACCAAGTTGGAGGGGTGGGGATTTTGATAAAAAACTGTTGACTGAGTCTAAATGGATTTTTGACCTTGACTGTTTATACCCTAGAGGACTGAACAATAAAGAGGACCTATCACACCTATTGAATCTTTAATAATTTAATACAATTTAGACACCTATCCTTAAAGAACTTTGACATCTAGGGCTAGCATCGTATATATATATATATATATTTTATTTGTAGGATCCACATTTATCATTGGTATCTATGTGAATAAGCTGGGACATAGCATGTATTTTCATACTAGCTACACTAAGCTAGATATAGACACTATTGTTGGAGATTATTTAATTTTCTTTCCAGTCCGGTTATCCTACATTCAATTGTATTATTGTAATTTGACTCCACCACCCCATTAGGGTGAGCCTTTTATTCCTTAAGCCTTGATTCTTCTCCCTTTTGGATCTAGATGGTTCCATCTTATCCACAGATAGATGATAACGTCCAATATTTTGACAGTCCACATACATGTGAATATATGTGGAAGGTATCGAGCATATATAACAATATCCCATGCCTGTATGTTCCTATTTTTATAATAATACCATGTGTTTTAATAGAAGCATACATCACATTCTTTTATATTATATTTTATTTTATATATAAAATATAATTTATGCTTACCTGATAAATTCATTTCTCCTGTAGTGTAGTCAGTCCACGGGTCATCCATTACTTATGGGATTATATCTCCTCCCTAACAGGAAGTGCAAGAGGATCACCCAAGCAGAGCTGCTACATAGCTCCTCCCCTCTACGTCATACCCAGTCATTCGACCGAAACGAGAAAGGAGAAAACTATAGGGTGCAGTGGTGACTGGAGTTTAATTTAAAATTTAGACCTGCCGTAAAAACAGGGCGGGCCGTGGACTGACTACACTACAGGAGAAATGAATTTATCAGGTAAGCATAAATTATATTTTCTCCTGTTAAGTGTAGTCAGTCCACGGGTCATCCATTACTTATGGGATACCAATACCAAAGCTAAAAGTACATGGATGACGGGAGGGACAGACAGGATCTTTACACGGAAGGAACCACTGCCTGTAGAACCTTTCTCCCAAAAACAGCCTCCGAAGAAGCAAAAGTGTCAAATTTGTAAAATTTTGAAAAAGTGTGAAGTGAAGACCAAGTTGCAGCCTTGCAAATCTGTTCAACAGAAGCCTCATTCTTAAAGGCCCAAGTGGAAGCCACAGCTCTAGTAGAATGAGCCGTAATCCTTTCAGGAGGCTGCTGTCCAGCAGTCTCATAGGCTAAACGTATTATGCTACGAAGCCAAAAAGAGAGAGAGGTAGCCAAAGCTTTTTGACCTCTCCTCTGTCCAGAATAAACGACAAACAGGGAAGAAGTTTGACGAAAATCTTTAGTTGCCTGCAAATAAAATTTCAGGGCACGGACGACGTCCAGATTGTGCAGAAGTCGTTCCTTCTTTGAAGAAGGGTTAGGGCACAATGATGGAACAACAATCTCTTGATTGATATTCTTGTTAGTGACTACCTTAGGTAAGAACCCAGGTTTAGTACGCAGAACTACCTTATCTGAATGAAAAATCAGATAAGGAGAATCACAATGTAAGGCCGATAACTCAGAGACTCTTCGAGCCGAGGAAATAGCCATTAAAAACAGAACTTTCCAAGATAACAGCTTGATATCAATGGAATGAAGGGGTTCAAACGGAACACCTTGCAGAACGTTAAGAACTAAGTTTAAGCTCCACGGTGGAGCAACAGTCTTAAACACAGGCTTAATCCTAGCCAAAGCCTGACAAAAAGCCTGAACGTCTGGAACGTCTGCCAGACGTTTGTGTAAAAGGATAGACAGAGCTGAGATCTGTCCCTTTAACGAACTAGCAGATAAACCCTTTTCTAAACCTTCTTGTAGAAAAGACAATATCCTAGGAATCCTAACCTTACTCCATGAGTAACTCTTGGATTCGCACCAATATAAGTATTTACGCCATATTTTATGGTAAATTTTCCTGGTAACAGGTTTCCTAGCCTGTATTAAGGTATCAATCACTGACTCCGAGAATCCCCGCTTTGATAGAATCAAGCGTTCAATCTCCATGCAGTCAGCCTCAGAGAAATTAGATTTGGATGTTTGAAAGGACCCTGAATCAGAAG
Organism: Bombina bombina; assembly: GCF_027579735.1. Taxonomy (NCBI): domain Eukaryota; kingdom Metazoa; phylum Chordata; class Amphibia; order Anura; family Bombinatoridae; genus Bombina; species Bombina bombina. Next base: position 741,756,572 of record NC_069504.1, on the reverse strand, counting down.
GTCCTGTCTCAGAGGCAGAGACCATGGTGGACAGGACGACATGTCCACTAGATCTGCATACCAGGTCCTGCGTGGCCACGCAGGCGCTATTAGAATCATCGATGCTCTCTCCTGTTTGATCCTGGCAATCAATCGAGGAAGCATCGGGAAGGGTGGAAACACATAAGCCATGTTGAAGACCCAAGGAGCTGTCAGAGCATCTATCAGTACCGCTCCCGGGTCCCTGGACCTGGATCCGTAACAAGGAAGCTTGGCGTTCTGGTGAGACGCCATGAGATCCAGATGTGGTTTGCCCCAATGATGAAGCAGTTGGGCAAACACCTCCGGATGAAGTTCCCACTCCCCCGGATGAAAAGTCTGGCGACTTAGAAAATCCGCCTCCCAGTTCTCCACGCCTGGGATGTGGATCGCTGACAGGTGGCAAGAGTGAGACTCTGCCCAGTGAATTATCTTTGAGACTTCCATCATCGCTAGGGAACTCCTTGTTCCTCCCTGATGGTTGATGTAAGCCACAGTCGTGATGTTGTCCGACTGAAACCTGATGAACCTCAGAGTTGCTATCTGAGGCCAAGCTAGAAGAGCATTGAGAACTGCTCTTAATTCCAGAATGTTTATTGGAAGGAGTCTCTCCTCCTGGGTCCATGATCCCTGAGCCTTCAGGGAATTCCAGACTGCGCCCCAACCTAGAAGGCTGGCGTCTGTTGTTACAATCGTCCAATCTGGCCTGCGGAAGGGCATCCCCTTGGACAGATGTGGCCGAGAAAGCCACCATAGAAGAGAATCTCTGGTCTCTTGATCCAGATTTAGCAGAGGGGACAAATCTGAGTAATCCCCATTCCACTGACTTAGCATGCACAATTGCAGCGGTCTGAGATGCAGGCACGCAAAAGGTACTATGTCCATTGCCGCTACCATTAAGCCGATTACCTCCATGCACTGAGCCACTGACGGGTGTTGAATAGAATGAAGGACACGGCAAGTATTTAGAAGTTTTGACAACCTGTCCTCCGTCAGGTAAATTTTCATTTCTGCAGAATCTATAAGAGTCCCTAAGAAGGGAACTCTTGTGAGTGGCAATAGAGAACTCTTTTCTACGTTCACCTTCCACCCATGCGACCTTAGAAATGGCAGAACTAACTCTGTATGAGACTTGGCAGTTTGGAAACTTGACGCTTGTATCAGAATGTCGTCTAGGTACGGAGCTACCGCTATGCCTCGCGGTCTTAGTACCGCCAGAAGAGAGCCCAGAACCATTGTAAAGATTCTTGGAGCCGTAGCTAACCCGAAGGGAAGAGCTACAAACTGGTAATGCCTGTTTAGGAAGGCAAACCTTAGATACCGGTAATGATCCTTGTGAATCGGTATGTGAAGGTAGGCATCCTTTAAATCCACTGTGGTCATGTACTGACCCTCTTGGATCATGGGTAGGATAGTTCGAATAGTTTCCATTTTGAACGATGGAACTCTTAGGAATTTGTTTAGGATCTTTAAGTCCAAGATTGGTCTGAAGGTTCCCTCTTTTTTGGGAACCACAAACAGATTTGAATAAAACCCTTGTCCGTGTTCCAACCGCGGAACTGGGTGGATCACTCCCATTAGTAAGAGGTCTTGTACACAGCGTAGAAACGCCTCTTTCTTTATCTGGTTTGCTGATAACCTTGAAAGATGAAATCTCCCTTGTGGAGGAGAAACTTTGAAGTCCAGAAGATATCCCTGAGATATGATCTCCAACGCCCAGGGATCCTGGACATCTCTTGCCCAAGCCTGGGCGAAGAGAGAAAGTCTGCCCCCCACTAGATCCGTTTCCGGATCGGGGGCCCTCACTTCATGCTGTCTTAGGGGCAGCAGCAGGTTTTCTGGCCTGCTTGCCCTTGTTCCAGGACTGGTTAGGTTTCCAGCCCTGTCTGAAGCGAGCAACAGTTCCTTCCTGTCTTGGAGCGGAGGAAGTTGATGCTGCTCCTGCCTTGAAGTTATGAAAGGCACGAAAATTAGACTGTTTAGCCCTTGGTTTGGCCCTGTCTTGAGGCAGGGCATGGCCCTTACCTCCAGTAATGTCAGCGATAATTTCTTTCAAACCGGGCCCGAATAATGTCTGCCCTTTGAAAGGAATATTAAGCAATTTAGATTTAGAAGTCACATCAGCTGACCAGGATTTAAGCCACAGCGCTCTACGCGCTTGAATGGCGAATCCGGAGTTCTTAGCCGTAAGTTTGGTTAAGTGTACTACGGCATCAGAAATAAATGAATTAGCTAGCTTAAGGACTTTAAGCTTGTTTATAATCTCATCCAATGGAGCTGTGCTAAGGGTCTCTTCCAGAGACTCAAACCAGAATGCCGCCGCAGCCGTGACAGGCGCAATGCATGCAAGGGGTTGTAATATAAAACCTTGCTGAACAAACATTTTCTTAAGGTAACCCTCTAACTTTTTATCCATTGGATCTGAAAAAGCACAGCTATCCTCCACCGGGATAGTGGTGCGCTTAGCCAGAGTAGAAACTGCTCCCTCCACTTTAGGGACCGTCTGCCATAAGTCCCGTGTGGTGGCGTCTATTGGAAACATTTTTCTAAATATAGGAGGGGGTGAAAAAGGCACACCGGGTCTATCCCACTCCTTGTTAACAATCTCTGTAAGCCTTTTAGGTATAGGAAAAACGTCAGTACATGCCGGTACCGCAAAATATTTATCCAGCCTACATACTTTCTCTGGAATTGCAACCGTGTTACAATCATACAGAGCCGCCAATACCTCCCCTAGTAATACACGGAGGTTCTCAAGCTTAAATTTAAAATTTGAAATGTCTGAGTCCAGTTTACTTGGATCAGAGCCGTCACCCACAGAATGAAGCTCTCCGTCCTCATGTTCTGCAAATTGTGACGCAGTATCAGACATGGCTCTATTATTATCAGCGCACTCTGTTCTTACCCCAGAGTGATCGCGTTTACCCCTAAATTCTGGCAATTTAGATAGTACTTCCGTCATAACATTAGCCATGTCTTGCAAAGTGATTTGTATGGGCCGCCCTGATGTACTTGGCGCCACAATATCACGCACCTCCTGAGCGGGAGGCGAAGGTACTGACACGTGAGGAGAGTTAGTCGGCATAACTTCCCCCTCGTTGTCTGGTGATAATTTCTTTACATGTAAAGATTGACTTTTATTTAAAGTAACATCAATGCAATTAGTACACAAATTTCTATTGGGCTCCACATTGGCCTTTAAACATAGTGAACAAAGAGATTCATCTGTGTCAGACATGTTTAAACAGACTAGCAATTTGACTAGCAAGCTTGGAAATACTTTTCTAAATAAATTTACAAGCAATATAAAAAACGCTACTGTGCCTTTAAGAAGCACAAAAAGCTGTCACAGTTGAAATAACAATGAACCAAAATAGTTATAGCAACCAATTTTTCACAGTAAATGTATTAAGTTAGCAAAGGATTGCACCCACCAGCAAATGGATGATTAACCCCTTAATACCCAAAAAACGGATAACAATTTAATATTGACGTTTTTATCACAGTCAAAACACACTATCACAGGTCTGCTGTGAGTGATTACCTCCCTCAAAACTAGTTTTGGAGACCCCTGGGCTCTGTAGAGACGTCCTGGATCATGGAGGAAGAAATAGGAAGACTGTGACTAAATTTTTACTGCGCAATAAAGCGCTAAAATAGGCCCCTCCCACTCATATTACAACAGTGGGGAAGCTCAGTAAACTGTTTTTATTCAGAAACAAACGACAGCCATGTGGTAAAAATCATGCCCATAAAGTTTTATCACCAAGTACCTCAGAAAAAACGATTAACATGCCAGTAAACGTTTTAAAAATGAAAGTTATGAAGTGTTATTAATAAGCCTGCTGCTAGTCGCTTTCACTGCAGTGCAGGCTCAAATATTACTTTAATATAGACAGTATTTTCTTAGTGAAATTCCATTCCCCAGAAATACCTCAGAGTATACATACATACATATCAGCCTGATACCAGTCGCTACTACTGCATTTAAGGCTGCACTTACATTACATCGGTATTAGCAGTATTTTCTTAGTCAATTCCATTCCTCAGAAAATAATTTACTGCACATACCTCCTTGCAGGTGGACCCTGCCTGCTATCCCCTGTTCTGAAGTTACCTCACTCCTCAGAATGGCCGAGAACAGCAAGTGGATCTTAGTTACGACCGCTAAGATCATAGACAAACTCAGGTAGATTCTTCTTCTAATGCTGCCTGAGAAAAAACAACATACTCCGGTGCCGTTTAAAATAACAAACTTTTGATTGAAGAAATAAAAACTAAGTTTAACACACCACAGTCCTCTCACACGTCCTATCTATTAGTTAGGTGCAAGAGAATGACTGGGTATGACGTAGAGGGGAGGAGCTATGTAGCAGCTCTGCTTGGGTGATCCTCTTGCACTTCCTGTTAGGGAGGAGATATAATCCCATAAGTAATGGATGACCCGTGGACTGACTACACTTAACAGGAGAAATATATAATTTAATTTTTTTGTTTCAGTTATTAATCTGATTATTATATTTTATATTGTACAAGGATTGTTTTCTTATTATCATACATAAGTTGTTTATCCAGTAGACATTACTCTTTTCCTATTTTCTATCTCTGTCCTAAATGCAGTGGTTAAGGTGACATTATTAACACAGTGTTCCTCCAGTTATTGAGCATATCAAAAGTGCCAGTCTCCCCTGGAGATAAGCCGAAACCAAGCACAAGCCGCCAAACTGAAAAAGGAAGTGAGGATATCGTCACTTCCGGTTGTTCGTTACCAGAAGTGGGGCATCCATATGCCATTTACGATATAGGAAGTGGGGCAGCGATATGCCATTTCCGGTTCCCATTTGACGAACTAACTACGAAGACAGGATCCAAATCCTAAAATAAGTTTTTAATACATGTAATCTGAGGTAATAGATAGACCTACATACTATTGGGAATGATCTACAGATATATTCTGTAATAAACACCAGTAATAGATGAGATGATCGTGAAGCCTTAACAGGAAGTTAACCTCCGGTATTCAATATCCGGTTCCAGGTGAAATGTTTGGGCGCCAAATTTCAGCGAATGGATTGGTAAATTTAGATATTTAAGAAGCAAAAACACCATCCATATTATAGTCTTGAAAAAGGCCCAGATACAGGGCCAAAACGCATTGACACATATGGTGAGCTTCATTACAGATATTTAATTTATATTTTAAACTTTATTGCACTATGTTATTGTCTTTCACTTACAGGTACTCAGAAATGAATGTGAGAATTCTTGGATAACTCCGGATTTCTATCACCTTTGCCTTTTATATATTGTTTGGTTCATTGAAGATTTTATCATACTTTCTATACTTAGGATCTTCACAAACACAGTTGTTTTGGATCACTATTGGATTTATATTTTCATTTTATTTTTCATTTTTGAGACAATCTTTGAGATTTTGATACCTTATTTTTGATATTTCTATTATAATATAATAATATTTTGCTTTTTTCACGATAATTTTTTTTGATGTTTTTCAACATCACATTTTTCTCTTTTGGACGTCACCAAGCACAAGGCACTTTATAGACTGCATTTTTGTCACACACTTGATGAACTCTTTTAAGACACTATTAGGTCTCAATATTAATTCTCTATACCAATGAGACTTAATTGAATCACTCACTATTTATTTATGTGGATTGTGCAATATCAATTACTATGTCAATTATCATGATTGTATAGTATGTAATACTCATATTTGTGTTATTTATGCATTTATCTTAAGTGTTTGATCATTTGTATCTCATCAATTTTTATTTCCTGTTATATCATGAATTCAGTTTTTTTTAGCTATTTTCTATGTATACTATGTTTTATTAAATTATTCTTTGCCATATTTTATTTTATATTAGGTGCTCCTTAGCATTTTTTACACATTTTAAACTGGTCAACTTAGTAAACATCTGATTTTAGTCTAAAATGATTGTAACAGAAACTCTTGCTAGATAACACAATGCTTGCTCTGATTATGAGATCTAGAAATCCATGCTCATTAAAATATGTTTAAACATACTTTTTTACTTTAATGCTGCAAATTATGCTTATAGATTCTTTCATTATTCAGTAAATATAAAAGTGTCTTGATCCAGTGGCGGCTGGTGAAATTTAAAGATGGTGGGGCGCTTGACCCCATCCCTTTAAATAAAGACACACCATCAGATGGCACTACCAATTAAATAAATAAAAGGTAGACAGAAACACAGAAAAGCACTCGGGGGAAGAGAGAGACGGGGGAGACACACACAGAGGGTTAGAGAGAGACAGAGAGACAGAGACACAATCACACACAGAGGGTTAGAGGGTGAGAGAGAGAGAGAGAGAGAGAGAAAGAGAGACACAATCATACACAGAGGGTTAGAGAGAGCAAGAAAGAGAGACAATCACACACAGAGAGAGAGAGAGAGAGAGAGAGAGAGAGAGAGAGAGAAAGAGAGATGGACACAATCATACACAGAGGGTGAGAGAGAGAGAGAGAGACACACAATCACACACAGAGGGGTATAGAGAGAGAGAGAGAGATAGAGAGAGAGACACAATCACACACACAGAGGGTTAGAGAGAAAAAGAGAGACACAATCACACACAGAGGGTTAGAGAGAGAGACACAATCACACACAGAGGGAGAGAAAAAGAGAGACACAATCACACACAGAGGGTTAGAGAGACACACAATCACACACAGAGGGTTAGAGAGAAAGAGACAATCACACACAGAGGGTTAGAGAGAAAGAGACAATCACACACAGAGGGTTAGAGAGAAAGAGACAATCACACACAGAGGGTTAGAGAGAAAGAGACAATCACACACAGAGGGTTAGAGAGAAAGAGAGACAATCACACACAGAGGGTTAGAGAGAGACACAATCACACACAGAGGGTTAGAGAGACACACAATCACACACAGAGGGTTAGAGAGAGAGACACAATCACACACAGAGGGTTAGAGAAAGAGAGAGAGACACAATCACACACAGAGGGTTAGAGAAAGAGAGAGAGAGAGACACAATCACACACAGAGGGTTAGAGAAAGAGAGAGACACAATCACACACAGAGGGTTAGAGAGAGAGAGACACAATCACACACAGAGGGTTAGAGAAAGAGAGAGAGACACAATCCCACACAGAGGGTTAGAGAGAGAGAGAGAGACACAATCCCACACAGAGGGTTAGAGAAAGAGAGAGACACAATCCCACACAGAGGGTTAGAGAGAGAGAAAGAGAGATAGACACAATCACACACAGAGGGTTAGAGAGACACATAAGGGATGAGAGAGTCAGAGGGGGAGGGAGACAGAGAGAGAGAAAGAGACCATGGGGGAGAACGACACATAAGGAGAGAGATGGATAGATAGACACACACACAAAGGGGGGGAGAGTGATCACTGCATTTTTAAGTAATAAAACAGCAGAGCTACAGAGTTCATAAAGTGAGACTATAAATTAGTGTGAAGTACAGAGGCAAGCTGCTAATGTAGTGGGTGGGTGTAAATTTTGAGTAAACAAAATACAAAAACGATCATTAAACTGCTGTAAAAGAGTAAAAAAACACTAAACCAAATTCATTAAATTATCATTTTCACTAACAGAATCCCTTTCAGTAAAATCTACGGCTGCAGCACTTACTTTAATAAAATGTGGCTGAAACACTGCTCTCTCTGCCTTTTTCCCTTTCCTGCTCTGTAAGGATTCAGGAAGTGACAGTGGCACATTCCACTGCACTTAGCGGGGAAGAACAGTACTCTCTTTTTCACTTTAGCAAAGCTGTCAGCTTCACAGGACAGCAACAAAATAAATTAGTTGTTTTTTTCCGTTTTTGTTTTGTTTTATATGATTTAACATCCAGCCCCAACCCTAAATTCCACTTACTAATGCCTCTCACTGGATTGGTTCAGCCCAAATAGGACTGCCTCAAATAACCAGTTAATGGGCCATGCAATGATCTTAACCACTTTCATCCAGTAGATGGCGCAGTATGTTGTGCAATGGTGGGCAAACCTGCTTGTGCCTCTCCATTGCACAACATGTAGCTATTTTTTTTAAAGCCAATAAAAAAAATATATATTTTTGCCCATATGAGAGGTGAAGCACTGCCTCTAGTGACTGCACATCACTATATATATATATATATATATATATATATATATATATATATATATATATATAAATTTATGCTTGCCTGATAAAAAAAAAATTTTTTTTGACACAATGAGTCCGCGGATCATCTTAATTACTAATGGGATAGTCACCTCCTGGTCAGCAGGAAGAGACAAAGAGCACCACAGCTGTGCTGTTAAATAGCTCCTCCCTTCCCGCCCACTCCAGTCATTCGACCAAAGTTAGGAAGAGAAAGGAAAAGCCAAGGTGCAGAGGTGTCTGAAGTTCACAATAACCCACAACCTGTCTATAAACACAGGGCGGGCCGTGGACTCATCGTGTCAAAAAAGAAATACATTTATCAGGTAAGCATAAATTTTCTTTTCTTTTTTAAGACACGATGAGTCCACGGATCATCTTAATTACTAATGGTATTCAATAACCAAGCTAGAGTACACAGATGATATGGGAGGGACAAGACAGAGACGGAAGGCACCACTGCTTGAAGAACCTTTCTCCCAAAAGCGGCCTCAGCCGATTCAAATTTGTAAAACCTTGAAAAAGTGTGAAGAGAGGACCAAGTTGCAGCATTGCAAATCCGTTCCACAGAAGCTTAATTTTTGAATGCCCATGAGGAAGCAACAGCCCTCGTGGAATGAGCCATAACTCGATCAGGAGACTGCTATCCAGCAGTCTCATATGCAAAACGTATGATACTCTTCAGCCAAAAAGAAGTAGCCATAGCTTTCTGTCCCTTGTATTTTCCTGAGAAAACCACAAACAAAGAAGAAGACTGACGTAAGTCCATAGTCGCCTGCAGGTAAAACTTTAAAGCACGGACCATGTCCAAATTGTACACAAGTCTTTCCTTCTTAGGAGGATTAGGACACAAGGAAGGCAAAACGATCTCCTGATTAATGTTCCGATCAGAAAACAACATTAGGAAGAAATCCTAAATTGGTACGTAAAACTACCTTATCTGAATGGAAAATAAGAGGAGACTTATACTGCAATGCCGAGAGTTATGATACTCTCCGAGCAGAAAAATAGCAACAAGAAATAAAACTTTCCAAGATAACAACTTAATATCTAAGGAATGCATAGGCTCGAACGGAGCCACTTGAAGAACATTGAAAACTAAATTAAGACTCCATGGAGGAGTAACTGGTTTGAACACAGGCCTGATCATGACTAAGGCCTGACAAAAAGATTGCACATCTGGGACATCCGCCAGACATTTGTGTAACAAAATAGATAAGGCCGAGATTTGACCCCTTAGGGAACTCGTTGATAAACCTTTCTCCAAACCTTCTTGGAGAAAAGACAAAAAATCTAGGAATCCTAACTCTACTCCATGAGTAGCCCTTGGATTCATACCAATAGAGATATTTCCGCCAAATCTTATAGTAAATAATTCTAGTTACAGGCTTAAGAGCCTGAATCATGGCCTTTATGACCGAGACAGAAAACCCCCACTTGGATAAAATTAAGCGTTCAATCTCCAAGCAGTCAGTTTCAGAGAAACTAGATTTGGGTGAAGGAAGGGCCCCTGAATCAGAAGGTCTTTCCTCAACGGAAATCTCCAAGGTGGTAGAGATGTCATCTCCACCAGATCTGCATACCAAATCCTGCGAAGCCAGGCCGGCACTATGAGGATCACCGAGGCCCTCTCCTGTTTGATTCAAGCAATTACTCGAGGAAAAGGAACAAACGGAGGAAACAGGTATGCTATATTGAAGATCCAAGGGACCCGCAGAACATTTATCAGTTCCGCCTGGAGGTCCCTGGATCTCGACCCATATCTCGGGAGACTGTCATTCTGTCGCAATGCCATGAACTTTAATTCCGGCTGATCTCAGTGGAGAATCAGGCTGGAGAACACCTCCGGATGGAGAACCCACTCCCCCGGATAAAAGTTCTGCCTACTCAGGAAATCCGCCTCCCAGATGTCTATCCCTGGGATGTGGATCGCCGACAGGCAGCAAGAATGGACCTCCGCCCACTGAAATATTTTGGATACCTCTGTCATCGCCAAGGAACTCCTCGTTCCTCCCTGATGATTGATGTAAGCCACTGACGTTATGTTGTCCGGCTGGAACCTGATAAACTGTATCGAGACTAACTGGGACCAGGCCAGAAGAGCATTGTAGATCGCTCTCAGTTCCAGAATGGTTATGGTAGAACAGACTCTGACCGAGTCCATGTTCCTTGAGTCTTTAGAGAGCCCCAGACTGCTCCCCACCTTAGAAGGCTGGTATGTGTTGTCACAATCACCCAAGAAGGTCTGCGTAAGTAGGTCCCTTGGGAGAAATGATCCAAAGACAACCACCATTGCAGAGAATGCCTTGTCTCCTGCTCTAGAAATAAGTGAGGAGACCAATCTGCATAATCTCCGTACCATTGCCTCAGCATGTTTAACTGTAGAGGCCTGAGATGGAAGCAAGCAAATGGGATGATGTCCTTGTCGCCCCCATCAGCCCGATTAACTCCATGCACTTAGCCACTGATGGCCGAGGAGTGGACCCTCTCAAGTATCGATAATCTTTAGTCTCCTGACCTCTGTCAGAAAAATCTTCATAGTCCGTGTGGGATCTTGCTAGCTAAAAAGATGGCGCCTGGACTAGTGATGTCATCCAGATAAGGCGCTATTGCAATGCCGCGCGATCGAGCTCCGCCAACAGAGATCCCAGAACCTATGTGAAAATTCTGGGAGCTGCTGAAAGACCGAAAGGAAGAACCACCAATAGGAAGTGTTTGACCAGAAAGGCAAACCTTAGGAACCTTTGATGATCCTTGTGGATGGGAACATGTAGGTACGTATCCTTTAAAACCACTGTTGTCATAAAATGACCCTCTAGAATCAAAGGAAGAATGGAACGATAGTTTCCAACCTAAAGGACGGTACCCTGAGAAATTTGTTTAGACTCTTGAGGTCTAAAATGGGTCTGAACGTTCCCTCCTTTTTAGGAACCACAGACAGACTGGAATAACATCCCAGACCTTGTTCCTGTACCGGAACAGGAACAATCACTCCCAGGTTGGAAAAATCTTCAAGATCCAGTCCCTGATCGGGGGAAGGCCTGTCATGCTGTCTTAATTCAACAGCAGGTTTCATGGATTGTGTCCTTAACTCAACAGCAAGCTACTTGGGCTATTTTCCCCCTATCTTAAGCCAGATAGGGACTCCAAAAGGTTTAAACTGGTTATACCTGGGAAAAGGAGTGGAAGAATTTTCCCTGCAATCTTGAAAGGAACGAAATTATCTCATACTTCCTTTACGTTATTTACTCACTTAAAAACCCTTCTCCTATTCTTGGGAGAGGGGCGTCTGTCCAAAAGACACCAGTACGCCACCATACTGGAAGTAGTAGCCATATCCAGCTTCTAACCATAGGGTCCCTCCATGCGAATAGCATCTCAATCTAAGTTAGAGAAACATGGGGTACCCTATAGCCCTATCTGGTAAAGAAATATACTTGCACCAAGAAGGGCACATAACAATAATAGTATAACCTACCAGTGACGAGGTCACCCAGTGTAGCTAAAACCTCCACTAAGTAGTAAACAAAGGGATTTAAGCTAAAATATGAGGAAAAGAAAACTCAGGATCAGATAAAGGAATAACCTCATCAGAGACTGAGAAATCCTTATTCGATACTCCCGAAGTAACTTCAACCTTAGATAAAGGAGTTACCCAGAGAGAGACTGAAATTTTCCCCCATATGCTACCGAAGTATCTTCAGCCTCCAGGCTTTAGGGAAGAAATATTTGTAATTAAATACACTACATCAAGCGGATTCCCTGCTTAGCACGGGAAAAGCATACAATGTAACAGATATCGCCATGACCTAATAGGAGTCAAGTTTAGCAAAGCAACTCCAGATGGAGATTGCGAGGAAGTGCAGGACACTGCATGTGGGCTACAGAAATTTTTGGACACTTGAGGGAAAAAATGCTCTATCTTCTTAGAAAGTTCTCTTTACAACATAATGAAACACCTTGTATAGTTTTGTGATTTACATATGGATGAGAGTTAAAAATTTTAACTGGTACTGTCTCTTTAAATTTTAAAGGTTCTCTTCACAACATAATGAAACACCTTGTATAGTTTTGTGATTCACATATGGATGAGAGTTAACATTTTTAACCGGTACGGTCTCTTTAAATTTTAAAGAGTAACTTCTTTATTTCAATTTGCAGAAATGGCTGAACAGAAAAGGTAAATAATGCTGCAAACCCCCTCTACATCTCAGCTTAACCTAGCTGAGGTGTCTGTCAGTCCAACATGCTCTTGACTCAGCTGAAGCGCTGTCTTTTAAGCACACGCTCTGCCATAAATTTTCAATATCCGTTAATACTAAGAAAGAGGTGCTTAGTTAAAACCTCCCCTTTCCTTCCGATAACCGGAAGCCTAGAAAAGAGATGCGCAATTAAATTGGCGCCACAGAAGTCCCACCCCTCATGGGGCGGGACTTGGCGTTTCAAAAGTCGTCTCCCGGTCGCCATTATTATTTAAATTGAGCCACCGGGAGAAAAACAAACTAGGCAGTCTCTTAGCATATGCAAATCCTTATTCGGTACTCTTCTTAGGCAGTTGCTTCCGTTTGAATAAACAAGTAGAGAAGCCCCGTCACACTAAGCTTGCACCCGGCATTACAGTACATACACCAGCTCCGCCCCCCATGGGCGTTTCAATAGTCTTCTCCCGATCGCCATTGTTATGGGAGAATAACTGACTGAGCCGACCCAGATTAGGAAGTTGCTTAGTCCGTTAAGAAAATCTAACAGTGAAGGACCCCTATGCATTACAGTACATCATTAAATAACAATAGTGAATCCCCCTTACTCTGGGCTCACACACTGCAACACAGCTCATATGAAAAACTCCCGGTCGGCTGCTTTTAGTGAGAACCGCCGGGAGAGGAGAGTCACAATTAGCCCCAGTGCCTGCATCCACACTGCCATAGATTCTCCTAGCGTACTAGGGGTTACTATCTCTGAAACCCCTAGAAGGAGCCCTTATTACCATGCGAGATATATATATATATATATATATATATATATTGCCCCAACTTATTCTGAGATTTCTATCCCCAGAAATAAAGTTAGCACTTACCTCCTCTTCTGCCTGGCAGCAAGGCAGTTTCCAGGTGTAAGAGGTCCTCTCCCTCCCATGGACCTGAAAGGAAAACAAAATTCCTGAGTAAATATCCTTCAGGTTTTCAGTGTAAGGGCAGCATCAGAATATGGGAGGCGCAGTGAGAATTATGTCCCACAAGTTCCCATTGCTCTAAAGCCACCAAAGCTCTACTGAAGAGACTGATATAGACTATGGCTACACTCTAGAACAAAGCAGCACAATCTTGTACTACTTTAAAAATAATAAACTCTTGATTGAAGAATCTTTTCTAACACCTCACTTTACCTCTTCCTATCACTAACGTAGGCAAAGAGAATGACTGGAGTGGGAGGGAAGGGAGGAGCTATTTAACAGCTCTGCTGTGGTGCTCTTTGCTTCCTCCTGCTGACCAGGAGGTGAATATCCCATTAGTAATTAAGATAATCCGTGGACTCATCGTGTCTTAAAAAAAATTATATATATATATATATATATATATATATATATATATATATATATATATATATATATATATACACATACATACACACACACACAGAGCAAAGCCAATGCCAACCGTTTACTTCTATTACCACCCAAACACAGGGAGTTCACTAGGTCTAAACCGATTGCAAAGCATGTCATATTACATCACAAGTTCAACCCAGCTGGCACCAAGCCAAAGTAAGATGTACCCTTTAAATACTTCTCACATCGCTCCCAATGTGAAAAACAAAATGCTGCTTCATTTGGCAATAATGATATTTACTTAGCCCTGGGGAATCTGATGGCGCTCTACAAATAACAGATAATACTAGGGAAATCAAGGGGAGTAATGGATGCCAACAAAAATCTCCTGCCTTAAAAGGACCCTGAACCCAAATTTTTTCTTTCATGATTCGGATACAGCATGCAATTTTAAGGAACTTTCTAATTTACTCCTATTATCAATTTTTCTTCATTCTCTTGATATCTTTATTTCAAAAATAAGTCATTTAAGCTAAGGAGCAAGACATTTTTGGTTCAGACACTGGATAGTACTTGTTTATTGGTGCTGTCCAATCAGCAAGGACAACCCAGGTTGTGAACCAAAAATGGGCCGGCTTCTAAACTTAGATTCTTGCTTTTCAAATAAAGATAGCAAGAGAATGAAGAAAAATTAATAGGAGTAAATTAGAAAGTTGCTTAAAATTGCATGCTCAGTGTCCCTTTAAGTTATTATTGCATTTAAACCACACTTTGATTACATTCTACCATTTCTGCTTTACTGTGTAGCACTTTTACAAACTACCCTTAAGAATAAATATCGCTTATTACTATAGAAAAAATATCAAAGCGCAAAACCACAAAATTATGGGGGAGGGGGGGGAGAGAGCACATTTTTAAAACACTTGTAATTTTTCTTGTCAAGTTATTTTATTTTATAATGACCTTATAAAAACAACACAAGAAACATGGCCCATGGCCCATGCAGGACAGTATGTAACAGACAAGGAGACTGAGGGCACACGTCTCAAGGAAAAGGGGATCTCATACATGGTAGTTTCATTTACCCCTTTTTGTTTTTATTTTTGGCATGAAATATAATGGGAGACAGTAACTCATGTCCTTCTTGGTATAAGAAGGGTGACCTAAAATTGGGGCTTATGGAAGCTCCAGAGGACAGGGATAGATGGCAAAATGGCTAGTGTGAGCTTTAGTTAGGTAGTGGCAGAAGGGATTCTCAGCCAAAGACAGGTTTGATGATGAAGGCTCTCTAAGCCACTGTAGGTTTGAGTTGTGATTTTAGGTTCTGATGTGGTCTTCATACCAAAAGTGTTTGATTCAGGTGCTTCTGTGCAATGACCACACATTCTTTTTTTGTTACATTAGTTACAAACTCCAAGTTGTTGAAATGCCAACTTGTACAGAACAATGGTTTTATACTTCAAAGAAGACCTCTGAAGTCTAGCTTGTGAATTGTATTTGACGTTGATATAGAAGTCTTAAAAAGAGAACTTGGGCAGTGTATACTCTAGCTCCAAATGTCTTAGAAACTCAAGTATCTTATTAACCTTAGAAATAAGGTTATTTTTTGTGGTTCAAAAAGTGGCCTCCACCCTAATCTTCTGTAAGCCCATTAGTCAGCAGTCACTTTAACTGGACTATGCCATTGATCCATAAATTAAAATAAGTCACACAGGATCTTGATACCCTGATTTATGGTTCCTTTCTGGTGCTTTCAGCTCTTGCTCCATGGCATGGGTTCCTTCATCAACATCTCATTCCGTGGCTATGGAGTAGCTACATGGTTCAGGAACCTGCTCCTCAATCCCATGACTCAGGAGCGGCTACGGTTTTCCTGATTACCTGCAATGATACGACTGTACAACTTTTGTTGCTCTTCCTTAAACGCATCTTTCACCTTCTCACGTTTCAAACCACCATCCCTAGGAGAAAAGATAAAATAGAATATATAAGAAAGAAAGATGGATCAGCTTGTGTACATATTAAGAATGTGAGGGACTCACCAGAGTAGATCCACAAGACCACCCCGTCGTGCAATCGCAGACTTCACTCTGCTAGCAAACTGCACTGCATCCTCATCCTCCTGTGCAAAAAGATATAAAATTCAGTACCGTCTGATACAAATAAGAAATAGATATTATTAGCAAATAAGGTTAATTATACAAGTCTAGTCTGCCTAATATCTTACCAAATAAATACTTATAATGGCTTTAACACATAATGGGTATCATTCCATTAAAGCAGGTCCCCTTTGTTTTTTGTTTAATAACAACAACAAACAACAAAAACTGACTATCCTCTATAAATCACATTTGAAACAGTCGCATATTCTCTTGCAGTAGGATAACAACCTCAGGCACCTGTTGCGTTTCAATACCCTGGATGAGAATCAATGCTTTAGTATATACCATTTTCTAGAAGGATATTCTTTTAAAATAACATTTGTATATCCTGTCTGGCTATGCTTATATTCATCCAGTTCAGAAAATTATTTTGCACTTAAGTTTCATAAAACATTAAGTGGTAGATTTATCATTGATTGGATGGAAAAAGTTCACATGTAGTAAACCTATCCACCCAAAAACACAAATTGTGAGCACATGCGTTCCCCATATTTAGCAGTGCACGAGCATCCGGCTTGTCAATACCCCCGGTTGAATCGAAGTTGTCAGACGGTTTAAAAATCCGCTGCAGGCTGCAACCAATAAAGGCATTCACCTCTTGATAAAGCTATCCCTAAATATCGGTTAACAACAGTTATACACCAATCAAAACTACAGAAAAAAAACAACAAAATGTTACAGGCTAGAGCTTGTAACTTTAAAGGGACAGCCAACACAAAAATTGTTATAGTTTAAAAAGATAAAGCCTTTATTACCCATTCCCCAGCTTTGCCCAAACATGGTTATATTAACATACTTTATAACACTTAAACCTCTAAATTTCTGTCTGTTTCCAAGTCCTTAAAGAAAGCCCCATGATCACATGCTTTTGTATTTGCTTTTCACATCAGGGGAAAATAGTTCATGTGAGCCATATAGATAACACTGTGCTGATGCCCGTGGATTCTAACACAGCACTAATTGGCTTAACGGAACATAATACTCATATGCTAAATCAATTGAAACTGATGCAGTATAACTGTAAAAAGCTGACAGGAAAATATCACCTGAGTATCTCTATGTAAAAAAGGAAGATATTTTACCTCACAATTTCCTCAGCTCACCAGAGTAAGTTCTGTGTAAAAAGTTATACTCAGCTGCTCCCAGCTGCAGGTAAAAAAAAATTTTTTTAAAAAATCTGAAGAAATGAACTGCAGCCTCAACACTGCTAAGGTCATGAACTATTTTACTGTGATCTCATGAGATTTCACTTAACTCTCGTGAAATTTCAAAGTAAACTTCCTTAAACTGAATAGGGAAATTACAGGAGTGTGCACGATGCTCACTCCCTTGCCTGTTCCGGGACAGACATACTGATTTGCTGCTTAAAGTTCTTTGCAATGGGGTTTGAATACTTAGGACATTTTTAGGTAAAATATATTTCTTTTTTACATAGAGATGTTCAGGTGATATTTTATAGTCAGCTTTTTACAGCTATGCTGCATCACTTTCAAGTGTTTCAACATTTGGGTATCATGGTCCTTTAAATGCAAGTCAATAGATAAAGTCATGTGATTAGGGGTCAGTCAGAAGATGTTTAGAAACAAGGTAATAACAGGTAAAAAGTTAATATAACCATGTTTTCTGTGCAAAACTGGGGAATGGGTAATAAAGGGATTATATATCTTTTAAAACAAAAACATTTTTTAGTTGACTGTCCCTTTAAGACTAGCAACACTGCAAGTCACAAGGTGAACTTCTACTATGAGTGTATTGCAGAGAATAAATACAGTGTCGCTAGTCTTAAAATTACATTTGGATGTGACCATTTAAGAGGGCTCACTTCTGTCTGTTCGATGTTTTCCAGTTCATGGGAGCAGTCATGAGATACCTAAGCTATCATAGGTATTCAGAGAGCTGCTCCAAACATTCTTTTTGCGTGTACGCAGGCAGCACTTAGCAACAGTACAGACTGTATGGTTACAGTTAATAACAGCAAAATGGCAAAGAATCTGGAACTCATCAAAAGGGACACACACGTTCTAACAACTGAACCAGTAAGCACTGAACAAATACAAGTTAAAATATATTGTTTACATAACATTGTGAATGTATTTACTGCTGCTTAAAGGCACAGTCTACTCCAAAATAAACTTTCATGATTCAGATAGAGAATGTAATTTGAAACAATTTTTCAATTTACTTTTATCACCAATTTTGCTTTGTTCTCTTGGTATTCTTAGTTGAAAGCTAAACCTAGGAGGTTCATATTCAAATTTCTAAGCCCTTGAAGTGTTAGTTCATGTGCGTCATATAGATAACGCTGTGCTCAAGCCAGCTCTGATTGTCTAAAATGGATGTCTGTCAAAAAAACTGGAATAAGGGGGCAGTTTGCAGAGGCTAAGATACAGGGTAATGAGAGGTAGAGAGTGTATTTATATAATGGTGTTGGTTATGCAAAACTAGGGAATGGGTAATAAAAGGGATTATCTATCTTTTTAAACAATAAAAATTCTGGTGTAGACTGTCCCTTTAACAATGCGCCTACATAGACATTATACAGCAGACTCCATTAAACAAGCTGAAAATCAGGAACAATTATCACTGACACACCTTCACGTACAATTAGATCATCAGTTAACATCTACAATTGGGTTGTAGGAACCAGGCGGAGTAATGTTCTGATATACTAAAATCAGAATAAGACTCAAGCTCACATGTCTGTTAGATATGACTAGTAATAATGGCAGCTGTCCAGCAATACCAACACAAGATGGGCTTGTTAGGTCAGAGACAATAAACCACACTGATACAATAAATACTATAAGCACAGAGCACTGCATAGGCATAGCTACCCACTAAATAAGATCACTTACAGGGAAATAATGTCAGGCAGTAGGAGCAAGCTCAGCCTACTTGAAACTTTGAGACAAAATTCAGGTTTATAAATTAAGCGACAGTGGATATGTTAGGGTACACATCCATTAAGAGATGAGATCTATTTATAAATGTGAAGCAAAGAGACTCATTACACACTGACCTTTCGTGTCATTGGTGGCAGGTACCAAACACTACACACAATTGCCCAGCTGGTCATCATACGGAGCAGATAGGTGACCATCCCATATTTACTGCTATTCCAGAAGGCATCCCCAAAACGAGGGTCATACTGCAAAATAAACAAGTAAAAGCAACACTTTCAGTTTGTACAATAAAATGTTTAAAAGTGCATAGTAAAACTCCTTGTAACATACGTTCATTATTTATTTTGTCTCCTTTTCCTTCAATTTGGTTTTCCAAATGAAATGAGAAGTGCCTACACCAATTCTCACCCCGATACATACTGCACAATGATTGTTTGATTACTGAAGAAACTCATTTATGAAGGCCTTAGCAGAAGTGATAAAAAACTGCATAACAATGCAACTTTTGCAGACCAAATGGCAGCAGCAAGCCTTAACTACTACCGTAAGAAGTCAAAATTAGCTAGTGGTGGGGGACTTTGGCCCATGAAACCCAATGCAGAAAACAAGATGATTTATTCAGAATGTTTTCACATTTCTTTGGTATGTTACTCTATTAATAGATTGCACAAAAATCTTATCATTACAAAGGTATTTTATGTCCCTTTAACAACAACATTTCCCAGCCCATTCAGGACTTCCTCTTTAATGAACCCTAACTTTACCTTGATTGCCACAGGGTACACAGTAGCGCCTATTTCAAAGCTCCCCTTTTTAAACATCATGACTGATGTGTTATTGATGCAGGTACCTGAGAAGAAACAAATGACCTAAATGAAAGATATAACTGTCCCCTCCTGTCAATTCATAATATGTCCTCTTTAATTATAAAACAGACTTTATGCAATATGGTTAACAATTTAAATTAACCACATAATAATGAAGCAACGTGGGTAAATAACAGTTATATGGCTGATAAGTTAATAGATTTACTATGCAGGCAATGTTACAGGCATATTTAAATGGTTAACAGGACAGTCCTACAAGTGATGCACTTGTACACATCTTGGCTTACCTTCAGGAAATATGAGAATAGGCAGTTTGCTTTTGTCCTGCACGTGTTCTGTCAGTCTGAGAAGAATGAATAAAGAAAAGATGGGTAAACAGGGGAAATAGAAATAAAAAAAATATATAGAAAAACTAATGGGTAAAACAGGTAGGAGACATGAACAGAGGGAGAGGGGAGATACAATAAATAAGAACAAAGTACATTTTATTGGAGATATATATAACAACTGCTATTAGTTCTGCAAAATGATGACATGGCTACTATCCTATATAGAATGTTCCTCATATTTCCATTATTAAAAGATACAGCAAGTTGTAAACCACACATTTGTTTTGTTTTTACCATAAATAATTAATAAAACCCACCAGCAGCGGATCTAAATTGTATCTCTCAGTAAAGCAGGGCCTTCCTTTCTGTTTCACTAATTGCTGTAATATCAAAATTATGTTTGCTAATTATTCATATTCCATGCACTGTAACATTAATAGAGACAGTTAGGATGTTTTATGCCATCCTAAAAGCACTGGGCTTAAAGTGATGGGAAATCTAAGCGTATAATAGATGCTAGGATTTACCATCACTAAAAATAAGCATTAGTTTACTTGACCGTTACCTAAAATAAAAAAACTAAAATTTATACTTACCTGATAAATTTCTTTCTTTCCGTATATGGTGAGTACACAGCGTCAATTACTTTTGGGAATATCACTCCTGGCCAGCGGGAGGCGGCAAAGAGCACCACAGCCAAGCTAAGTATCCCTCCCCTTCCCACAAACCCCAGTCATTCTCCCGAAGGAAAATGGAGAAAAAAAACATAATTTATGTAAGAACTTACCTGATAAATTCATTTCTTTCATATTAACAAGAGTCCATGAGCTAGTGACGTATGGGATATACATTCCTACCAGGAGGGGCAAAGTTTCCCAAACCTTAAAATGCCTATAAATACACCCCTCACCACACCCACAAATCAGTTTAACGAATAGCCAAGAAGTGGGGTGATAAGAAAAAAAGTGCGAAGCATATAAAATAAGGAATTGGAATAATTGTGCTTTATACAAAAAAATCATAACCACCACAAAAAAGGGTGGGCCTCATGGACTCTTGTTAATATGAAAGAAATGAATTTATCAGGTAAGTTCTTACATAAATTATGTTTTCTTTCATGTAATTAACAAGAGTCCATGAGCTAGTGACGTATGGGATAATGACTACCCAAGATGTGGATCTTTCCACACAAGAGTCACTAGAGAGGGAGGGATAAAATAAAGACAGCCAATTCCTGCTGAAAATAATCCACACCCAAAATAAAGTTTAACAAAAAACATAAGCAGAAGATTCAAACTGAAACCGCTGCCTGAAGAACTTTTCTACCAAAAACTGCTTCAGAAGAAGAAAATACATCAAAATGGTAGAATTTAGTAAAAGTATGCAAAGAGGACCAAGTTGCTGCTTTGCAGATCTGGTCAACCGAAGCTTCATTCCTAAACGCCCAGGAAGTAGATACTGACCTAGTAGAATGAGCTGTAATTCTCTGAGGCGGAATTTTACCCGACTCAACATAGGCAAAATGAATTAAAGATTTCAACCAAGATGCCAAAGAAATGGCAGAAGCTTTCTGGCCTTTCCTAGAACCGGAAAAGATAACAAATAGACTAGAAGTCTTACGGAAAGATTTCGTAGCTTCAACATAATATTGCAAAGCTCTAACAACATCCAAAGAATGCAATGATCTCTCCTTAGAATTCTTAGGATTAGGACATAATGAAGGAACCACAATTTCTCTACTAATGTTGTTGGAATTCACAACTTTAGGTAAAAATTCAAAAGAAGTTCGCAACACCGCCTTATCCTGATGAAAAATCAGAAAAGGAGACTCACAAGAAAGAGCAGATAATTCAGAAACTCTTCTAGCAGAAGAGATGGCCAAAAGGAACAAAACTTTCCAAGAAAGTAATTTAATGTCCAATGAATGCATAGGTTCAAACGGAGGAGCTTGAAGAGCTCCCAGAACCAAATTCAAACTCCAAGGAGGAGAAATTGACTTAATGACAGGTTTTATACGAACCAAAGCTTGTACAAAACAATGAATATCAGGAAGAATAGCAATCTTTCTGTGAAAAAGAACAGAAAGAGCGGAGATTTGTCCTTTCAAAGAACTTGCGGACAAACCCTTATCTAAACCATCCTGAAGAAACTGTAAAATTCTCGGTATTCTAAAAGAATGCCAAGAAAAATGACGAGAAAGACACCAAGAAATATAAGTCTTCCAGACTCTATAATATATCTCTCGAGATACAGATTTACGAGCCTGTAACATAGTATTAATCACGGAGTCAGAGAAACCTCTATGACCAAGAATCAAGCGTTCAATCTCCATACCTTTAAATTTAAGGATTTCAGATCCGGATGGAAAAAAGGACCTTGTGACAGAAGGTCTGGTCTTAACGGAAGAGTCCATGGTTGGCAAGATGCCATCCGGACAAGATCCGCATACCAAAACCTGTGAGGCCATGCTGGAGCTATTAGCAGAACAAACGAGCATTCCCTCAGAATCTTGGAGATTACTCTTGGAAGAAGAACTAGAGGCGGAAAGATATAGGCAGGATGATACTTCCAAGGAAGTGATAATGTATCCACTGCCTCCGCCTGAGGATCCCGGGATCTGGACAGATACCTGGGAAGTTTCTTGTTTAGATGAGAGGCCATCAGATCTATCTCTGGGAGCCCCCACATTTGAACAATCTGAAGAAATACCTCTGGGTGAAGAGACCATTCGCCCGGATGCAACGTTTGGCGACTGAGATAATCCGCTTCCCAATTGTCTACACCTGGGATATGAACCGCAGAGATTAGACAGGAGCTGGATTCCGCCCAAACCAAAATTCGAGATACTTCTTTCATAGCCAGAGGACTGTGAGTCCCTCCTTGATGATTGATGTATGCCACAGTTGTGACATTGTCTGTCTGAAAACAAATGAACGATTCTCTCTTCAGAAGAGGCCAAAACTGAAGAGCTCTGAAAACTGCACGGAGTTCCAAGATATTGATCGGTAATCTCACCTCCTGAGATTCCCAAACTCCTTGTGCCGTCAGAGATCCCCACACAGCTCCCCAACCTGTGAGACTTGCATCTGTTGAAATTACAGTCCAGGTTGGAAGAACAAAAGAAGTCCCCTGAATTAAACGAAGGTGATCTGTCCACCACGTTAGAGAGTGCCGAACAATCGGTTTTAAAGATATTAATTGATATATCTTCGTGTAATCCCTGCACCATTGGTTCAGCATACAGAGCTGAAGAGGTCGCATGTGAAAACGAGCAAAGGGGATCGCGTCCGATGCAGCAGTCATAAGACCTAGAATTTCCATGCATAAGGCTACCGAAGGGAATGATTGAGACTGAAGGTTTCGACAGACTGTAATCAATTTTAGACGTCTCTTGTCTGTTAAAGACAAAGTCATGGACACTGAATCTATCTGGAAACCCAGAAAGGTTACCCTTGTTTGAGGAATCAAAGAACTTTTTGGTAAATTGATCCTCCAACCATGATCTTGAAGAAACAACACAAGTCGATTCGTATGAGACTCTGCTAAATGTAAAGACGGAGCAAGTACCAAGATATCGTCCAAATAAGGAAATACCACAATACCCTGTTCTCTGATTACAGACAGAAGGGCACCGAGAATCTTTGTGAAAATTCTTGGAGCTGTAGCAAGGCCAAACGGTAGAGCCACAAATTGGTAATGCTTGTCTAGAAAAGAGAATCTCAGGAACTGATAATGATCTGGATGAATCGGAATATGCAGATATGCATCCTGTAAATCTATTGTGGACATATAATTCCTTTGCTGAACAAAAGGCAATATAGTCCTTACAGTTACCATCTTGAACGTTGGTATCCTTACATAACGATTCAATAATTTTAGATCCAGAACTGGTCTGAAGGAATTCTCCTTCTTTGGTACAATGAAGAGATTTGAATAAAACCCCATCCCCTGTTCCGGAACTGGAACTGGCATAATTACTCCAGCCAACTCTAGATCTGAAACACAATTCAGAAATGCTTGAGCTTTCACTGGATTTACTGGGACATGGGAAAGAAAAAATCTCTTTGCAGGAGGTCTCATCTTGAAACCAATTCTGTACCCTTCTGAAACAATGTTCTGAATCCAAAGATTGTGAACAGAATTGATCCAAATTTCTTTGAAAAAACGTAACCTGCCCCCTACCAGCTGAACTGGAATGAGGGCCGTACCTTCATGTGAACTTAGAAGCAGGCTTTGCCTTTCTAGCAGGCTTGGATTTATTCCAGACTGGAGATGGTTTCCAAACTGAAACTGCTCCTGAGGACGAAGGATCAGGCTTTTGTTCTTTGTTGAAACGAAAGGAACGAAAACGATTGTTAGCCCTGTTTTTACCTTTAGACTTTTTATCCTGTGGTAAAAAAGTTCCTTTCCCACCAGTAACAGTTGAAATAATAGAATCCAACTGAGAACCAAATAATTTGTTTCCCTGGAAAGAAATGGAAAGTAGAGTTGATTTAGAAGCCATATCAGCATTCCAGGTCTTAAGCCATAAAGCTCTTCTGGCTAAGATAGCCAGAGACATAAATCTAAGATCAACTCTAATAATATCAAAAATGGCATCACAGATGAAATTATTAGCATGCTGGAGAAGAATAATAATATCATGAGAATCACGATTTGTTACTTGTTGCGCTAGAGTTTCCAACCAAAAAGTTGAAGCTGCAGCAACATCAGCCAATGATATAGCAGGTCTAAGAAGATTACCTGAACATAGATAAGCTTTTCTTAGAAAAGATTCAATTTTTCTATCTAAAGGATCCTTAAACGAGGTACCATCTGACGTAGGAATGGTAGTACGTTTAGCAAGGGTAGAAATAGCCCCATCAACTTTAGGGATTTTGTCCCAAAATTCTAACCTGTCAGGCGGAACAGGATATAATTGCTTAAAACGTTTAGAAGGAGTAAATGAATTACCCAATTTATCCCATTCCTTAGCAATTACTGCAGAAATAGCATTAGGAACAGGAAAGACTTCTGGAATAACCGCAGGAGCTTTAAAAACCTTATCCAAACGTATAGAATTAGTATCAAGAGGACTAGAATCCTCTATTTCTAAAGCAATTAGTACTTCTTTAAGTAAAGAGCGAATAAATTCCATCTTAAATAAATATGAAGATTTATCAGCATCAATCTCTGAAATAGAATCCTCTGAACCAGAAGAGTCCAAAGAATCAGAATGATGGTGTTCATTTAAAAATTCATCTGGAGAGAGAGAAGATTTAAAAGACTTTTTACGTTTACTAGAAGGAGAAATAACAGACAAAGCCTTCTTTATGGATTCAGAAACAAAATCTCTTATGTTATCAGGAACATTCTGCACCTTAGATGTTGAGGGAACTGCAACAGGCAATGGTACATCACTAAAGGAAATATTATCTGCTTTAACAAGTTTGTCATGACAATTATTACAAACAACAGCTGGAGGAATAGCTACCAAAAGTTTACAGCAGATACACTTAGCTTTGGTAGATCCAGCAGGCAGTGGTTTTCCTGTAGTATCTTCTGGCTCAGATGCAACGTGAGACATCTTGCAATATGTAAGAGAAAAAACAACATATAAAGCAAAATAGATCAAATTCCTTATAAGACAGTTTCAGGAATGGGAAAAAAATGCCAAACATCAAGCTTCTAGCAACCAGAAGCAAATGAAAAATGAGACTGAAATAATGTGGAGACAAAAGCGACGCCCATATTTTTTGGCGCCAAATAAGACGCCCACATTATTTGGCGCCCAAATGCTTTTGGCGCCAAAAATGACGCCACATCCGGAACGCCGACATTTTTGGCGCAAAATAACGTCAAAAAATGACGCAACTTCCGGCGACACGTATGACGCCGGAAACGGAAAAGAATTTTTGCGCCAAAAAAGTCCGCGCCAAGAATGACGCAATAAAATGAAGCATTTTCAGCCCCCGCGAGCCTAACAGCCCACAGGGAAAAAAGTCAAATTTTTGAGGTAAGAAAAATATGATAATTTAAAGCATAATCCCAAATATGAAACTGACTGTCTGGAAATAAGGAAAGTTGAACATTCTGAGTCAAGGCAAATAAATGTTTGAATACATATATTTAGAACTTTATAAATAAAGTGCCCAACCATAGCTTAGAGTGTCACAGAAAATAAGACTTACTTACCCCAGGACACTCATCTACATGTTAGTAGAAAGCCAAACCAGTACTGAAACGAGAATCAGTAGAGGAAATGGTAAATATAAGAGTATATCGTCGATCTGAAAAGGGAGGTAAGAGATGAATCTCTACGACCGATAACAGAGAACCTTATGAAATAGACCCCGTAGAAGGAGATCACTGCATTCAATAGGCAATACTCTCCTCACATCCCTCTGACATTCACTGCACGCTGAGAGGAAAACCGGGCTCCAACTTGCTGCGGAGCGCATATCAACGTAGAATCTAGCACAAACTTACTTCACCACCTCCCTTGGAGGCAAAGTTTGTAAAACTGATTTGTGGGTGTGGTGAGGGGTGTATTTATAGGCATTTTAAGGTTTGGGAAACTTTGCCCCTCCTGGTAGGAATGTATATCCCATACGTCACTAGCTCATGGACTCTTGTTAATTACATGAAAGAAAAAGGAGTAACACAAGGTGTAGAGGTGTCTGAGGTAGATAGAAGATATGGAGAGTCCACTGCATCATCAATTACTGTTGGAAATAAATACCCAAGCTAGAGGACACAGATGGCTAGGTCTACCTGTCTTGTCCCTCCCTAAACAGAAGGCACCACCGCTTGAAGAACCTTTCTCCCAAAAGAAGCCTCAGCCAAGGCAAAAGTATCAAAAATATATTAAATTTGGAAAAAATATGTAAAGAGGACCAAGTTGCAGCCTTGCAAATCTGTTCCACAGAAGCTTCATTTTTGAAAGCCCAAGAAGAGGAGACAACCCTCGTGGAATGAGCTGTAATTCTCTCAGGAGGTTGCTGTCCAGCAGTCTCATAAGACAAACGAATCCTACTTCTCAACTATAGAGAAAGAGAAGTAGCAGTGGCTTTCTGACCATTACGTTTTCCAGAGAAACAAACAAACAAGGCAGAAGACTGGAGAAAATCTTTAGTCGCATGTAGATAGAATTTAAGAGCACGCACAACATCCAGGTTGTGCAAGAAACGTTTCTTATGAAAAGAAGGATTAGGACATAGAGAAGCAACAACAATTTCCTGATTAATATTTCTATCCGAAACAACTTTAGGAAGGAATCCTAACGTAGTACGAAGAATCGCCTTGTCGGCATGAAAGATAAGATAAGGAGAATCACACTGCAAAGCTGAGAGCTCTGAGACTCTATGAGCAGAATAGATAGCAATAAGAAACAAAACCTTCCAAGATAACAACTTAATATCTATGGAATGCAAAGGCTCAAACGGAGCCTGCTGCAAAACTTTAACAAGGTTAAGGCTCCAAGGAGGAGCAACAGACTTAAAGGGACATTATACACTCATTTTTTCTTTGCATAAATGTTTTGTAGATGATCTATTTATATAGCCCATAAAGTTGTTTTTTTTAATTAATGTATAGTTTTGCTTATTTTTAAATAACATTGCTCTGATTTTCAGACTCCTAACCAAGCCCCAAAGTTTTATGTGAATACGCTCGACTACCTACTCCAGCTTGCTCCTGTTTGTGTAAAGGGTCTTTTCATATGCAAAAGAAGGGGGAGGGGGGAGTGTCTTATTTTCCACTTGCAGTGGGCTTTCCAGCTACCTTTTCAACAGAGCCAAAGTGACAGCTTCTAAGTAAGTTTTTAAACAGTTTTATACTGCATTTTTATATCAGTATCTGTGCATATTATTCTTTATAGTAGTGTCTATTACATGCAGTTATATGAAAATGAGTGTATACTGTCCCTTTAAACACAGGCCCGATTCTGACCAAGGCCTGACAAAAAGATTGCACATCTGGCACGTCCGCCAGACGCTTATGAAGCAAAATAGATAATGCAGAAATCTGACCCTTCAGGGTACTGACCGACAAACCCCTCTCCAGAACATCCTGGAGAAAAGACAAAATCCTAGGAATCCTGACCCTACTCCAAGGGCAGCCCTTGGATTGACACTAATAAAGATATTTACGCAATATCTTATTTTAAATCTTTCTAGTTACAGGCTTGCGAGCCTGAATCATGGTTTCAATGACCGACTCTGAAAAATCACGCTTAGAGAGAACTAAGCGTTCAATCTCCAAGCAGTCAGCTTCAGAGAAACGAGATTTGGATGAAGGAAGGGACCCTGAATCAAATAGGTCCTTCCTCAGAGGCAGCCTCCAAGGAGGGAGACACAACATCTCCACACCAGATCCTGAGAGGCCACGCAGGGGCTATTAAAATTATCAACGCTCTCTCTTGTTTGATACGAGCAATGACTCGTGGAAGGAGAGCAAACGGAGGAAACAGGTATGCCAGCTTGAAATCCCAAGGAACTGCCAGAGAATCTATCAGAGCGGCCTGTGGATCCCTTGACCTTGAACCGTACAATGGAAGCTTGGCATTTTGCAGAGACGCCATCAGACCCAACTCCGGCATCCCCCATTTGAGGGTTAAGCTGGAGAACACCTCAGGATGGAGTGCCCCCTCCCTGGGATGAAAAGTCTGTCTGCTCAGGAAATCTGCTTCCCAGGAATGTGGATGGCAGATAGACAGCAATTGTGAGCTTCTGCCCACTGAACAATCCGAGCCACCTAAGGAACTCAGAGTTCCTCCCTGGTGATTGATGTAAGCCAATGTGGTTATGTTGTCTGACTGGAACCTGATAAACCAGGCTAAGGACAGCTGAGGCTAAGCCATCAGAGCATTGAAAATCGCTCTCAACTCCAATATGTTTATGGAGAGAGCAGACTCCTCTCGAGATCAAACTCCCTGCGCCTTTAACGAGTCCCAGACTGCTCCCCAGTCCAGAAGGCTGGCGTCCGTGGTCACAATTAGCTCTGCAAAATCTGTTGACGCTCTACAAATAACCGATAATAATCACCCAGGAAGGTCTCCAAAAGCATGTTCCCAGAGACAGATGTTCCTGAGAAAACCACCACGGGAGAGAGTCTCTTGTCAAATGATTTAATTCTATCCTCTGAGACAGATCCGCATGATCCCCATTCCATTGACTGAGCATGCATAACTGCAGAGCTCTTAAATGGAATTGAGCAAAGGGAATGATGTCCATGGAAGCAACCATCAGACCAATTACCTCCATACATTGAGCTACTGATGGTCGAACATGAGACTGGAGAGAAAGCAAGAATTTTGGCTTTTCTGACCTCCGTCAAATATTTTCATCGATAGGGAATCTATTATGGTCCCTAAAAAAAAAAAAAAACTACCCTTGTAGCTGGAACATAGGAACTTTTTTTTACAGATTCACTTTCCATAGGTGGGAACGCAGAAAAGACAACAAGATCTCCATGTGAGATTTTGCTTGTTGAAAAGATGGCGCCGGAACCAGAATGTCATCCAGATAGGGCGCCACTGCAATTCCTAGAGACCGAATCACTGCCAAGAGTCCCCAGAACCTTTGAAAAAAATCTGGGAACTGTGGCAAGGCCAACGAGAAGAGCCACAAACTTAAAGTGTTTGTCCAGAAATGATGATCCCTGTGAATGGGAACATGAAGGTACGCATCCTTCAGGTTTATGGTCGTCATAACTGACCCTCTTGTACTAAAGGAAGGATGGAACCGATAGTCTCCATCTTGAAGGACGGTACTTTGAGAAACTTGTTTAGACACTTAAGGTCTAGAATAGGTCGGGAACCATAAACAGATTGGAATAGAAACCTAGACCCTGTTCCTGCACTGATACTGGAACTATCAATCCCAGGGAGGAAAGATCCTGTACACATTTCAAAAACGCCTCTCTTTTTATCTGGTCTGCAGATAATCTTGAGAGATGGAACCTGCTCCTGGGAGGGAAGGTCTTGAATTCCAATTTGTAACCCTGAGATACTATGTCCACAGCCTAGGGATCTAGGACGTCTTGTATCCAAGCTTGATAAAATTGAGAAAGTTTGCCCTCCACCTGATCCGTTCCCGGATCGGGGGAAAACCCTTCATGCTGATTTAGACTCAGCTGCGGGTTTCCTTGATTGCTATTATTTGTTCCAAGAATGACTGGGTTTCCTAGAATACTTGGACTGTTCCTGCTTGGAAGAAGAAGGGGAAGACTTCCCTCTGAAGTTACAAAAGGAACAAAAATTACTCTGACGCCCTTTCGGTCTATTCTTCTTGTCTTACCCTTGTAAGGAATCGCCAAAAGCTAAGCCTTGAAGAAACATCGTCTGACCAAGATTTCAGCCACAATGCTCTGTGTGCTAACACAGCAAAACTGGATATTTTGGCTCCCAATTTAATAAACTGAATAGAAGAATTGGAAATAAAGGAATTGGCTAGCTTAAGAGCCTTAACCCTGTCTTGGATCTCCTCTAAGAAAGTCTCCACCTGAAGAGACACAGACAAGGCGTCAAACCAATATGCTGCTGCACTGGTAACAGTGGCAATACACACTGCAGGTTGCCATTGAAGACCTTGATGAACATACATTTTCTTCAAATAAGCCTCCAGCATTTTTTTCCATTGGATCCTTAAAGGAGCAGCTATCCTCAATAGGAATAGTAGTTTTCTTAGCCAGAGTAGAAATGGCCCCTTCTACTTTAGGCACCGTTTGCCATGACTCCTTATTAGTCAGCAACAGGAAACATCTTTTTAAAGAGACAGGAGACGGGGAAGAAGGAATCCCCGACTTCTCCCATTCCTGTGCTATAATCTCCGTGGCACAGTCTGGCACAGGAAACACCTCCACAGAGGAACATCAAAGTATGTATTAAGTTTGCTAGATTTCCTAGGGTTGACAGCGACAGGAGTATCCGAGTCGTCTAAAGTAGCCAAAACCTCCTTTAACCATACACAAAGATGATACAACTTCAGCATCAGATGAAGGAATTATACTGTTCGAATCTGAGATTTCACCCTCAGAGGCTACCAACGTATCCTCATCAGACTTATGAGAAGGAGCAACTAGGGTAGCTGACGCTGGAACAGAAACCTTACTATCTGAATCTTTACACTTCCTCTTGCGTTTTCCCTGTAGCATGGGAATGGCAGCTAATGCCGCAGCGGATACCTTGCTTGCAAATAAACTCCTCCAGGAGATTGAGAGGAACCGCAGGGCACTGTATGTGATGCCATAGGGGCTAGGGACGGTTGAGGAGAAAGCTGTGGAAGAGCCTGGAAAGCATCATCCTGAGAGACATTAGGCTCAGCAAAAAAAAAAAAAAATTCTTTACATTTTCACGTTCTCTCATGAGGAACAAAAAATTGCATAGGAGGGGAAACTTGGGCCTCTAGACACAGTAGGCACAAATACATAAGAACAGTCAGACATGTCAGACATAGCCCCACAAAACAATTTAAATAAACTGTAAATTGAAAAATGTAAATTGAAAACATGTGAACTGTCACTTTAAGACAAGCGATATTAAATAAAATGCTTGGTACTTAAATTTTTTCCCCCTCAGAGCGACAAATATATCTGATATATTTTAGGGCTAAACCTCACAATGTCACCTCCACACCTCAGCTAAACTGAGGTGCTTACCTGCCATTTTCGATGTGACCCCATAAACATTGGATTTTTATTTTTGTCACTTTTAAACATTTGGCACACTCCTAAATAACTTCTAATCTTCACTGAGGCTCACAGAGCAAGCAACAAGGGGTTAAGTGTTAGGGCATCACACTGGGGCACACAGAGGAATGCAGATCATATTAGCAGTGCTCTGTAACGGATTGCAGCCCAGATAATCACAGTTCTTCTGTCAGTGTGTGAACCGCTCCTACATGCTGTAACATGGGCTCCCTGTCTGGCCGTGACTTTATTGAAAAAAGCAGCTCCTTGTGCAGCACTCAGAGGAAGAGGAGGTGACAACTGCTAGTATTGTTTGTTTACAAATTAGACCGTTTATACCGCTCTGAGTCCTGCACAAGGAGCTGCTATTTTCAATAAAGTCACGGCCAGATAGGGAACCATAAGGGTAAATATATGTATGAGCCATTCACACACTCGCTGTATGTGTCTCTATAAGCAAGTGTCATAATATTGAGATCAGCTGGCTCTAACCATCTCATCGGCATTGATTGTGCTCCTGCGCTGCTGTTAGATATTATGTGAGCTAAAGGGGGTACGTTTTGAAAATACAGGGAGTGCAGAATTGTTAGGCAAGTTGTATTTTTGAGGATTAATTTTATTATTGAACAACAACCATGTTCTCAATGAACCCAAAAAACTCATTAATATCAAAGCTGAAAAACATAATTTATGCTTACCTGATAAATTCCTTTCTTCTGTTGTGTGATCAGTCCACGGGTCATCATTACTTCTGGGATATAACTCCTCCCCAACAGGAAATGCAAGAGGATTCACCCAGCAGAGCTGCATATAGCTCCTCCCCTCTACGTCACTCCCAGTCATTCGACCAAGAATCAACGAAAAAGGAGAAACCAAGGGTGAAGTGGTGACTGGAGTATAATTTAAAAAATATTTACCTGCCTTAAAAAACAGGGCGGGCCGTGGACTGATCACACAACAGAAGAAAGGAATTTATCAGGTAAGCATAAATTATGTTTTCTTCTGTTATGTGTGATCAGTCCACGGGTCATCATTACTTCTGGGATACCAATACCAAAGCAAAAGTACACGGATGACGGGAGGGATAGGCAGGCTCACTATACAGAAGGAACCACTGCCTGAAGAACCTTTCTCCCAAAAATAGCCTCCGAAGAAGCAAAAGTGTCAAATTTGTAAAATTTGGAAAAAGTATGAAGCGAAGACCAAGTTGCAGCCTTGCAAATCTGTTCAACAGAGGCCTCATTCTTAAAGGCCCAAGTGGAAGCCACAGCTCTAGTAGAATGAGCTGTAATTCTTTCAGGAGGCTGCTGTCCAGCAGTCTCATAGGCTAAACGAATTATGCTACGAAGCCAGAAGGAGAGAGAGGTAGCCGAAGCCTTATGACCTCTCCTCTGACCAGAGTACACGACAAACAGGGAAGAAGTTTGTCGAAAATCCTTAGTTGCCTGCAAGTAGAACTTGAGGGCACGAACTACATCCAGATTGTGTAGAAGACGTTCCTTCTTTGAAGAAGGATTCGGGCACAGGGAAGGAACCACGATCTCTTGATTGATGTTCCTGTTAGTGACTACCTTAGGTAAGAACCCAGGTTTAGTACGCAGAACTACCTTATCTGAATGAAAAATCAAATAAGGAGAATCACAATGTAAAGCTGATAACTCAGAGACTCTCCGAGCCGAAGAAATAGCCATTAAAAATAACACTTTCCAAGATAACAACTTTATATCAATGGAATGAAGGGGTTCAAACGGAACTCCTTGTAGAACGTTAAGAACAAGGTTTAAACTCCATGGAGGAGCAACAGTTTTAAACACAGGCTTGATTCTAGCTAAAGCCTGACAAAAGGCCTGGACGTCTGGATTTTCTGACAGACGCTTGTGCAACAAGATGGACAGAGCTGAGATCTGTCCCTTTAATGAACTAGCCGATAAACCCTTTTCTAAACCTTCTTGTAGAAAGGACAATATCCTAGGAATCCTAACCTTACTCCAGGAGAAACCCTTGGATTCGCACCAGTATAGGTATTTACGCCATATCTTATGGTAAATCCTTCTGGTAACAGGCTTCCTAGCCTGTATCAGGGTATCAATAACCGACTCAGAAAAACCACGTTTTGATAAAATCAAGCGTTCAATTTCCAAGCAGTCAGCTTCAGAGAAGTTAGATTTTGATGTTTGAATGGACCCTGTATCAGAAGGTCCTGTCTTAGAGGTAGAGACCAAGGCGGACAGGATGACATGTCCACTAGATCTGCATACCAAGTCCTGCGTGGCCATGCAGGCGCTATTAGAACCACTGATGCTCTCTCCTGTTTGATTTTGGCAATCAATCGAGGAAGCAGCGGGAAGGGTGGAAACACATAAGCCATCCCGAAGTTCCAAGGTGCTGTCAAAGCATCTATCAGAACCGCTCCCGGATCCCTGGATCTGGACCCGTAGCGAGGAAGTTTGGCGTTCTGGCGAGACGCCATGAGATCTATCTCTGGTTTGCCCCAACGTCGAAGTATTTGGGCAAAGACTTCCGGATGAAGTTCCCACTCCCCCGGATGAAAAGTCTGGCGACTCAAGAAATCCGCCTCCCAGTTCTCCACTCCCGGGATGTGGATTGCTGACAGGTGGCAAGAGTGAGACTCTGCCCAGCGAATTATCTTTGATACTTCCATCATTGCTAGGGAGCTTCTTGTCCCTCCTTGATGGTTGATGTAAGCTACAGTCGTGATGTTGTCCGACTGAAACCTGATGAACCCCCGAGTTTTTAACTGGGGCCAAGCCAGAAGGGTATTGAGAACTGCTCTCAATTCCAGAATGTTTATTGGTAGGAGACTTTCCTCCTGATTCCATTGTCCCTGAGCCTTCAGGGAATTCCAGACAGCGCCCCAACCTAGTAGGCTGGCGTCTGTTGTTACAATTGTCCAGTCCGGCCTGCTGAATGGCATCCCCCTGGACAGATGTGGCCGAGAAAGCCACCATAGAAGAGAGTTTCTGGTCTCTTGATCCAGATTCAGAGTAGGGGACAAGTCTGAGTAATCCCCATTCCACTGACTCAGCATGCACAATTGCAGCGGTCTGAGATGTAGACGTGCAAAGGGTACTATGTCCATTGCTGCTACCATTAAGCCGATCACCTCCATGCATTGAGCTACTGACGGGAGTTGAATGGAATGAAGGACACGGCATGCATTTAGAAGTTTTGTTAATCTGTCTTCTGTCAGATAAATCTTCATTTCTACAGAATCTATAAGAGTCCCCAAGAATGGAACTCTTGTGAGAGGAAAGAGAGAACTCTTCTTTTCGTTCACTTTCCATCCATGCGACCTTAGAAATGCCAGGACTAACTCTGTATGATACTTGGCAGTTTGAAAGCTTGAAGCTTGTATCAGAATGTCGTCTAGGTACGGAGCTACCGAAATTCCTCGCGGTCTTAGTACCGCCAGAAGGGCACCCAGAACCTTTGTGAAGATTCTTGGAGCCGTAGCCAATCCGAATGGAAGAGCTACAAACTGGTAATGCTTGTCTAAGAAGGCAAACCTTAGATACCGGTAATGATCTTTGTGAATCGGTATGTGAAGGTAAGCATCCTTTAAATCCACTGTGGTCATGTACTGACCCTTTTGGATCATGGGTAAGATTGTCCGAATAGTTTCCATTTTGAACGATGGAACTCTTAGGAATTTGTTTAGGATCTTTAAATCCAAGATTGGCCTGAAAGTTCCCTCTTTTTTGGGAACCACAAACAGGTTTGAGTAAAACCCTTGTCCTTGTTCCGACCGCGGAACCGGATGGATCACTCCCATTAATAGCAGATCTTGTACACAGCGTAGAAACGCTTCTTTCTTTATCTGGTTTGTTGACAACCTTGATAGATGAAATCTCCCTTTTGGGGGAGAGAATTTGAAGTCTAGAAGGTATCCCTGAGATATGATCTCTAGCGCCCAGGGATCCTGAACATCTCTTGCCCAAGCCTGGGCGAAGAGAGAGAGTCTGCCCCCCACTAGATCCGGTCCCGGATCGGGGGCCCTCGATTCATGCTGTCTTAGGGGCAGCAGCAGGTTTCCTGGCCTGCTTGCCCTTGTTCCAGGACTGGTTAGGTTTCCAGCCTTGTCTGTAACGAGCAACGGCTCCTTCCTGTTTTGGTGCAGTGGAAGTTAGTGCTGCTCCTGCTTTGAAATTCCGAAAGGGACGAAAATTAGACTGTCTAGCCTTAGCTTTGGCTTTGTCTTGAGGCAGGGCGTGGCCCTTACCTCCTGTAATGTCAGCGATAATTTCTTTCAAACCGGGCCCAAATAAAGTTTGCCCTTTGAAAGGTATATTAAGTAATTTGGACTTAGAAGTTACATCAGCTGACCAGGATTTTAGCCACAGCGCCCTACGTGCCTGAATGGCGAATCCTGAATTCTTAGCCGTAAGTTTGGTTAAATGTACTACGGCCTCCGAAATGAATGAATTAGCTAGTTTAAGGACTCTAAGTCTGTCCGTAATGTCGTCCAGCGTAGCTGAACTAAGGTTCTCTTCCAGAGACTCCATCCAAAATGCTGCCGCAGCCGTAATCGGCGCGATGCATGCAAGGGGTTGCAATATAAAACCTTGTTGAACAAACATTTTCTTAAGGTAACCCTCTAATTTTTTATCCATTGGATCTGAAAAAGCACAGCTATCCTCCACCGGGATAGTGGTACGCTTAGCTAAAGTAGAAACTGCTCCCTCCACCTTAGGGACCGTTTGCCATAAGTCCCGTGTGGTGGCGTCTATTGGAAACATCTTTCTAAATATTGGAGGGGGTGAGAACGGCACACCGGGTCTATCCCACTCCTTAGTAACAATTTCAGTTAGTCTCTTAGGTATAGGAAAAACGTCAGTACTCGCCGGTACCGCAAAGTATTTATCCAACCTACACAATTTCTCTGGTATTGCAACAGTGTTACAATCATTAAGAGCCGCTAAAACCTCCCCTAGTAATACACGGAGGTTCTCCAACTTAAATTTAAAATTTGAAATATCTGAATCCAATCTGTTTGGATCAGAACCGTCACCCACAGAATGAAGCTCTCCGTCCTCATGCTCTGCAAGCTGTGACGCAGTATCAGACATGGCTCTAGTATTATCAGCGCACTCTGTTCTCACCCCAGAGTGATCACGCTTGCCCCTTAGTTCTGGTAATTTAGCCAAAACTTCAGTCATAACAGTAGCCATATCTTGTAATGTTATCTGTAATGGCCGCCCAGATGTACTAGGCGTCACAACATCACGCACCTCCCGGGCGGGAGATGCAGGTACTGACACGTGAGGCGAGTTAGTCGGCATAACTCTCCCCTCGCTGTTTGGTGAAATTTGTTCAATTTGTACAGATTGGCTTTTATTTAAAGTAGCATCAATACAGTTAGTACATAAATTTCTATTGGGCTCCACCTTGGCATTGGAACAAATGACACAGGTATCTTCCTCTGAATCAGACATGTTTAACACACTAGCAAATAAACTTGCAACTTGGTTACAATCTTATTTAACAAAAACGTACTGTGCCTCAAAGAAGCACTAAACGATTAAAAGACAGTTGAAATAATGAACTGAAAAACTGTTATAGCATCAATCCTTGAAAACAACACAACTTTAGCAAAGGTTTGTTCCCATTAGTAAAGTAACAATAATTAAATTTGAAACGTAAAAATTACAGAGCAACGTTTTTAATCACAGTCAATATATAAGTCTCACAGCTCTGCTGAGAGAATCTACCTCCCTTCAAAGAAGTTTGAAGACCCCTGAGTTCTGTTAGAGATGACCGGATCATGCAGGAAATACAAGAGTAACTGACTGGAAATTTTTGATGCGTAGCAAAGAGCGCCAAAAAAACGGCCCCTCCCCCTCACACACAGCAGTGAGAGAGAAACGAAACTGTCACAATTAAAACAAGCAACTGCCAAGTGGAAAAATAATGCCCAAACATTTATTCACTCAGTACCTCAGAAAATGCAAACGATTCTACATTCCAGCAAAAACGTTTAACATAATAAATACCTATTAAAAGGTTTACTGTACTTTTTACAGAGTAATTCCAGTGAAGTACCATCCCCAGAATACTGAAGTGTAGAGTATACATACATGTCATTATAACGGTATGGCAGGATTTTCTCATCAATTCCATTCAGAAAATAAAAACTGCTACATACCTCAATGCAGATTCATCTGCCCGCTGTCCCCTGATCTGAAGCTTTTACCTCCCTCAGATGGCCGAGAAACAGCAATATGATCTTAACTACTCCGGTTAAAATCATAGTAAAAACTCTGGTAGATTCTTCTTCAAACTCTGCCAGAGAGGTAATAACACGCTCCGGTGCTATTATAAAATAACAAACTTTGATTGAAGTTATAAAAACTAAGTATAATCACCATAGTCCTCTCACACATCCTATCTAGTCGTTGGGTGCAAGAGAATGACTGGGAGTGACGTAGAGGGGAGGAGCTATATGCAGCTCTGCTGGGTGAATCCTCTTGCATTTCCTGTTGGGGAGGAGTTATATCCCAGAAGTAATGATGACCCGTGGACTGATCACACATAACAGAAGAAAGCTGAATAGTTTTGGAAGTAGTTTTTAGTTTGTTTTTAGTTATAGTTATTTTAGGGGGATATCTGTGTGTGCAGGTGACTATTACGGTGACTATTACTGTGCATAATTATTAAGCAACTTAACAAAAAACAAATATATACCCATTTCAATTATTTATTTTTACCAGTGAAACCAATATAACATCTCAACATTCACAAATATACATTTCTGACATTCAAAAACAAAACAAAAACAAATCAGTGACCAATATAGTCACCTTTCTTTGCAAGGACACTCAAAAGCCTACCATCCATGGATTCTGTCAGTGTTTTGATCTGTTCACCATCAACATTGCGTGCAGCAGCAACCACAGCCTCCCAGACACTGTTCAGAGAGGTGTACTGTTTTCCCTCCTTGTAAATCTCACATTTGATGATGGACCACAGGTTCTCAATGGGGTTCAGATCAGGTGAACAAGGAGGCCATGTCATTAGATTTTCTTCTTTTATACCCTTTCTTGCCAGCCACGCTGTGGAGTACTTGGACGCGTGTGATGGAGCATTGTCCTGCATGAAAATCATGTTTTTCTTGAAGGATGCAGACTTCTTCCTGTACCACTGCTTGAAGAAGGTGTCTTCCAGAAACTGGCAGTAGGACTGGGAGTTAAGCTTGACTCCATCCTCAACCCGAAAAGGCCCCACAAGCTCATCTTTGATGATACCAGCCCAAACCAGTACTCCACCTCCACCTTGCTGTCGTCTGAGTCGGACTGGAGCTCTCTGTCCTTTACCAATCCAGCCACGGGCCCATCCATCTGGCCCATCAAGACTCACTCTCATTTCATCAGTCCATAAAACCTTAGAAAAATCAGTCTTGAGATATTTCTTGGCCCAGTCTTGACGTTTCAGCTTGTGTGTCTTGTTCAGTGGTGGTCGTCTTTCAGCCTTTCTTACCTTGGCCATGTCTCTGAGTATTGCACACCTTGTGCTTTTGGGCACTCCAGTGATGTTGCAGCTCTGAAATATGGCCAAACTGGTGGCAAGTGGCATCTTGGCAGCTGCACGCTTGACTTTTCTCAGTTCATGGGCAGTTATTTTGCGCCTTGGTTTTTCCACACGCTTCTTGCGACCCTGTTGACTATTTTGAATGAAACGCTTGATTGTTCGATGATCACGCTTCAGAAGCTTTGCAATTTTAAGAGTGCTGCATCCCTCTGCAAGATATCTCACTATTTTTGACTTTTCTGAGCCTGTCAAGTCCTTCTTTTGACCCATTTTGCCAAAGGAAAGGAAGTCGCCTAATAATTATGCACACCTGATATAGGGTGTTGATGTCATTAGACCACACCCCTTCTCATTACAGAGATGCACATCACCTAATATGCTTAATTGGTAGTAGGCTTTCGAGCCTATACAGCTTGGAGTAAGACAACATGCATAAAGAGGATGATGTGGTCAAAATACTCATTTGCCTAATAATTCTGCACTCCCTGTACATAAATATTTGTATGATTTTTACTTAAAACATTTTTATTCAGCTGAACTTTGCTGCTGTTATACTTTGAGGTTTTCCAGCGTTTTCTGTATTGGTAATAAGTGAAAGTGAAACAGCAGCAAAGTTCAGCTGAATAAAAAAAATGAAGTTAGAAAAAGCATACAAATATTTATGTATTTTCAAAACGTTCACTTGAGGCAGAGCTGCAGCAGAGGTGAGAGAGGGAACTTGCAGTGTCCGGTGAATTATACAGTGTTATGGTATGCTGCGCAGCCAGGAAATCACAAGTCTACCACTCCACTGAAGTCTCAAACACTGCACGGACTAGAAGGAAGGAGCTGAGCAGCGTGAGACACGTTGAGAAATGGCAAAAAAAAATTACCTGTCAGATTAATAAATAAAAAAACTAACGGTCTGCTAAAATAAGGGGGAAAGAAACTATAACGTCTACTTAAGAAAAAAAAAAAAAAGCTTTAACGGTCTGCTTGCCCGCCGCAGGGCTAAATGTTACAAAAAACTACATGCCCTGCACCTCGGGCGATATGA
Source organism: Bombina bombina (assembly GCF_027579735.1). Taxonomy (NCBI): domain Eukaryota; kingdom Metazoa; phylum Chordata; class Amphibia; order Anura; family Bombinatoridae; genus Bombina; species Bombina bombina. Next base: position 741,716,365 of record NC_069504.1, on the reverse strand, counting down.
ATTGCACATCCCTGAAACAATAAAGACTATTATGTCCTTAAAGTGATGGTAAAGTTAACTAATTCAATCAAGCACCACATTGTTGAGGCAAAATAAATAAGTTTCATTCATAATTTTTTTTACATTTTTAGTAAAAATCAAGTTTTACCCCTTAGAATTCATTTTCGTAACTTCTTCTAATTCAACCCGTTTTTCCTTTTTTTTTTTTTTTTTTTTTTTAAGGTCTTGATCACGTTCTTTGAGGGACCAATTGAAATTTCGTCCGTTAGGCGGCCGTAGTTCCGCGTCATCCGCCCCTTTACTCACTGTGCATGCTCTTTTCAATTAATTTACATCATGATTACAATGGTGCGCTCCAATGCGCATTGGGAAATAATGTTAAGGGATTAGCGCATGCACAGTGGTTCTCAAAATTGCCGATTGGCAAATGCGCATTTTAGACTGCCGGTGAACGCACATTTTGGGGCAAAGTGACGTGACAAGAAGATGGATGTAGGAATTGGGAGGAGTTATTAGCTAAGCGGTAGGGAGTTTTAAATATTTTTTGTAGCAAAAACATAGAAGTAATAAAAAAAACTTAGCGACTAGATTAGGCTCATAAGGATGAATGCTAGGTTGTCTTTAAGATTGTAAAACTTTACCTTCACTTTAATGAAAAATACAGAGCCATATTAAAACATGTTAACTCCTTCATAACCAAATGAAGGATTAACCAATAAGTCTCTAAATCCCATACATAAATTGTGCCTGCATATTTCCAAATCTAGACTCCCACACCAAGGATCTGTTTGTCCCCATAAATTTGAAAGTAATCCTTAAAGTGTTAGTCTCCATCCTAGAAGACATAAAAGCACTTACCTGCAATCTCGCCTTCCAGCAGTCAGACGGCTCACACATTGTGAAAGGACGCCGCTCCTTACAGGGGCTTGTGAAAAAAGAAAGAACAGAGTAAACATACTCTGGCTTTCTGTACTAGGGCACTAAATATGTTAGGAACTTGTAAGGTGGGCCTTGCTGCTTTTACAGAACTGCTTTAAAACCACCACTACTCTAGTGAAGAGATTGACGTGGAATACAGCTATACCCAAAATCTTGCTTGTAGCGAAAGAAATCCCAATTTTTCTTCAGACACCAAAACTTCACCTCCTCCATGAACAGAGGTAAAGAGAATGACTGGGTTTTGTGGGAAGGGGAGTGATACTTAAAGGGACACTGAACCCAATTTTTCTTTTTTTCTTTTGTGATTCAGATAGAGCATGCAATTTTAAGCACCTTTCTAATTTACTCCTATTATGAATTTTTCTTCGTTCTCTTGCTATCTTAAATAAAAGCCATCTAAGCTTTTTTGGGTTAAGAACTCTGGACAGCACTTTTTGATTGGTGGATGGATTTTTTCCACCAATCAGCAAGGACAACCCAGGTTGTTCACCAAAATGGGCCGGCATCTAAACTTAGATTCTTGCATTTCAAATAAAGATACCAAGAGAATAAAGAAAATTTGATAATAGGAGTAAATTAGAAAGTTGCTTAAAAATTCATGCTCTGAATCACAAAAGAAAAATGTTGGGTTCAGTGTCCCTTTAACAGCTTGGCTGTGGTGCTCTTTGCCTCCTCCTCCTGGCCAGGAGTGATATTCTCAACAGTAATTGACGCCATGGACTCCCCATATCTTAGGAAAGAAAACAGTGTTAAACTCATATCTGTAAGGCAAGTAGATCACTAACACAGCACCTCTGGCCGCACACGGCACAGCACTTTCTCCAATGAGGCGACGTTTTCACATCTAGACCAATGGCCGTGCTAGGATGTCAGTTGACACATACAGCTATTGGTCTAGAGGTGGAAACGTCACCTCATTGAAGAAAGTGCTGTACCGTGGGCGGCCGGAGGTGCCGAGTTAGCAATCTACTTTCCTTACAGATAGGGTGAGTTTAACATGTACATGTTTTTTTATGAAACGTTGAGAGAAACTGTTTATTTTTAGTGATGGTAAATTCTAGCGTTTATTATATGCTTGGGTTTACCATCATTTTAAGCACCTTTAGGGTGGCATTTTGTTGAGTTCCACTCCATTCTAAAAACAAACAGCGGTTGATAAGACTGGGGGATGTGCGTAGTTTTTGAAGCACATGGTCGCAGGGACGATCATGTGCTTCATTTCCCTTTTTTTTTTTTTTTTTTCCCTTTACGATCGGCACTTGGATGGTTGGTTCTGTCCTGAAGTGGTTAAAATAAAATAAAATAATAAAAATAATGCTAAATCCTACTATTTAATGGGCATTGTAGACAGAACTGAAATTTTAGTATTGATTAGAAGCATTTTTAACGTATACTTCAACAAAAATGCATCTAGTAAAAGTTATATAGTTTTGTGATTTTGCAACAACTATTACTGTGCACATGATATACAGATTTTACTTTATGTCACATGCTCTTTTCAGGTTGCCATATACTTCCTTAAGCAACAATACTTCAAATTCAAAATGAAATGGATTTAATTTCAGTTTCTACCAAAATGTGCTTTTAAAATGTGTGCAACATAATTTTCTACTTCAATATTAACTTTGCTGCATGATCACCTTTCAGCCACAAGATGGCGGTCCTTGACCTCAGAGCGCTCAAACCAAACGTGTGGACATGCCTTTACCATTGCTCTTTGAATTATTCCCAGAAGACCCCCATGGATCTGCCCTACCTGTAGACAAAAAAGAAACATAGAAGTACTAAGCAAAGTTTCAAACACATTCTTACTACAAACACATACACAAAAAAAAAAATGTAACCCACCATTGCATAGTATCCATCACTGGCCAGTATTATAACATCAATTGGAGAAGTATGATTAGCTACGCAGATGCCACCCTTCCTAGGACGATTTTCACTGTAGAAAAATGGCAGTTAAATACTCACAAATTAAAAAGCTCTTCAGAAAACATGCTGATAATAATAATAGTAATAATGAGATTTTTTTTAAGTAACTTGCCACTCTTTATGGATATTTACAAATTTGAATTGGTCACTTACGACACACACATTGGAACTTTTTATATTGCTGCACAGATAAAATGTAATGAGGACACAGCTTTCCTAAAATAAAGGGAGCACGGGTCATGGGCAGAAAACTAAAAATAATTCATGGAGTATCTCATGAGTAGTAAAGTTATTCCAGAAAATGATGCCGGGAGCTATTGAGCCATTATGTCATTTTCTTAGCAAAAGGGAGCTAAACAGATGTATAAAAAGCCGAGTGTCAGTATCTCTAAAAATGTAGGAAACTAAAGTTGCCTGGAAGAGGAGATAATCTACAACAGATGTAGTACTAGTCACTAGGTAGGTATGTGCATTAGGATCCTTCATGAGGATCCGAATGCGGAAGTAAGGAGCCCATCATTCCATTTGGATATTTTCGGAGGATTGATTCCTCTAGAAGATACCCTCTCTAAGCTCTGGATTTGCACAGATCTAAGAATTGGGATCTTTTATAGGAATAAATCCGGCTACGAAAATGTCAGAAGGGAACAAGCAGCTCCTTACGTCCGCATTCGGATCCTCACGAAGGATCAGAATGCACATACCTACTGCTCACTTCATTTGGGCATTATAGAAATATCCTCAGCTTTACCACTGCCAAGCAAAGGTTTGTCCAATGTCCATTTACTAATAAACGAAGCCTCTTATTGCAGAAGGCAACACAATTGCCTGCTGCAATTCTACTATGTAAAAGATGTCTTAAAGGGACAGTAAACACAAGAATTTTTGTTGTTTAAAAAGGTAGATAATCCCTTTATTACCCATTCCCCAATTTTGCATAACCAACACAGTTATAATAATAATCTTTTTACCTCTGATTAGGAGCTTCACGTGCCGGAGCTCAATGTTATCTATATGAAACACATGAACTAATGACCTCTAGTGGTGAAAAACTGTCAAAATGCTTTCCGATTAGAGGCAGTCTTCAAGATCTAAGAAATTAGCACATGAACCTCCTAGATTTAGCTTTCAACGAAGAATACCAAGAGAACAAAGCAAAATTGTTAATAAAAGTAAATTGGAAAGTTGTTTAAAATGACATGCCCTATTTAAATCATGAAAGTTTTTTTTTTTTACTTTACTGTCCCTTTAATGTCTTACTCTGCACTTTGAGGCTTTCTGGTCTTCCAGTGGTAGGTTCGCAAAGGACAGCAGTTGTGAGGTCGTTATAACATTTTTTTGTTCTCAAATATGATACACATGGAATAGCCCAAACTCAGAAGCACTTCTCCACCGCCCCTCTAAGATGCAGCAGGCTAATGTAAAAATAGCCAGCAACATTAAACACTATTGCATTTTTACTGAGGGTTGGTGGGGTGCATTAACGCAAACCCTGTTTCACCCCGAGTTTCACCTAGATGGACTAGTGACTTCTCATATGAAGGACACATGCACCACTGGGGAGACACAAAAAATAGAATCAATTAAAGCTAATTTGTTGAGATTTAACTCTGTTTAAACAGCCAATCAACTGAAAACATTTATAAGGCGAGCTTCCCATCACCACAACAATATACCATACAGAATAAACATTTTTGTTAAAAAAAGCACACAGTATATTTGTCCCTTGGATAAAATAATTCTCTCTTTATACAAACAGCAGAGTATGTTTTTAACTATATCCATTATACTGAGCTACCCCAAGGCAGAACATGAAGTGATCTGAGACGTCATTGCAGAAAATGCATCATGTCTGCAGAAAGAACAGGGCACATGCAGGAACTGTATGCACTTTAACTTTGCAGCACTGCTCCACATTAGACTGTTCTCTTCAAACAGAGCTGTAATCTGGCTGCACTGTGTAAGTGCATTCAGAGCAAAGTGCTGTTTGAAGTGAGCAGTCCATTGATTGTTGACTGGCTCTCAGATTTTTTCAAACCTGCCCCTTAGCCTTTCCCAGTCTGTAAGACATTCGTATGAGCAATGCACCTTTTTTCTGACTACATTTCTATCTTTATACAAACAGCAGAGTATGTTTTTAACTATATCCATTATACCGAGCTAGCTACCTGAAACCTTAAACCTAATACAGAAAATGTACGCGGTCAGACCAGGATAAAATGTAAAATATACAACTAGAAGAGTTGCTAGGTGTCTAGTATATGGAGGCAGGCTCAATAACATGAATGTGTCTAGCACTATATGGCAAAAGTATTTGCAAAAATAAAGCTACAAAGGTTGCAGGATAATTTTCCCCTGAGAAAAGTACAAAAGCAGAAACTGCAGGACATAATGAGAAACCACTGGCTCATTATGAGAGGATAGTGCTTAAAAGGGACATACAACTCAAATAATTGATTTTAGGATTCAGATACAGCAAACAATTTTAAACAACTTTCTTATTTACTTCTATTATCTAATTTGCTTTGTTCTCTGTGTTGAAAAGGATAACTAGGTAGGCTTAGGAGCTAGCTGCATATTGATGCACATTTATGTCTGTTGTAATTGATTTACCGGTGTGTTAAGCTAGCTCACAGTAATGCATTGCTGTTCCTTCAATAAAGGATACCAAGAGAATGAAGCAAAATTGATAACTGAATCAATTGGAAAGTTGTTTAAAAATTGTATGTTATGTCTGTATCATGAAAGAAAAAAATTGTGGGTTTTGTGAATCTTTCATTCACAGCAGTAGTACATGCACCACACAAAGGTTAATATGTCAGTCTTCAACAAATTTAGCTTTACAAACAGCACAACAACTAATTTCTTAACTTTACTACTGCATCTTGAAACATTATAACAACAAAAGTCAATGCAGAAAGTATAAAATGTAATTTAACTTAAAGCAAGGGTATGGATGGCAAATAGGCATAAGTGAGAAAAATGCTACAGAATGTCAGACAATCACTCTGAAGATGTCACCAGCGCAACATACTGTTTAAGTACAAGTTAAGATTGTCACAAAACCAAAGGAGCTTTTTAAAGCAGGTGTTTCCAATCTTTTTTAAATCATGGACTACATAGGAATTTCTTCCTGTGCAAGGCCGCTTAACAAATATTTGATCATTTTGACTTTAGTGACCATTTAGTGTAAACAAGGGACTAGCTCCAGCTGTAATGTTAGTATTGAGTGCATTCATTAGCAAACAGGGACAGATTTATAGCAGATAGCCTTGAGAAATCAGCAGAGTACAGTTTAAAGTTCTGAGAATTAGAAATTGCTCAAATGTATAGAGATAAATAACATTAAAAGGGGGCAAAATTAATAATAATTAAAGTATATTGCAAAGTTGTTTCATTATACATCACTACACATGTTATATACAAATTTCAAGGTGTTTACCGTCCTTTTAAGACTTAAAGGGACAGTATACACTAGGTTTTTCTTTGCATAAATGTTTTGTAGATGATCCATTTATATAGCCCATACAGGGTTTTTTGTTGATGTTTTTTTAAAATGTAGTTTTGCTTATTTTTAAATAACATTGCTCTGATTTTCAGACTTCAAACAAAGCCCCAAAGTTTTATCAGAATACTGTCAGCTACCTACTCCAGCTTGCTTCTGTTTGTGTAAAGGGTCTTTTCATATGCAAAAGAAGAGGGAGGGGGTCTGCCATTTCCCACTTGCAGTGGGTGTTCCAGCTACCTATTTAACCGAGCTAAACTGGGAGCTTCTAAGTAAGTTTTTAAAAACAGTTTTATACTGGAGCTTTAGATCAGTATCTGCGCATATTTTTCTTTATAGTAGAGTCTATTACATGCAGTTATATGAAAATTGGTGTATATTGACTCTTTAAGGAAAATGGAGGACAATTTAACTTGGAGCAATTGTTTACAGTTAGTATTTGCATTATTTCCAGCATTCTCTCTCAGACTTGCTTAGTTGTGTTTCATATAACATACTGGTTTTACAATCATTTCTCTAAAAGCCTAGTTGCATCAAGCTTTTGACATGTTAGAAGAGTGCACCACTTACCTGCCGTGATAAGTAATGATTGCGGTCAAAGCACGCACACAGATTCGGTAACACATAAGATGAACATGCTTACTCAGGAACTCTTTAAATCTACAGAGAAAAATATGTAGATAATAATGAACAACTATCATATTAACATCATAACATAACGCTTTGAGATAAACAAATGTGAATAGGGCTTGATGTGGAAAATGCACTAGAACCCCAATTTTTGTTTCGTTATGTAATCTCTTCATGCAATGTATAAGGTTAACCAAAGACCAAATGTTTCTGAAATGGCTTACTGCAAATACATACTTACTATATAACGCATTAGTCAAAAGACTGCAATGTCATATGAAGGTTAAAGGGGCATTAAAGTAAAATACATTTTCATAATTCAGATAGAGCATATCATTTTACAACTTTCCAATGAACTACTATATCAAATTCACTGGATACACTTGGTATCACTTGTTGAGCAGCATACCTTGGTAGGGTTTCAAAAGTGGACAGTGTACTGAACACTACATGGCAGTATGGCTTCCAACAATGGGTTTGACTAGCCATGTGCATTCAGCTATTTCAGGCCAATCCGAATGCTTAAGATGGCAGCCGCAAGCCACATTTGGCAATTTGCAGAGACAAATTTAGTCTTGAGAAAGTGTAACACACTAAGATCTGGGCAAAACCAGATCTAAGTGTGTTGCACTTCCGGCTCTGGCCCTAAATAGCCAAATGCACATGTCTAGTTTCAAAGGGATATGAAACCCACATTTTTTCTTTCACGATTCAATAAGAGCCAAGTTGCTTAAAATTGCACGCTCCATCAGATTCATGAAATCAAAAAATGTGGGTTTCATATCCCTTTAATAATGTTATACACTACTGAACACTAGAGGGCAATAGTGTTTACTATGCCGTATGACGCTAATACAAATATTGGTGCCATATAGTTTTCAATACATACCCACACTCCTGAGTCTACCTAGGTATGCTCATCAGAAAGGATGCCAAGAAAAGGAAGTTGAACTGATATTAGTAAATTGGAATGTAGGTTGAAATGTTATGCTCCATTTGAGTAATAAAATGTTCAAGTCCTTTTCGGCCTTCATAAAAGTCTAGGGTGCTGGAAGGATTTTAGTTTTGAAACAACCTAACAAAAATGAACTGATGTTTTTAATTTGCACGTTATCAACTTGTACTTCAGATATTAACCTTGCCAAGCAGGAGAACATTTACATACACAAACCAGAAAAGTATCAGACTATACATAATGTAGACATACAAAACATTTAAAAAGAGAAAAGTTTTATTTACCGTCCATTGGGTAGATATCCAACTATTGTAGTACCAAGAACCAGAAGGCTGATACCCGTGACAGCGAGAGCTATCCTACAAATGAAAGGATATTCTAATCATAAATGAAATTATATCCAAAACATTAACATAACCCCTATCCATATCGAAAAAGGACTGAGTTTCCACCATATACAAATAGAGCCATTTGCCTATAGAGCACCGAAAACTGCAATCTACACAGCTAATCAGCTTTTATACTATACTTTTATACTATACTTTATAGCGTGTGTGTGTTAGATATATACACACATATATATATATATATATATATATATATATAAACATATATACACATATATACACACACACTAAACATTACAGAAAGAGCATGTTTGTGCACAACTGACAAATGGACCATAAGCTAACTGGCTGACTGCTTTGTTTTTTAGCATAGGAATATAAAAACAAAATATATATATATATATATATATATATATATATATATATATATATATATATATATAATTATATTTATATACACATACACACACAGCGAGACATACACATTATATATATATATATATATATATATATATATATATATATATATGTGTTAAATGAATAGGGAAAAAGGGGGAATAGGGAATATTCAAATTGGCGCAACACTCAATAATATAATATTTATAACTGAATAGTATGTGACAGATTTGGTACACAAAGATATATATCAAAATGCAGCCATCTGTTTCAGGAATAACCTAAATGTTGGCAGATGTGACTTCGCTTGGTATTTTAAATGTTGTAATAACAACAGCCTAAGCGTATAGTATGTGGTGATAAAAATAATGATAATGATAAGGCAATTTCAATATTGAGTTTAGATCACAAATAATAACCCAATAAAGTACAAATTATAAGTCCAATATTTGTAGAAAACTTCAATAGCTGTAGGTGGATGCGAGTAATACAAATGTTTAGGCAAATGAAACAATGTGTCCACAACGAGCCCGTTGGGAGTATACTTACACTCCGTTACCTCAATCTGATGAGGTAAGTGCCGCGCAGTGTATAGGTAGTTCTCCCTCCTGGTATCTGTGGTGTAGTGGAGCGGTGTCCTCTTATAATCCAGAGATCTCTTAGGTGTTCTCTCTCGAATTTGGCTCAATCCTTCTATAGCACTGGGAGGGTTTTCCTTACAAGGCAATGAGTTGTTGTTGTCCCACAGAATTGTGCACTTCCTTATCTCTTCTATATCCCACTGGGAGTGTAATTTCTTCTGCTGGCTGTGTTTACAAAGCTTATCTATAGCTTGGATCTGCGGCCACAAACTTTCAGAATAGGTGGGGATACCACATGGTAAAACCCTCCCAGTGCTATAGAAGGATTGAGCCAAATTCGAAAGAACACCTAAGAGATCTCTGGATTATAAGAGGACACCGCTCCACTACACCACAGATACTAGGAGGGAGAACTACCTATACACTGCGCGGCACTTACCTCATCAGATTGAGGTAACGGAGTGTAAGTATACTCCCAACGGGCTCGTTGTGGAACGTGGACACATTGTTTCATTTGCCTAAACATTTGTATTACTCCCATCCACCTACAGCTATTGAAGTTTTCTACAAACATTGGACTTATAATTTGTACTTTATTGGGTTATTATTTGTGATCTAAACTCAATATTGAAATTGCCTTATCATTATCATTATTTTTATCACCACATACTATACGCTTAGGCTGTTGTTATTACAACATTTAAAATACCAAGCGAAGTCACATCTGCCAACATTTAGGTTATTCCTGAAACAGATGGCTGCATTTTGATATATATCTTTGTGTACCAAATCTGTCACATACTATTCAGTTATAAATATTATATTATTGAGTGTTGCGCCAATTTGAATATTCCCTATTCCCCCTTTTTCCCTATTCATTTAACATTTTATTCTATCAAGTTTACTGTCCTTGGGGGCACAGTTTTCTTTAGATAGATATTCATAGGCAGCAAATCTAACACTATAGTTACAACTGAATATATATCTTTAGGGTGTTCTTACAGCGCCACACCTACATCCATCTTTTCTGCATATATATATATATATATATATATATATATATATATATATATATAATTTTTCTTAAACAAGTTTTCAATGTACTTCTAATATTTAATTTGTTTCCTTCTCTTGTCATCCTTTGCTGTAAGGTTTATCTAGGAAAGCTCAGGAGCAGCAAAGAACCTAGGTTCTAGCTGTCGATTGGTGATAGCTGTCATTAGCTCACCCATGTGTTCAGTTAGAAACCAGTAGTGCATTGCTGCTCCTTCAACAAATGATACCAAGAGATTGGACCACATTTGATAATAGAAGTAAACTGGAAAATTGTATGTTCTACCTAAATCCTAAAAGAACATTTTGGGTTTCATGTCCTTTTAAGCTGGCACCCAAAACCACATTTGACAAGTGGAACAGCTAAAATTACTAAGCTATAAGTTGCGAATAGCTTCAAGAAAAAGCTCACATGTAACAGTGAAACAATTTTGGCATTTAAAGAGACAAAACATTTTTCTCGTAAAGCCATGTTAATAACATGTTCATAGCCAAAACATTTGACTAAAAACACCTATCAATTCTTTTTCTTCATAAGAATTTGAGTAACCTGTACTAAGAGTACAATAATCTGTACACAGCAGTTACCTAAGAGGCAGGAGAAAGGTGTATCGGATAAGCATTCCCAACCCCCACAATACAGTTAGACGAAGGCTGATGTGCTGGAAGTTGTAGTTTGTTCGGCTTAATAGATTCCAGGTCTCCAATTCTTCTGCTGTGAAGCGCTTGGTTACCTCATCATCCATAATCCTAACCATGCCCTGCCGGCAGAAGTAAAAAATGTCTGCTAGCTCAAACTCCGGCCCATCCATGGAATGCCCATTTCCACGCAGCTCTGAGATACCCTCTTCTAGGGATGTCCTTTCCTTGGCAATAATACCTGAGTTTGGTAGACAGAAAGAGAGAAAAGTGGAAAAATGAAATGAGTGGAAGGAATGAGTAAGAAAATAAAAAAATATTAAATGGACATGAAACCCACAATATTTATTTCTTGATTCAGATAGAGAATACAATTTTCCAATTTACTTCTATTATCTAATTTGCTTCAGTCTTTAGATCAGGGGTCGACAATATTGTTTAAAATTTAGGAGCCAGTCATGCTTTTAGGAGCCAGACAGTGGTAACTGTATATAGAAATATGGAGAATAATTCAAAAAGTTAGGAGCCAGAGGTAAAATTCAAGGAACCAGTGGCTACCTGGCTCCTGGGCTCATTGAGCCCTGCTTTAGATATCCTTTTTTTAAAGAAATAGCAATGTACATGGGTGAGCCAATCACAAAAGACATCTATGAGCAGCCTTTCTCACCAATCAGCATCTACTGAGCCTATTCAAGAGAATGAAGCAAATTAAATAGAAGTAAATAAATAGAATTTGGAGAGTTGTTTAAAAAAGAAAAAAAAAATGTGTGTTTTATATCCCATTAAAGAAAGAGTGTATCATCTACAAAAAAATTTTTTGCCATACTGCCCTATTTGCTTTTGCCACAAACTACTTTAAAAATGATTTGAAACTAAAAATTAAACTTTCACGGTTCAGATACAGAATGTAGTTTTGTGAGACTTTCGCAGACTCAATAGCAGTGGCTACACATATATGCCTCCTGTCATTGGCTCACCAGATGCATTTATCTAGGTCTCAGTAGTACACTGCTGCTCAGAGGCTGAATTCAACTGTGTTTTTACCCATTTGCAGTGGTTAAACACAGTTCTATGCAAGCAAAAGTGCAATAATAAAATGCTCCATCATATCTCTTTAAAGGACGGGTAAATACATTAGATTTGCATAATCAGCAAATGCATGATAAAAACACAATGCAATAGCACTTAGTTTAAACTTCAAATAATTAGATTTTTTTCTGACAAATTTCCAAGTTATGTAAATTTCCACTCCCCCTGTATCATGTGACAGCCATCAGCTAATCACAAATGCATACATTCTGTGAATTCCTGCACATGCTCAGTAGGAGCTGGTGACACAAAAAAATGTAAATACTGTATAAGAAGACTGTGCACATTTTGTTAGTGGAAGTATATTGGAAAGTTGTTATAAAATTGCATGCTCTATCTAAAGCATCAAAAATGTATTTTGACTTCAGTGTCCCTTTAATGGCTTGCTTAAAAATGTTAATTGCAAACTAGCTTCTGCCCCCAACATTTTTATGAGAAATCACTAAAGTTAACTATATAATTATAGCTATGTCTGACTAATAATTGTCCAGCGCTATACCTGTAATTTGCCAACACAGTTTCTACATACTCATCATTCCTTTAAGGTTTGTGAAAGTTCTCAAGTAAGAACATGTGAATTAATGTCAAGCTAACTGGTATTTTGCTAACTTCACTGGTGGTGACCATTACTATAATATTTAAGGGAATACTTTAAAAGAAATAGGTCAGTTATGGCACTCACTTAAATTGTTTATAGGCACGATCACTCTAAACTGCTTATTGTGTATGCCAGGCATTTCCCAAGATCTTTGAGCTCTTTAAGAATTTGTAATGTGTTTTATTACAACAATTTTGTGAGATGTCAATTCAGTGAAACAATCTGCTTATTGCCAGCACCATTATAGAACTGGAACATTAACCACTAGATATTAAATGCTAAAAGGAACATGTTTTTGTTGTATCCAAATGATTCTATGTTAAAATTGATTCCTGATCTACAGATACCCCTGTACTGTGAAATTGTTTTTGGTTATATGGTGTGTAATTTGTCCACCAACACAGCTGTGGGTGTTTTCTATTAAATAGACCAGTATTGCACATCCTGTAAGTTTCAAAATACAAATTTTACTTAACCCCTTAAGGACCAGACCATTTTTAAATTTCTTACCCTTAAGGACCAGGGCTATTTTTACATTTCTGCTGTGTTTAGCTGTAATTTTTCTCTTACTCATTTACTGTACCCACAAATATTATATATTACATACCGTTTTTCTCGCCATTAAATGGACTTTCTAAAGATACCATTATTTTCAGCATATCTTATAATTTACTATAAACATTTTTTATAAAATGATCAAAAAAATTGAAAAAAAAAACACACTTTTTCTAACATTGACCCCCAACATATGTTACACATCTACAAACCACTAAAAAGCACCCATGCTAAATAGTTTCCAATTTTTTTCCTGAGTTTAGAAATACCCAATGTTTACAATGCTTTTTTTTGCAAGTTATAGGGCAATAAGTACAAGTAGCACTTTGCTATTTAAAAAAAAAAAAAAAATTCAAAATTAGAGAGTTACATTTTAACACTGATATCTGTCATGAATCCCTGAATATCACTTGACATGTATATATTTTATTTAGTAGACAACACAAAGTATTGATCTAGGCCCATTTTGGTATATTTCATGCCACCATTTTACCGTCAAATGCTTTTTCACTAACTTTTTCACAAACTTTAGGTTTCTCACTGAAATTATTTACAAACAGCTTGTGCTATTATGGCAAACATGGTTGTAAATGCTTCTCTGGGATCCCCTTTATTCAGAAATAGCAGACATTTATAACTTTGGCATTACTTTTAAAAGCTAAGCGTTTCTTATGCTATGATTCTACTGATTACCAGCATTACTTCTGCATGAGTATTTTTAATTTCCATTTTGGACAATAAATTTATGATGTTTTAACGGATCACCGCTTCTGCAAACCTTTGTCATCTTGACCTATATCCATTGCCAGGACAGCAGGGGTGGTTTGCATATTTCGCTCTATAGCCCCATGTTAGCTTTGACAGCTTAGACCCCTTGCAAGAAGGTTCACAGAAGGCTAACAGCTCATTGGAACAACTCCCGTCTGACTGAACTCCCCATTGGATGAGCAGGATCACGTGGATGCTTACACGCACCGCTTCACAGGTCGAGGGAGTTGACGCCAAACAGGGAGCAGAACTACACACAAAGTCTCAGATACACATCCGGGACATCGGAGGACACCGGGACCAGTAAGTGGATACAAGTGTATCCTGAAAAATGGCGTTTTAGGCCATTATGTTCTAAAACAGTAAGATTGTCTTGAAAAAGGCTGTCTAGAACAGCAGAAACGTCGACTTTGCTATGTTGTGAAATACATAAATAAAAAGAAATATTTTTGGAAAAGACCTGGGAGTGCCCTCCCACTTCTTCCACTAATATATATATATATATATATACACACACCTATTTTCTGTAGTGTAGCTTCCCCCCCTCAATACCCCCTCCAGGATTACTTTCCAAAAAAAAAAAAAAAAAAAAAAAAAAAAAAAAAAAAAAGATTCCCTTTTCCCTCTCCCTCCTTCGGCCATGCGTGCACGCTCCCGAGTCCCGGCCCCTTGCACGTTCACGTTGGACACTTGTAGGATACGGAACTCGCACCGGTGATGGGCTGCCTGCCCGCCTCCCTGCTGTGGCTCCCACCCACCAACGATCGGCACCACCGCTGTCTGATGCAGAGAGGGCCTCTCTGCATCGGTAACTCTGCAAATCTATTTCTGCAGTGCCCCACTCATGGGGCAGGCAGAAATAGTGTGATTGCGCCATTTTTAGCGAGATTGCGGCAGAGAGAGAGAGAAGCCCAGGACTGCAGCAATGTACAGGGTAGGTTGATGGTCCTTAAGGTAAGGGCATAATGACCAGCGTCGTACAGGGTACGACGCTGGTCGTTAAGGGGTAAAAAAGAACCAGTAAATACAGTAGATTTGCATAATCAACAAATATGTATGACGAAAAGACAATGCACTAGTACTTAGTCTGAACTTCAAATGAGTAGTAGATTTTTTTCTGACAAAAAAATTTCTTCAGTTATTTCTATTTCCACTCCTCCTGTATCACGTGATAGTCATCAACCAATCACAAATACAAATACTTATATGCTATGATTTCTTGCTCATGCTTAGTAGTAGCTGGTGACTCAAAAAGTGTAAATATAAAAAGACATTTTGTTTGTATAAAGAAAAGCAAGAAACAAACTGAAAAACATAAATTATGCTTACCAGATAATTTAATTTCCTTCTGTACAAGGAGAGTCCACGGATTCATTCCTTACTGTTGGGAAATACTGAACCTGGCCACCAGGAGGAGGCAAAGACACCCAAGCCAAAGGCTTAAATACCTCTCCCACTTCCCCTATCCCCCAGTCATTCTGCCGAGGGAACAAGGAACAGTAGGAGAAATATCAGGGTAAAAAAAGTTCCAGAAGAAAATTATAATTTAGGGGGCCGCCCATCGGAGAACACGTGCAGGGGCTGTTGACTCTCCTTGTACAGAAGGAAAGGAAATTATCTGGCAAGCATAGTCCAAGGAGAGTCCATGGCTTTATTCCTTACTGTTGGGAAACTTATACAGGGATAAGGAGGTCAAAGAGACCTTCTGGCCCTTACGCTTCACAGAATATGCCACAAATAAGGAAAAAGCTTGTTTAAATCCTTATTAGCTTGAAGATAAAATTTCAAGGCACGAACCACATCCAGATTATAAAGTAAACGTTCCTTCGAAGAGGAAGGATTAGGACACAAAGAAGGGACCACAATCACTTGATTGATTCTGCAGTCTGACATAACTTTAGGGAGAACCCCTAACTTAGTCCGTAGGACAGCCTTATCCGAAAGGAACACCAGATAAGGAGGCTCACATTGCAAGGCAGCAATCTCAGATAATCTGCGCGCCGAAGCAATAGCTAGTAGAAAGAACTTTCCAGGACAACAACTTAATATCTATTTCATGCATAGGCTCAAAACGGAGCCTCCGCTGCAAAATTAAAACTTGCATGATTCAGATAGAGCATGTCATTTTAAGACACTTTTAAATTCACTTCTATTTTCAAAACGTGCTTTGTTCCCTTAGTATCCCTTGTTAAAAATTGAACACACACATATCATACACTAGTGGGAGCTGCTGCTAATTGGTGCCTGCACACATTTGTCTCTTGTGATTGGCTAAATAGATATTTTCAACTGTCAGTAGTGCAGTAGTGCAATGCTGTCCCTTCAGCAATGGATAACAAGAGAATGAAGAAAATTTGATAATAGAATTAAATTGGAACGTTGTTAAAAAAAAATTATATTCCATCAGAATCATAAAAGAAAATTTTGGGGTTTACTATCCCTTTAAGAACCAGATTCAGACTCCAAGGGGGAGCCGAAGATCTGAACACAGGTCTGATAATAAATGAGAGCCTTAACAAAAGACTGAACATCTGGAAGCTCAGAGAGCCTCTTGTGTAGTAAAAGGCCGAAATCTGTCCCCTCAGGGAACTGGCCGAAAGACACTTCTCCAGACCAGCAACAGTCTGCCCCCTACACGATACAGCTTTGGATCGGGGGCCGACCCTTCATGCCGACTTGTTCTCGGCGGGCTTCTTGTTCTGCTTGGATTTATTCTAGGATTTAGCCGGCTTCCCAGTGCTCTTGGTTTGCTCTGGCTTAGAGGACTGCTGACGTTGGTACTTCTCAGAACGAAAATTAGATCCTTGTCCTTTAGATTTGTTCTTTTTATCCTGCGGTAGGAAGGCACCCTTGCCCCCTGTAACCGTAGAGATAATGGAGTCCTAGCCTGGACCAAATAAAATGTTTCCCTCAAAAGGGAGGAAAAGTAGTCTTAGACATTATGTCCGCAGACCAAGACTTCAGCCAGAGCGCCCGATGCGTCTGCACTGAGAAACCAGAGATGTTGGCATCACAGATAAAAGAATTAGCAATTTTCAAAGCCTTAATTCTTTCCTGGATAACGTCGAGGGGACCCTCCACCTCTATCAATTCCGCTAAGGAGTTGCACCAGTAGGCCGTGGCTCCAGCAACCGAGGCAACAGCCGCTGCCGGTTGAAATATCCTGAATGTTGTAACATTTTCCTGAGAAAAGTTTCCATTTTCTTAGCCATCGGCTCTCTGAAAGACAAGCTATCCTCAAGAGGGATAGTAGTACGCTTAGCTAACGTGGAGATAGCACTATCCACCTTAGGGACGGAACCCCACAACTCCAGCTGAGAGTCTGGGACCAGCAACAATTTTTTAAAGGCAGACGAAGGAGAAAAGGAAGATCCAATTCTATCCCATTCATTTTTAATAATATTTGCCATTTTAACGGGTACGGGAAAAGTTAGCGGTGCTACCCTGTCCTCGTACACTCTGCCTAATTTAAGGATCAAAGGTTTATCAGGAAACTTGGCTTCTGGAACCTCTAATGTAGACAGAACCTCCTTTAGAAGAAAACGTAAGTGTTCAATTTTAAATCTAAAGGCTGGCTCCTCCGCAGACGGAGGCCTAGAGGTAGCAGACTCCGATCCAGAAATGTCACCCTCTGAAGACTCAAGTGTGATCCAACCTGAGATACCTGAAAGTCAAACAAATAAAGTAAATCACTGGATGTCCCCTGGACCGGAGAACTATGTTTAACCTTTCGCTTGCGTTTAGCAGGTAAAGCACTAAGGGCCTCAGACATCGCTGTCTTTAACTGCCCTATAAAGTCTGATGGCAACAGGCTCCCTCCAGACGGAGGATCAGGCGTGCTATGGGAAGCTGCATGAGACTGCTCAGGTGGAGGTGGACGGCTCAGTTGTACTAAAGGGATTAACCCTCAGACAAAATAATCTTGCTGAAGCATATGGAACATAGTTGAGAGGGCGAGCACACCAAGGCCTCCTCACAATATAGACAGGTATTACTATTAGGAATAGAGGGAGTACCCTCAAGGATACCAGGACACAATTAAACGAACTCTCTATTTTTCTCAAAAACGGCACCTATATACCCCCAATGACTGGGGCACTCACCGCCTCCTAGACCCAGGCACCCAGAGAAGAAGCGACCTCTCCAACAGCTAGCTCGGTCAGGAAAGAGAAAACTAAAGTGTGACCACACCCGAGAAAACGAAAGTGTGACCACACCCGGTCACATGGTGCGCAATGCCCCTGCTATGAGAAAAAGAGTGCCAATGCTATTAAGCTGCGCAGCGTTCAAAGTGAAAGTAAAACACCTGTATGTTCCGTTACCGCATAACAGTCTAAGAGCCCAAAAACTAAATCTCACATAAAGCAGCATAAATCAAAGAAACACATTTGTTTAGTCCCCACTGTTCAATAACCTCCCTCAGGAGATATTAACCCACGATTCTATAAAGATAAAAGGGGTCCACACTGCGACCCTGTCTTCAGCTATTTCAACCAAAATAAAAATTGAAACAATCTTACCAGAATCCGTGCTGTGGAACAGAAACACAGCCTCTCAAGTGCGACAGTCTTGTAGCACCGCTCCTGACATGGACTTGAGTGAAGAAAGCAGACAGGGAAACTCGTCAACACTGGTTGCTTAAGGAGCTGTTAGCAGGCAGTCTAGATGGGTTCGCAGAAAGACTCTCCCTGCATCTCCAGACTCTAACTTTCGTCAATGCTCTCACTGAGAGGCTGACAAGACTACTTAAAACTCCAGTTCCATAACGAAAGGCATATATCTCTCCTGAGGAACAACTCAGGAAATCTTCTGACACTTCTCTGCCATCCTCCAGTGAGGAAAGGCAAAGAATGACTGGGGGATAGGGGAAGTGGGAGAGGTATTTAAGCCTTTGGCTGGGGTGTCTGTGCCTCCTCCTGGTGGCCAGGTTCAGTATTTCCCAACAGTAAGGAATGAAGCTGTGGACTCTCCTTGTATTAAGAAGGAAACATACTAAGGGCCCGAATCTCTAAACTCTCTGGTCTAGTTAGACTATCTAAAAAGGCTCATCAGTACTGCACGGTGCCTAAAAGAGCTTAAAGTGAATGTAAAGTTTAATGAATGAGTGCCCCGTTTTAAAAAAATACTATTAAACACAGGGGCACTTTCATTCATGAAACTTTACATTGTTGCGTTTTGTTTTTTTAAAAACTTAACTTTTCTTTAGCAAACACAGACCGGCGATCCCCCGCACGCAGCTCCTCTGTACTTACCTCATCAATGACGAAACCGGCTTCCTCCAATCATGGCTTGCACCCCACAGCGTACATCTCATGAGGCCACGCCGTGATTGGAGGAAGCTGGTTGCATCATTGCTTTGCTAAGTACAGAAGAGCTGGGGACGGAGGATCGCCGGTCTGTGTTTGCTAAAGAAAAGGTAAGTTTTTTTTTTTTTTTTTTAAAACACTGCAATGTAAAGTTTCATGAATGAAAGTGCCCCTGTTTTTAATAGTATTTTTAAAAATAGAGCACTCATTCATTTAACTTTACGTTCACTTTAACAAAGGCAAACATTAGCTTGTGAGCTGTTTCTCTCCCCTATCAGGGTTCTATGCGAAGAATAGACTCATACATTACAATGTAATGCTCTTATACAATTTATTTACATGATGCATGTTTTTGATTAATCAGCCCTTGTTTGCTAAGTTTGCACTTTAGTAAACACTGCAGCTTTCCAACTACAGTATATAAAAGAGAAAACAAAACAAAAAATTGTATACTTACCGTTAGTTAAAGGTTTATACAGAGCATGGTTTTTCTCTTTTGCTCCTCTTTCTATTCGTAAGGTTGCCCACTGGAAGAGAAAAAAAGTGAAAATTTTAGTTACTATTTTCACTTCCTTTACCCATCTTTCTTTAACTAACGTTACTTATTTGCACTGACATATTCATTCATCTTCAATAAAGAGCCTCATTGGCTATGGGTTCATACTCCTTCACAGTGCCTCTCTTTTACTTACTATGGTGTCTACATAGTGAGACATAACTTCAAAGTAATGAAAGATGGGCATTGCCTCCAATCTGCTGCCTTATTTCCTTGTACATCAGAACTAAACAAATCCTAGGAACTATAGAACCACAGTAATAACATTTTAACTTTGGATACCTTCTTCTTTTTGGATGATTTACCTATCTATACAGAAACGCATGCTATACAGAAACAAAGCTTGTCCCTTTAAAGAATGTCAAGCTGGAAATTGTTTTAAAGCTGCAAGAAGTATGGAGGATTCACCAACTGGTCTTTCCAATCTTTCAAGTTCTTATGCTACTGAGCCCATTTAGTAAAGAATGTATAGTGTGAGACTTCATAGAATCAAATAAGAACTTGATAAACTAGATAGCTTGGATTGCTTAGAAACGCTGGAGAGCTAGGTTAGTGAATGTATCTGAGTGTTTAACTAAATGAAAATAACCTATGTTACCATGGATATTGCAAATACATACAAAGATGCCCCTAAAATTAAATGAAACCCGATTTATTTTATGGAGAATTGTTTGTTGCTAAATATTGCACTAGATATTTTTCCTTCTAAACTCACCAGCTTCCAGTTCTCTCTCCCACCTTTCACACCTTTGAAACAACGAGACATGTTGAGATATACTAGAGAATCACTGCACTATATGCCCACGAGCCATATTCAAAAGAAATATATGCATGCATCCTTTTACAAATATGTCCACATGAACACCTACAGACATGTAGCAAGAAAATTAAAGTGAAGTTTACAGGATATCTATGCAAAATAAGAGTGCTCATTTTAAACATAAACCCATACACGCTTACTGTAAACAACTAATAAATTTATATACAGATGACAGCACAGTCAAATCATAAATCAGGAGTGGATATAAGTGTATCAAACACTGTGTTTGTAATGTGCATATTAAAACACTTACTGTAAAGATCTGAAGCAAGGTTTTCATGTACAGTCGGCGAATGCCAAAGGAGACCCCAAAGATGGCAGGAACGATGATAAACACCAAAAGGAGGGTGAACCACAGAGTAAGGGACAGACCCAAGAGGTTACATATCAGACTGTCAAACGGGAGGTAGAAGTTCATGGTGTGTTTGGGTGTGAAAATAGTAGGGAAAGATGGGAAGTGACAAGACTATAAATTCAAAGACTGTGTCACAACGTGCTGGTGGTACAAGCCCTTTTTAGAAGGTAAGTGTAACTTCAAAATAAGAGGTAGAGAAAATCCAATTTTGTTCTCCAAAGCGGACCCAAGGTAGCAAGATGCCAAGAAGAAAAACAGAAAATGACCTCAGACTGATGGTTCCTTATATGCTGTATCTTCCTGATGGTTCAATGTATTTATGCTCTTATTGGTGCTAAATGTTACCAGCAATTATCGATTTGCTATCTCCTGTTAGATTCTTAAATATGGTGGTAGTTGACAGAGCAATAGCATCCTAGAACCCAGTGTGTTGTATCTTTGAGATGCTTTAATATTTGATACTGAAAAGAAGCTGTGACTGGATACGTTCTTTTTAAATACTATCCACACCCCAGTCTATAATTTGTTGGGTTTACAGTATCCAGACTTTTCAGTTCTTTATCTTTGGTGATCACTCTCCATTGCTTTATATGTGGTGCCCACTGGCAAAGACCATTCTCCAGTCCAGTCTTATCTGTGCCTGTCCTGGCACAAGCATCTCCTGATGATCAGTGTCAACGGATGTGGAAATCCTCCCCTGGCAGGGCATATGCTGTCTGCAGTAGCACCACCCTCCTTCTCCTCCTCCTGGGCAAGAATGTGGGATGCAAGTGCCAGCCTTAGAGAGATAGACACAGACAGCAGGCTGTGGGACAGCAGCCAAAAGTCAGGGTCAAAAGGAGACAGGGAGAAAGACAAAAGCTGGATAAAGAGAAAAAAAAGTAAAACAGAGAAGAAAAAAAAAAAGAGAATTAAAAACCATATTAAATGAAACAGTAAAACAAATCAAAACAAGTGTTTTTGTATATGTTGTTGATGTGTGAGTGTCACACTACATGGAAACAACGCAATAGGAAAACTTGAGCATGTGCCTAAGCACGAGTCATGGAACTTTTCTGTCAAATTAAGCTTGTGATTGTGTGTGTGGGAAAAAAAAAATATGTTAAAATATTTTTAAGTTTACACCAACAGGAGGACAAATCCTATAAATATATACCACAAACAGTTGTTATTTAGCTT
The DNA here is from genome assembly GCF_027579735.1 of Bombina bombina. Classification (NCBI taxonomy): domain Eukaryota; kingdom Metazoa; phylum Chordata; class Amphibia; order Anura; family Bombinatoridae; genus Bombina; species Bombina bombina. Next base: position 741,694,162 of record NC_069504.1, on the reverse strand, counting down.
AAATAAAATAGGGGCAGGTGATAATGAAGAAACAAATGATTTATATCCTTTCTAAAAACTAAACTTTCAGAGGAAATAACAGAAAACGCATGGTGTACTGGTAAAATGGCCTTGTAATAGAAGCATTAGATAATTATAATGTAAAATGACAATAGGCTACATTTTGTTGTTCTGTTGTAGAAGTTTAAAGGGAAAGTAAATTAAAAAATAAACTTTCTTGATTGAGATAGAGCACACAAATTTAAACATATTTCCAGTTTACTTATATTATCAAATTGCCTTTGTTCTCATGAAATATAAAATATTCATTAAGTGATTCATTTGCTCAATAAATGCTGAATATGGCCACTTGCAGTTGCATTCGGCTCTTTTTGGCACTAAATATGTTTGTGTGAAAGTGCAAGACACAATGATCTGTGCAAACCCACACAAATATTTCTGGTGCCTAAGAGCGCCAAATGCCACTGCCAGCAGCCATATTTGAGGTAGGCTAAGGAGAAGCAGTGCTAGGAGGTAGCTGAATATACATCAGGTGAACCAATGACAAGAGGCATATATGTGGAGCCATCAATAAGCAGCTAGCTCCCAGTAGTGCAATGCTGATCCTAAGACTGCTTAGGTATACTTTTCAACAAAGCAAATTTGATATCAGAAATACATTGTCAAGTGGTTTAAAAATGACATGTTCTATATCAATCAAAAAATGTTAAAGGGACAGTCTACACCAAAATTGTTATTATTTTAAAAGATAGATAACGCTTTTACTACCCATTTCCCAGCTTTGCACAACCAACATTGATATATTAATATACTTTATAACATTTAAACCTCAAAATTTCTACCTGTTTCTAAGCCACTAAAGACAGCTTTTTTATTTGCTTTTCACAACAGAAGACTGCTAGTTCCTGTGGGCCATATAGATAACATTGTGTTCATACCCAAGAAGTTATTTAAAGGGACACTACCCAAATTTTTTCTTTTGTGATTCAGATAGATCATGGTATTTTAAGCAACTTACTAATTTACTCCTATTATCAAATTTTCTTCATTCTTTTGGTATCTTTATTTGAAACGCAAGAAAGTAAGTTTAGATGCCAGCCCATTTTTGGTGATCAACCTGGGTTGTTCTTGCTGATTGGTGGATAAACTCATACACCAATAAAAAAGTGCTGTCCAGAGTTCTGAATAAAAAAGCTTAGATGTCTTCTTTTTAAAATAAAGATAGCAAGAGAACAAAGAAAAATATGAATAAATTAGAAAGTGGCTTAAAACTGCATGCTCTATCTGAATCATGAAAGAAAAAATTTGGGTTCAGTGTCCCTTTAAGAGTTAGCACAACACAATATTAGCACAACACAATATTAAATATCAATAGATAATAAATTAAAAAAAGTCATGTGATCAGGGGGCTGTCAGAAGATGCTTAGATACAAAGTAATCACAGAGGTAAAAAGTATATTAATATAATAACCATGTTGGCTGTGCAAAACTGGTGAATGGATAATAAAGGGATTATCTATCTTTTAAAACAACAAACATTCTATTGTAGACTGTCCCTTTAATTTTGATTTATCACTTTAACTGCCAGACATCTATACACAAACCAGCAAGTATATGAACTACATTAACCCTTTCCTTAAAGCAAATTACATATATTACTCCTGTGCAGTCTCTTAACCCAAGCAATACCAATATTAATGAAGAAATCCCCCTTAACTCATACAGCAGCCCCTATTCACCCCCACACACAAACAGCACACAACAGCCCTAAGGAAAATACACACAAACACTAAAGCCCCTATAGAAGCAGAAAAAAAATAATACAGAAAAGGGCACACAGTTATTTGAGGTAATTTGGAATTTTTGCGTAATGGATACACACACAAACAAAAGACAGCAGAGGGCATGAAAGGGTTAACTTCACAGAGCACAATATTACTTATCTATCAAATAACGTTCTACGTACACATTTCAAATAAATTATCTACTTGGGTGTAACAGTAAAACACAGAGTCATGCACATTCACAGTATGTAACATACACCTGAGTGCGAATGTCAAATGTTTTCTATACGTTATCTGTAGCTCCGGTTCTCACCATGAAAAACATCCGCTCTTTCAGTCCCACCGGCCTGCGCACACCCGGTACTTAGTGAAACGTCAATGCGTAAAGTTACGTATTACAGAGATTGCGCACTGATGGTAGAGATACTAACGAGACCATAACAGATTTGTCCAGTTTTGATAAACAAATGAATAACAGCAAGTGGAAGGTAAGAGAGACACCTGGTGGGAGGAGGACAAACTGCAGCTGAGTTTACTCGTCACGCTATTGCTCATTAGCGAGCAGCGAGCCTGTGTCTCCCATGTATAATTACCAGCAGCGTAGTATCTGTACAAGCTCCAATGGAAACTTTTTAGTGAGTGATTGATACGTATAAGGCAAAATAATAAGTGTCATCTGTCACATGGCTCCGATGATGAAAAAGCTCCCTTGCATGTCGAGAAATCACGCAAAATCTTCGGGGACTTATTTTTTGAGTATAATATTGTAATGTGGCTATAAATATATGTGTGTGTGTATATATATATATATATATATATATATATATATATATATATATATATATGTGTGTATATATATATATATATATATATATATATATATATATTTTATTATTATTTTTTTTAAACTATATTTACATACCTCCAAACATTTCAAAATTCAAAAGAGGGACACCAGGGTTAGACGTCATCATCACTACCAGGGGTTAGAGGTCACCATTACCTGAGGTCAGAGGGTACCGCCTTCCTACTCCTGAACCACACACCATTACTTTTCCTCAAGGAATCTAACAGGTATAAAACCCTGGGACAGAAAAGCCAGCTGCTTCTGAGTATGTGCCCAATAGAATTTTTAAAAAAATGCATGGGGCAATGCTGGACAGATGGCTAGCAACCCGGGACAGACCCCTAAATTCGGGACTGTCCCGCAAAAATCGGGACACTTGAGGGGTATGATATTTACTATACTTAACTACAAATAGCCCTTAAAAGTAAGGTGACCAGATTTTTTAAATGAAATCCGGGGACATTTTTTTAAACCCCTTACAGTAAATTATATTTTGCCCCTACAATTATCAGTTGTAAAACAAAATGACCAGGTCAAACCCTGCTTATGTATTTAATCCCTGCTTGTTCCCCTAAAAAAAAAAAAGGCCTAGTAAAATTTAGAAAGCCGGGGGGTTTGCCACATTGCTGCCCTATCTTCTACCACCAGTCCACGCAGCATGATCTATTAATCGAGGTCAAGGATTCCAGCCTATCTAAGACCAGCTCAAACACCATAAAAAAAAGTTATTTCTTGATAATCTTATTCTTTGATAGAGAACTAGAATCCCTTTATTCCCCAAAAACGAGTAAAAATGTCAAACGTATACTTCAGACATCCCAACCTGCAAAAACTCATTTCAGGGAGGTGGCTTCTCCCGCTACTGCGCAGCCACACCGCCACCCCCACCCCCTGTTATATATTGGACACCTTGAAACCTTAAATAAGATAGAGCTTATCATTAAAGTAGCTTCCTACTAAAGTCACATTAAAAAAAAATTGCACAACCACATACAACAAACCTATTTTTCAGTGATTGTACGCTTGTTGAATGCTTAAATATTTTAAAATACAAAGTTTAATTACGTGCAGGAAATAAGGTAGTATTTGTGTTTTATTTTGTTAAAATCAGTGGGGGCTTTTTGGTTACTGATGCATGAACCTCCCATCACTAGCTTTAAGGGTTCTATAATGTCCCAGCAACTAAAGGTTTTGCTTAAAGAAACACTTTTCCGGATTTGGGCCACATTGGATCATGGTACTTGGAGTTTCAGGGAGATTGCATTCCATTTGCTGGCATCAGGGAGTCACTATTACAATCAGGGAGACTCCCTGAACTTCAGGGAGAGTTGGGATGTCTGATACTATAACATACCCCTACAAGCAATGCAGTACCCTTTCAGTTTTTAACATGCATGCGTTACTCAAAGCCAAAGATACACATCTCTTATACACGCTTTAGTAATATTGCCTCACGATAGGCCACTAGTAAAATCTTTCACCAGAAGATGACCAATCAAAATCTTAGAAAGATTATGTACTTCTAAACATTCCAATTTAACATACTAGATCTACCTAACAAGGGCTCAGCCTCTCGATTTCATTGCGCAGGCACATATATAACATGCTTCCGCTATTAACTAAACACTAACAACCAATGAGAGCTTACTTTGCACCTTTGAGCCCTTGTAAAGCGGGGTGGCAACCCCATGCAGCACCTCGCAATCTATATAGAGAGGGGTCCGAAGCTTTTAGCTTCAGTTGCGCTGTGAGCGACAGAGGTGAAGTATCCAGGGGAAGCGGAACTGCTGCAATAGCTCTACGCAACTAATCAATGTCTAAAACAGATAAATCTATCTACTTCCCACGAGCACCTCCAACATGCACGGGGCTCCGACCTTATTTCCGGGGACATAATTTATCCGGGGACAGTCTCCTTAATCCGGGGACTGTCCCCTAAAATCGGGGGCTTCTGGTCACCCTACTTAAAAGGGCCATTTGTAGGGCATTGCCCTAAGTTAAACAGCTCTTAAAAGGGCAATCAGCTCTTTTTCAAGCCCAAAAAATCCCTAATCTAAAAAAAAAACACCCCAAAAATTTAAATAAAAAAGCATAAATCTTAGCCCCAAATAGGTACTCACTGTTGCTGAAAGCCGGCGGAGAAGGTCTTCTTCCAGACAGATCCATCATCTTCTATCTTCATCCGGAGTGAAGGCGGTGCAGAGCGGATGTGCAGAGCTGTGTTCCCGATGCCTGGATCCTCAGCAACGGTCCTTAACGGCATCGGTCCTCAGCGGCAGTCATCGGCGGAGGCTTTCCTCGGTGGCATGGAGGCTCCACTTCATCCAATGTCCGTCGTAGACTGAAGATTGAATGCAAGGTACCGCAATCAATTTGGGGTACCTTGCATTCCTATTGGCTAACATTTTGAAATCAGCCAATAGGATTAGAGCTACTGAAATCTTATTGGCTGTTCAAATCAGCCAATAAGATTTCATTAGCTCTCATACTATTGGCTGATTTTAAAATATCAGCCAATAGGAATGCAAGATACCACAATAAATATGGGGTACCTTGCATTCAATCTTCAATGTGCGGCGGACGATTGCATGAAGAGGGCCTCCACCCCGCCAAGGACCGCCCCCGCAGAGGATCGCCACATCTGGGAAGACCGCTCCGCACCTTCGCTGTGGATGAAGATAGAAGATGATGGACCCACCTGGAAGAAGACCTCTGCCAAACTTCAGGAACCGTGAGTACCTATTTGGGGCTTAGTGTTAGGGATTTTTTTATTTTTGGGGGGCTTTTTTATTTTTAAGATTAGGGATTTGGGCTTTGTAAAAAAAGATGAATGCCCTTTTAAGAGAAGTAAAAGAGCTGATTGCCCTTTTGAGGGCAATGCCCATACAAATGCCCCTTTTAGGGGCAATGGGTAGTTTAGGTTTCTTTATTTTGGGTGGTTTGGTGGGTGGGGGGACTTGGTTTATTTTTTAATGTAAAAGAGCTGATTTCTTTAGGGCAATGCCCTACAAAAAGCCCTTTTAAGGGCTATTGGTAGTTTATTCCTAGATTAAGGGGTGTTTTTATTTTGGGGGGGCTTTTTTATTTTCATAGGGATTAGGTTTAATTTTTTTTATTTTGTGTAATGTTAAACTTTTTTATTTTCTGTAATTTTAGATTACTTTAAACTTAGTTTTCTTTATTTTTAAAGTAATGTTAGTTTTTTCATTTACGGGGTGTTAGGTTAGGGGGCTTAGTGATTAGTTATCTGCGTTGTGGGGTTTGGCAGTTTAGGGGTTAATAGATTATTATGTTAATTGCTATGTGGATTAATGGTGGTTTATGGGGTTAATAGATTTATTAGGTTAATTAGCGATGTGGGTTAATGGTGGTTTAGGGGTTAATAGATGTATTCGGTAGTTTACAATGTTGGGGTTGGAGGATTTAGGGGTTAATAATTTTCTTAGGTAGTTGGTTGGTTTTTTTTCTTAATACTTATTGTGGGCGGTTGTTTTTTTTTTGTTTTTTTTAATACATATTGTGGGCGGTAAGGTTTTTTTTTAATGCTTATTGCGGGCGGTTAGTTTTTTTGGGTTTTTTTATGCTTATTGCGGGCGGTTAGTTGGTTTTTTTTTAATACTTATTGCGAGCGGTTAGGTTTTTTGTTTTTGTAATGCTCCGTTTGCCTTTGCTGCATCCAGGTGGATTCCGAAAATGGCAGGGTGGTGAAAGAATCCACCTCCGCTGCATCCAGGTGAATTCTTTCGGCTGCACGCGCAGCCAACATTGTTTTGGCTGCCTCGCGCTGCCAACATTCCTTTGAGGATGTGTGCGCAACTGACGACACCGACGGACGTGTTACAAACGCGATTATAGTATAGATATATATTTATGCTTACAATGATTTTTAGAGGTGAAACTGGGACCACCTGGCGTGGTGCCAGTGGGGGTGTTGTCAGTGGCGTTGCTATTGACGACCGTCGTTCTTTAATATTCTCCTACTGCCTTACATTTCCCTACCTACGGCCACACCTACAAAAAACTTGCAAACACAGTTATGCACGCATGCACTCACTGCTGCAGTAGGAAAATATTACAGAACCCGCCTACAATAAACTTGTAAATATATTACAGAACATGCATGCGCTCATTGCTGCAGTCGGCATATATTACAGAACTGGTACGTCCATAATTTTGGCATTAGCTGGGGCAATTTTAATAACAGTGGCAAAAAAGGCTTCATATTAATGAAAAACGTCCAATCATTTAATCAAACAAATCCGTATTTTGCCACTGTTATTTAGATGTCACCAGCTAGTGTCAAAATGAATCAAACAAGACCGTACAATAAATTTGAATATGAAGCCTTTTTTTGCCACTGTTATTTAAAATTGCCCTGTGACACTATGAACTATCAGTGTTTGCAAGACGCAGTTTCTTGCCCACTGCGGGACTGACAGCTCTGTCCTGGTGATTTATTTGATTAATTTTGGCACTTGCTGGTGACATCTAAATAACAGTGGCAAAATACGGATTTGTTTGATTAAATGATTGGACATTTTTCATTAATATGAATATAAAGCCTTTTTTGCCACTTATTTAAATTGCCCCAGCTAGTGCCAAAATTATGGACGTACCAGTTCTGTAATATTTGCCGACTGCGGCAATGAGTGCATGCATGCTCTGTAGTATATTTACACGTCTATTGTAGACAGTGAACCCATGCATGCACAACTGCCTTTGCAAGTTTTTTGTAGGTGTGGCTGTAGGTAGGGAAACGTAACGCAGTAGGAGAGAATATTACAGAATACCGTAACTAATTTCCCAGTTAGAGATAAATACATCCCAACTTGTTAAACATGCCTTTGATATGTTCCAAGAAATAAACACAATGCATGTGCAAATTTGTAAACCTTTTCAGATACACAGGTCAAACAAACCGATCCCTTCAAGACATGAAAATGAGAACAGGGAGGCAAACTAAAATAATGTGACTTAACAGGCTGCAGCGCAAATACCCACAATGATAACAGACAGTATATAATTTTTCACTTTATGAGTAAAGTGGACGTTTATTTCACGCGTAGGTATCTTAGAGTGTAGAACTTCAAAACTTTGAGCAACACTGCACAAGTTACTGAACTAGAGTGATAACTGTCGTCTGTATTTAAGTTACCGCCCCCACCCCTCTTACTAAAAGTAGTAACGCATTTACAGATGCAGGAGTACAATTAAAGGAGCTACGCAATCAACATAATAGGGGGCAGTTTGATGTACCATAGGGAATATGGGTAGTTAAGCACGGCAAAAGCAAACTACCCTGCCAACTGCACGGTCAAGACAGGTGGCCAAGCTTAGACACCACAGTTACATTGCTAGTAACATTTGTAACTTCAGCAAGGTATCCTTACCAGCAAGTCTTGCAGCACAGCCGCATCATGGGCAGACAAGAGACAGCATGGACACACAGAGCCTGATGAAATGACGTCAGTCGCGTCACTGGCACAGACTGAGCACAGAATTAAAAAAAAAACGGCTTTTGCATTGCTGGTATTTTACTCATTCTGGCACCGGCTGAGTGGCAAACTCTACGGCTGGGACAGAATGAACAATCGGGTGGGACACTGGGACAGCGCCACCAGACAGACACTGGGACAGCACCACCAGACAGGGACAATCCCAGTCAAACTGGAACGTCTGGTAAACCTATATATACTGTATATGTGTTATATACATGTGTATTTATATATGTATATACATACATACACATATAAACATATATACTGTATACACATATACACAGTCATGGCCAAAAATATTAGCACTCCTGCATTTCTGTCAGATAATGCACCACTTCACCCAGAAAATTGTTGCAATTACACATTTTTAGGCATTCTCGTGTTTATTTTTTTTTGTTTGTATTGGTATGACACAAAAAGTGGAAAGAAAAAAGGCAAATCTGACAAATTCCACGCAAAACTCCAAAAATGGACTGGACAAAATTATTGGCACCCTCTCAACATTGTTAGAAATAATTGCATTCCAAGTTTGTGATATGCCTGTAATTTGTAATTAAACTCACTTGTATCAATTAACAGGTGCTGACAATATAGAAATCACACCGACAACCAGTTAAAATGGTGAAAAATTGACTCAACTGTTCTGTTGTGTGTCTCTGTGTGCCACATTGAGCATGGAGAAGAGAAAGAGCAGCAAAGAATTGTCTGAGGATTTGAGAACAAAAACTGTAGAAAAGCATGGACAATCTCAAGGTTACAAGTCCATCTCCAGAGATCTTAATGTTCCTGTGTCCACTGTGCACAACATTGTCAAGAAGTTTACAGCCCATGGCACTGTAGCTAATCTCCCTGCACGTGGACGAAAGAGAAAAATTGATCAAAGATTGCAACAAAGGATTGTTTGAATGGTGGATAAAAAACCTCGATCAACTTCCAGACAAATTCAAGCTGACCTTCAGACACAGGGTACAAATGTGTCAGCTTGCACTATACGTCGCCATCTGAATGAAAAGGGACGATATGGTAGGAGACACAGGAGGACCCCACTGCTGACATAGAAACATAAAAAAGCCAGATTGGAGTTTGCCAAAACTTACCTGAGGAAGCCAAAATCCTTTTGAGAGAATGTGCTGTGGACAGACAAAACAAAATTACAACTTTTTGGTAAAGCCCATCATTCTATGGTTTTCAGAAAAAGAAATGAGGCTTTTAAAGAAAAGAATACAGTCCGTACTGTCAATCATGGTGGAGGTTCACTGATGTTTTGGGGTTGCTTTGCTGCTTCAGGCGCTGGATGTCTTGACTGTGTGCATGGCATTATGAAATCTGAAGACTAACAAATAATTATGTGGTGCAATGTAGGGTCCAATGTCAGAAAGTTGGGTCTACGTCAGAGGTCATGGGTCTTACAGCAGGACAATGACCCAAAGCACACGTCAAAAAGCACCCAGAAATTATTTAACACAAAGTGCTGGAGAGTACTGAACTGGCCAGCAATGAGTCCAGATCTCAATCCCATAGAGCACCTGTGGAGAGATCTCAAAACAGCAGTTGGGAAAAAGAACCCTTCCAATCTGAGAGACCTGGAGCAGTTGGCGAAAGAAGAGTGGTCCAAAATTCCAGTAGAGAGGTGTACGAAACTCATCGATATTTACAGGAAGCAATTTATTTCAGTTATTTTTTCCAAGGGGTGTGCTACCAAATTTTAAATTGAGGGTGCCAATAATTTTGTCCAGTCTATTTTTGGAGTTTTGCGTGGAATGTGTCAGATGTCTTTTTTTTCTCCGCTTTTTTTGTGTCATACCAATAAAAACAAACAAAATAAACATGAGAATGCCTGAACATTTGAAATTGCAAAAATTTTCTGTGCGAAGTGGCCTTAGGGTTAACGCTCTAGGTCTAATGCAGTGAAGCCTATGGGAGAAGAAGCAAACGCAGCATCAATATACGAAGTCCAGCTGTTAAAGCTCATTGGGTTTTGCTCATGCTCGAACAATTTACTTTCAACTTATAATACGCATGCTAACCCGCCCGTGTTAAAGCTTAATTTTAGCAGTGTTTGTACACAAGCGAAAATAATTATTGAACGTGCCACTTGTAATCCGGCCCTCTTTTGGCACTTTTACTAATAACTGATAATGGTGTAGATCAGGGTAGAACAAATTGTGGACCATGGGCAGCATACAACCACAGCAATAGTTTTTGCAGTCCATTAAAAAATAGCGTTGGGGATTTAAAGGAACATAAGACAAATAATTTTAAACAACTTTCTACTTCACTTCATTCTCTTGGTATCCTTTGCTGAATGAGCAGCTATGCACTACTGGGAACTAGCTAAACACATGGGCCTCTAGTTTTCAAGCTCCGTACGTACCTGCCATCGCCGGCCCAAATACGTCCACCTAAGCTCGCCTCACATCTCTGCCGCGGACCTGAATACTCTCGCCAAAGTTATTAAAAAAGCTGTCCAAAAGCCGCGCACCAAGTACGGGGTGATGAGCAGCGGACTGTGATAGTTATCACACATCAATCTCGCTGCTCTTCGGCTTTTCTACAGCTTTATTAATACCCCTGTCACTAAGCACTCACACTATACTATACTGTTCTACCCCCTATACCAGAGCCCCCCGCAACTAAATAAAGTTATTAACCCCTAAACCGCCGCTCCTAGACCCCGCCGCCACTATAATAAATGTATTAACCCCTAAACCGCCGCTCCCGGACCCCGCCGCCACCTACATTATACCTCTTAACCCCTATCCTGCCCCCCTTTACCGCTGCCACCCATAATAAATTTATTAACCCCTATCTTGCGGATCCCGGACCTCGCCGTAACTAAATAAATTGTTTAACCCCTAAACCACCGCTCCCGGACCCCGCCGCCACCTATATTAAACTTATTAACCCCTAATCTGCCCCCCCTACACCGTCGCCACCTATATTAAATTAATTAACCCCTATCCTGCCCATCTATACCGCCGCAACCTATAATAAAATTATTAACCCCTAAACCTAAGTCTAACCCTAACACCCCCCTAACTTAAATATTAATTAAATAAATCTAAATAAAATTACTATTATTAACTAAATTATTCCTAGTTAAAACTAAATACTTACCTTTAAAATAAACCCTAATATAGCTACAATCTAACTAATAATTATATTGTAGCTATTTTAGGATTTATTTTTATTTTACAGGCAAATTTCAATTTATTTTAACTAGGTACAATAGCTATTAAATAGTTATTAACTATTTAATAGCTACCTAGTTAAGGTTTAGTGTTAGGTTTAATTGTAACTTAGGTTAGGATTTATTTTACATGTAATTTTGTATTTCTTTTAGCTAGGTAGTTATTAAATAGTTAATAACTATTTAATAACTATTCTACATAGTTAAAATAAATACAAAGTTGCCTGTAAAATAAATATAAATCCTAAAATAGCTACAATATAATTATTAGTTAGATTGTAGCTATATTAGGGTTTACTTTAAAGGTAAGTATTTAGTTTTAAATAGGATTAATTTAGTTAATACGAATAATATTTATTTAGATGTATTTAATTAATATTTAAGTTAGGGGGGTGTTAGGGTTAGGGTTAGACTTAGGTTTAGGGGTTCATAATTTTATAATAGTGGCGGCGGTGTAGGGGGGGGGCAGGATAGGGGTTAATAAATGTATTATAGGTGGCGGCGGTGTAGGAGGAGGCAGGATAGGGGTTAATAAATTTATTATAGGTGGTGGCGGTGTAGGGGGGGCAGGATAGGGATTAATAGGTATTATGTAGATGGCGGCGGGGTCCGGGAGCGGCGGTTTAGGGGTTAACATGTTTATTATAGTTGCGGCGGGGTCCGGGAGCGGCGGTTTAGGGGTTAATATATTTATTATAGTTGCGGCGGGGTCTGGGAGCGGCGGTTTAGGGGTTCACATGTTTAATATAGGTGGCGGCGGTGTAGGGGGGCAGATTAGGGGTGTTTAGACTCGGGGTACATGTTAGGGTACATGTTAGGGTGTTAGGTGTACACACTTCCCATAGGAATCAATGGGATGTCGGGTGGGATCCGCCAACTCCAGGGCGGCGGATTGAAAACCAGGTACGCTGGGCCGGAAAAGTGCCGAGCGTACCTGGTAGTCATTTGATAACTCCCAAAAGTAGTCAGATTGTGCCGAACTTGCGTTCGGAACATCTGGAGTGACGTAAGAATCGATCTGTGTCGGACTGAGTCCGGCGTATCGTTGCTTACGTCACTATATTCTACTTTTGCCGGGCTGTAGTGCTTGATAACTACAGCGAATCAGCCTCGCCACAAATACGCTGCGGAATTCCAGCGTATTTGAGGTTGACGGCTTGATAACTAGAGGCCATTGGGTGAGCAAAAGACACTGCATATATGTGCAGCCAACAATCAGCAGCTAGCTAAGTGCATTGCTGCTTCTGAACCTGCCTTGGTATGCTTTTCAACAAAGGATACAGAGAGGACATAAATTAGAAAAGAGAAATAAACTGCAAAGTTGTTTAGCATTGTATGCTCTATCTGAATTATGAAAGAAAAATGTTGGGTTCCATGTCCTTTTAAGAGGACCAGGCAAGCACGGTGGATGCAACTCAGAAGAATAGCAGACATTGGGGCATATATATCAAGAGCTTGATGCCCTTGTCCCTGAAGGCTCGCTGGAAACAGAAGTTATGAAGCAGCGGTCTAAAGACCGCTGCTCCTTAACTTGTCCGCCTGCTCTGAGACACCCCGTGTGGCATTTATTGATGTGCAGTGGACATGATACGCTACTTCATATCATGTCCGCTCGCACATTGATAATTATACCCCCTAGGGTATTTTGCAACCTTACCTCAATCTACCTGAACATTTTTGGGAAATATTTTATTTGTGTGTCTTATAAATTTGTATGTGGCCTTTAAGGCTTCTAATATTTAAATATATTATTTTATTGTTATTTATTTTTTTTATTTTAGAGAAGTGCTCTACCAGGAACAAATTAAAGCTTAGTAGCTTGATCTTTGGCGGGTTACTTTAGATAGCAAGCCAGGTTGTGTTTAAAGGATTGGTAAAGTATGCTCCAAATTCCTTTTTTTTTTTAATGTAATCTATCAAACATATTAATCTAGCTACATTCCACTTACCGTTTTTTCAAAACAAAGATATGATAATCTAATAAACGTTTATCTTATTTTCAACATTGACGTCACATTATACATCCCACTACAAAGGGCGGTCTTCAATGCTATCTTTTTTGCATACATTTTCCTCCATGATTTAAATTTTTTGACGCCTGCACATTATTCTTGATGTTTACACGTATGGTCAAAGCATTTTTCGAAGGTTTTTGCCCTATCTCCTTAGAAGCTCAACGCATGCGCAAATAAAAACTACGTTCCTAGTCCTTACTATGCAAATGAATTGTAATGTCGGCAAACGATCCTATCAATTTCAAAATTATTTGAATGTATTGAAATAACAAATTTTATAAAACTTGATTAAAAGAATTAAACAAAAAAAATATTAGGGAAACGTTTATAAAATTAATTATCCAAAATTAAAATAAAAATCGATTTAGACATCTATAAGTGCTTGTTTTTCCAGGGTTGATTGTCTCATGCTGTACATTTTTATTTCTTATCATAACAAAAAAATGATTGTTTCACTAAGGAAGATTTGTTTATAAATACCATTAAAATAAATGTATATTCTGTAGATCGCCTGTGATGATGATGCCCATCTGTCAGCTAAGTAGAATGACAGCGGTCACATGACCATAACAACGCTTACGTCGGAGATCGCAAAAAAAATTAGAATGCGCATGCGTTGACTTTATGGAATACACAGCGCATGCGTTGGCTTTCCACACTGTACCCGGAACAAAAGTAAAAGGAAAACTTAGGTTGCCCGCCATGATTGGCTAATGCAAATTAGCCTCACGTGGGTTTGGAAATTTGCATATTTTGTCAACGAAATAGCTGCTGAACCACAAAGAAAGCACAGCGCGAGGTATTTAGACATAGTTTATATTTACTATCAGTTTTTATTTAAGGATGAGAACATTTCTGACCTTACTGTCCCTTTAAGGTTAAGTTTGGATGGGGCGACAGGTTACAGTTTGTGTTTTTAGTAAATAGAGGCCTTGTTAGCTGGATCACAAATAGCGTTAATTATAGATTAGGATAGCAGGTCACCCTCAGGCTTAATTGTGGTGGGACCTGAGTCATGTTTATGGATAATACTGCAGCTGGGATCAGAAACTCCTAATTTAGTTTATATGTGTGTATATATATATATATATATGTATTGTGAGACATGACTGAGATACAGGGGCTGATTTATTAATGGCTGAACGGCCCCTGATGTCCCTGTTTCCGCGCAAGCCTTCACGCTCGCCGGAAACAGTTATGAAGCAGCGGTCTTAAGACTGCTGTTTCTTAACTGGTCCGCTGCCTCTGAGGCTGCAGATATCAATCTGTCCGATCCTATACGGTCGGACTGATTGACACCCCCTGCTAGCGGCCGAACTGCTTGTGCAATGTTGAATGCCTGAAAGTGTATTGCATCATGTCTTACTGATGTTATGAATTTCTTTATTTCTGCAATAAAATATTTATAAAAAAAAAAAAAAAAAGACTGTAGGACAGATGATGAAAGCAGGTCCTGACTCCTCCTTGACTCACGCAGCGCCACATATTGTGGGGTTGGGGGCCGCACCCGCCCTTGCGTGTGAGGACACTGCTAGTGCTGAGAAGCGGGAAAAGTTTGGTGGTAAAACCTAAGCTAAGCAACACAAACTGAAAGAAAAGTGGGCGTCTGGCCACGATCAATAAAAAAAAAAACACACACAAGGGACTCTGATCTGCATCTGACAGGGATTGACAGCTCTGACCTCTCTGTGAGGTAAGGTAATGATTATTCTTACACAATCTAGCCTTAAAAGTGCAAAATCCTTCCTTTCTACACTGACCAGACCTTAAACAGCTGTTTATCAGTCCTGTTCATCAAACTATGTGAACAGAAACAGCAGAGCTAAAGAGTTATAGCAAAATAGAGAAAAAGGTGCACAACAAGGGACGTTAATAATTATATATACATTCACAATCAACTAGGCACTGCATTGCAATAAATATCCATAAAAATTTAATAAAGGCATTTAGAACTGTAATTTTGATAGCAAAATCTCTATTTCTGAGTCAGAGTTATCCCATCAAAATCTGTTTCAGGTATTTTTATCTTGTTTTTTTAGCTGTGGCAATTTAGAAGCCAGCAACAATCACTCTGTAACATGTAGTAACTAGCAAGGCCAGGCAATACTACTGAATATGCTTTATAAACTGGTTCAGTTTCACCTGGAATTTCTATATACAGTATGTGACGCAAACAAAATATATATGTAAGCAATATTTAAACTTCAAATATTTTTGCTTTCAAATAAAAAAAAAGTTAAAGATACAGTAACGTCTTGAGATTTTTATATAAAGTGTTTTGCTATGCAAAATGAAACTACTTTGCAGTATATTTTCATTATTTAATTAGCCCCCTTTTGATGTCATTTTAGCTCTTAAAACAGAGCAATTTCTAATTCTTAGAACTTGAAATGCACCCTGCTGACTTCTCAAGGCTAACCTTGCTACATATTTCCCCCTAATTGGCGTCAACTTATAACAACTGCAAGTTAATTTTATACTAACTTGACAGTGGCTAGCCTTGATGTCTGTGGACTAAAGCTCAGGCTGGCTCCTCCAAAGAAGGCAAATGGTCGGTTTTTTTATGTTGTTAATTTGAAATGTACCGTAGTGTCCTTCACTAAGGTCTGTACTTTGGAAAATGTCCGCCACAGCCTTGGTTTGTGCCTATCCCTGTTTTAGTAGCAGTGTGATTTTATATCAGGCAAAGCAATTGAGTGCAAATCAGTAGTGCAATAATTCGGCAGCATACTTATTATATCATCTTATATTTTTATTTATATATCACCTGGCACATCCTTGGAAGAATGTAGGACAATTAAATGAAGGGCAATTTACCTCTCTACCATTTTAATGACTTTTTAATGCGTAGAATGCATTCCTGAAAATGCTAAGGAAGTACGTAGATAAAGCATGTAGTTCGAAGGAGAGGGGATAAATGGAAAAGGATAAAAAGGGATAAAGCTAAAATAAGTGAAGAGCTAATTAGATGATTTAGTTCACTGTAATGAGTTATATAACAAGACAAATTCTTTAACAAGATAATTGCTTTCTACTCATTAAGAGATTACAAAGCCCTTTACACTTTTCACATGTCTCAAACCTGTGACAATATTCTCTGCCATGAAAAGAAAAGTTAGTGTATGTGTGTGTGTATATATATATATATATTTATGCATATATTTACACACATATATATATATATATATATACACACACACACATGTACAGTATCTCACAAAAGTGAGTACACCCCTCACATTTTTGTAAATGTTTTATTATATATATATTTATTTCTTTTTTTTCGTTTCAAAGAGCTTTATTGAAGATGTAAATCAATTAACACAGAGTAATATTTGCAAAGTGTCCAAACAAAAACCAACAAGAACAGGCAGAAATATTACAGCCAAAATGAGAACACACTTTAGGCTTATACTTGGGGTAGGGGGGAGGGGGGGAATGGCAGACACTGGCTACTTTTTTCTTTTTTTTTTATCACATAGAAACTGCGGGTTGCCATTGAGGTTTAAATAGGGCTGCCCAATTCTCCCATATAAGTTTGTGAAGATCAGTATTGTTTAGTGTAAAGAATACATTCCTTTCCATAGCTTTAATATAAGCCATGATTTCTAAGCTAGAGTTCCACTCAGGGGGCCTATCTTTTTTCCAGGATCTAGCAATAGCAAATTACGTGGCAGTGAAAAAGTAAATACATAAGTAGCTTTGATATTTGGGGAGAGGATGAAGTGCTAAGTGGAGAAGGGCAGTTTCCGGAGACTTAAGAACCCGGATGCCCAATTTTGACAAAGTCGCAAAGACCCTATTCCATAATAACTTAATTTTAGGGCATCCCCACCAAATATGAAGAAAATCGCACGGAAGGTCGCAAGACCTCCAGCACAGAGGTGAAATAATTAGTTCCAACTTAAACAATCTCGTGGGAACAAAGTACTAATGTGACAATAATTTGTAGAATGTTTCAAATAGAGTTGTGCAATTAATGGCTTTGGAGGTAAGGTCAAATGCTCTAGCCCATATCTGTGAAGGAAAAGAAGTGTGCAGTGTGTCTTCCCATTTCAGTAGATGGGCTGCCTTGTCTATGGGCAATGCCCCTTCCATTAACAGATAATGTTGGGACATAGGTCTAAACAGCTTCCCACCTCTCTGCCACCTAGCTTCCCAGGGAGTCAGAGGACGGGGAGTGGAAGGGGAGAATCCCCAGGAACTAAGTATGCTCTTAAATCGTGTAAATTCAAAATGTAGCTTGGGGGGGATTACCTGGGATCCTACAAGCTGGGTAAGGGGGAGGAAATGGTTTGGCGATTGGGGGACCAGCAGGTCCTTGAACTTCGTAAGCCCCAGGTTAGTCCAGGTATTAGGGTGGGAGTCAGGAAGACCAAGAAGGAGGCCCGCAATAGAGTGAATGGGTGTGGTGCTACCCCAGCGCCCCATGGCAGAATATACAGTGATCTGAGATGCCATCGCAGAAAATGCAGCATGTCTGCAGAAAGAAAAGAACCCATGCAAGTACTTTTAGTGCTTTAACTTTGCAGCTCTGCTCCACATTAGACAGTTCTCTTCAGAGTTGTGCAATGGTTGCACTGTGTAAGTTTTCCTTAACACAGTGCATCCAGAGCAAAGTGCTGTTTGAAGTTAACAGTCATATATGCAGTAGCGCTGCAAAACAGCAGTGCATTGATTATTTACTGGCTCTCAGATTTTTTTCAAACCCTCCCCTAGCCTTTCCAAGTCTGCAAAGCTGTTTGTTCTGAATGTAAGACGTCCTTATGAACATTGCACCTTTTTTATTACTACATTTCTATGTACGAAGAGAAAAGGAAACAAATTTATTCAAGAGACATTTTACAATTTAATTTTTTTGTCTGCAGCTAATTTGCAATGCAATTTTCAACTACTGCACTATATTATAAAATGTTAAAAATTGTTTTATTATTTAGTTAACCAACACATTGCAATTGAACTGGTGCTTTAGTGTAACTTCCTAACTTAAAATTGAATTTTACTTAAAATTACCTGCAGAAAAACTTTCACTAAAAAAATCTCATCACAGAACGTGAAAAAAAGTTCTGCCTCTGGGCCCCAGCGTAATGCCTGAGTTTGTCCCAGATAAGTAAGCATTCCTTAATTACTTTACTGTCAATATATAGGTGTCGCAGACAGTGAAGAGGGATCCAAATAAGATCCCGCAGATGAACATGGTTGGGCAAGGATGCCTGCTCCAGAGTGCTCCATTTGCTAGTGGGATTGATAATTCCCCAAAGCGATATATAAGTGAGCATAGCAGCTTTGTAATATCTGATTATAGAGGGCGACACAATACCCCCGCAAAACTTAGGGAACTGCAGAACTTTATGAGCCACTCTGGCTGGCTTCCCCAGCCAAATGTATCTGGTGAACCCGCTCTGAAACTGCATTAGCAGGTGCCTAGGAAGCCGAAGTGGAAGGCACCTAAACAAATACGTAAATTTTGGAAGGAATGACAACTTGAGAGCAGTAATCCTGCCCAACCATGACACCGCCTGAAGGTTCCACTTGGAGGTCAGGGAACGCAGTTCAGATAACAATGTGGAATAATTATCATGAATAAGCTGATTAATGTTGTTTGAGATGTAAATCCCTAAATGCTTGATGTTTTCCTCTTGACTCTGGAAGTTGTGTGTGCTTACAAGGTCTTGGATGTAGTCTGAGGGGAACCCCCATGAGTATAATTCGGTTTTTGTAGGGTTTAATTTATAGAAGGACATATCACCAAAGAGTTTCATTAGGGACAAAAGCGGGGGGATAGTATCTTTAGGGGAAGAGGAAAAAATGGTAATATCATCCGCAAAAAGTGCAATTTTGTGGGAAGTACCGTGTAAGGTAATGCCTTCCAAAGAGGGTTCCCGGCGGATGAGTTCGGCAAGGGGTTCTATAGCCAAGGCGAACAAGAGAGGGGATACAGGGCAGCCCTGTTGGGTGCCGTTGGACAGTGAAAATGGAGCAGAGCAAAACCCCATACCCCTAACCCTTGCTGAAGGAGAAGAGTACAGGGCTTGTATATGGGAATGCATTTCCACTGGTAACCGAAATGGCTCCAGAACCTCCCAGAGGTATTCCCATCTGACCCTATCGAATGCCTTCTCAGTATCCAATGATAGGATCGAGAAGGGTTTATTATGTCTGGTGGCCTCCATAGCAATATTAAGCAAGCGCCTGGTGTTATCGGGCCCCTCTCGGTTGGGGATAAAGCCTACCTGGTTTAGATTGGGGAGTAGTGTAGCAATTCTATTAGCTAAAATTTTGGAATAAATTTTAATATCTGTATTTATGAGGGAGATTAGCCTGTAACTGGGCCATAAGCATGGGTCCTTATCGGGTTTCGGGATTGTTATAATAGTGGCTTCTAGGAATTCCCTGCGAAAGGAGCCCTGCGAGCCAGCCATGTGAAAAAAACGTTGTAACAGGGGGGATAATTCAGCCCTGTATGTTTTATAGAACAAAGAGGGGAAGCCATCAGGACCTGGGGCCTTAAGCAGCTTAAGGTGTCTAATTACCTGTTTAATCTCAGATAGGGAAATGGGGCCTCTCAGGGAATCCTGGTCGGCTGTCGACAATGTAGGGAGATTAAGTTGTTTAAGAATTTGCTTGATAATAGGCCGGGGCATGACAGGGGGAGACTCAGAATTCATAATGTTGAAGAGGTCTTCATAATATTTGGCAAAGAGAGAGCCTATCTAACTGGGCAAGGTAGTGGACTGGCCTTTATGCTCAAGCTTTTGAATGCGAGAAGCGCTTTCTTTATGGCGTAATCTATTGGCTAATAATGTGTCGGCCTTATTACCCTTATAGTAGAATAGTTGCCTAGTCTTAATAAGTTGCTGTTGTGTGCGTATCAGTTCCAGTTCACAGATATGGGCCTTCAAAATGCGAATTGCTTCCGTTTGTGACGGTGTAGTAAAGCTGCGATTCTGAACTTCCAAGTTTCTGAGTTCACTAAAGGCCTGTGATAGGGGCAGTCCCCTAGCTTTCCGTAAGCTAGCCTGTTTTTTAATGATCAGACCTCTAAAAGAGGCCTTCAAAGCTCCCCATAGGGTATCGTCGGAGACTAAGTGGTTATCGTTCAATTCAATTAGCTCCCTCATGGATTTCCGTAACTCTTCTCTAAAGGGGATGTCAGACAGTAATATGTGGGGCATGGTCCAGGATGAAGGGCTTGGTTTATCAGTAGGTTCGCTAAGAGTAACGGAAACCTGATCATGGTCTGATCATGGGCAGACGTGAATTTTAGCTTCTCTAACATGGTCTAAGGTTTGGGATTGGGAAAAAATATAATCTAACCTGGGATAAGTTGAGTGGGCATGTGAGAAGTGTGTGAAGTCTATGTCCTGCGAGTTGAAGGCTCTCCAAACATCATAGAGCCCGAACTTCAACATGAGGGACCTAAATTTGAGGGAGAGGTTATCACTACGGGGAATTCTCAAGCTAGTTCTATTTGTCTTTTTGTCTAAGAGAGGGTCCCATACCAAATTAAAATCCCCACCAATAATTACCCTGCCCTGTCCGTACTTATCTATCAATTTAAGGATTTTGTGAAGGTACTTGCACTGGCCAGTATTAGGAAGGTATATAGAGGCTATGGTATACAGAATTTGATTGAGCTTACACTTTAAAATTATGAATCTGGCCTGAGGATCTTTTTCTATGAAGGTTATCTCACATGCCAGGCGCCTGTGTATCAAGATAGCCACCCCTCTTGCCTTGGAGGAGTACGGGGCAAGTTCAACTTTAGTGTACTTTTTAGAGATAAGTCTAGGGATATCTCCCTCTTTCCAGTGTGTCTCTTCAAGAAGAACCACATCTGGATTCAAATGTGAGAGTGATCTAAGAAAAATACTACGCTTGCCCGGCGAATTCAAACCCCTAACGTTGTGAGTAAGGAATTTTATATATTTTTATTTTTTTTAACTTATATTTTTATTGAGGTTATAAAACTTATGAACATAGGTAAGGTTACAATATAGTCATGGACATAAGCATATGTCCGTATAATGGAATGTCAATAGAGTCCAATACATATCCCAAAGTTTTAGCATGCGGTACATTATTTTTAGATTTAAGCAGCATAATGGTACATAATTTCAACCGTATACCTCTTGTATAATATCACATAGATATAGGGTATAACACTTTTAGACATAATTACAAATATTGATAAGTGATTAACCTAACCGATTAATAACAAACCTCTTTTATTTTTATATCTGACTATTTCCCATTTTAATATACAGCCACTCTTGGACCATGAATATTAAGAATATACAAAATTGGGATTATTATTATTGAGATCAAGGGTGTAAGGAATATATTTAGCTAAATAGAAGCAGATTATAATATATTGTAACTAGTAGTAAATTATCTGGACAGTGGATTAAACTATGCTTCTATGATTCATTTCTTATAATAATTCGGGAACAGGTGCCATAGGATACATTTTCCCTTGTTTACCGAGTCGGGGGGGTCAGCTATTATACTATGGGGATTATTATAGCAGAGAGTACAGGTACAAGCATAAAGGGATTATTATTTGCTTAAACTGTCACTCTAAGGACCTACTAGCCTTTTTAGATCAGACTGTACACATTACTATTTAGATCAAATTGGGTGTAGGTGATGGTCCCTAGTATGTGCTAGAGATATAAAAGGTTAAGACGGCTCCCAATGAGATAATGTGATGACATTTAAGTCACCTAGTTTAGATAAACATAACAGTGGGGCAGATTAGGGGAAGAGGACTATAAGACAGTATGAGGGTATGAGGGTCATCATTAAACCTAGGGTATAGGTAATGTCAAATATATTTACTTCAGATCAACTTAGTAATGTGTATAGCCATGTAGGTCTATTTGCAATGGAATTGCTCATCTAAAGCAATGGTAACACCTTGTTGTTAGGCTTGACTCAAGCGGTAACTACCACATTCTCAAAAACTGCATATATACCTTAGCTAACATTTGCTGAGTAGTTGAGAATCTTATGGGGATTTAGGTATAGTGAGCAACAAAACCTTGGTGGCAACTCCGTCTAACCCTGTGTTCACATATATACATACTGGAAAAATCATGTATTACCATATTGACTTAAGGTCTTCCCTATAGCTCTTACATATATCTAATACATAAAATAAAGGAACTATAGACCTGGACTAATCTTATTACAGTATATATACAGCTAGTGTAGAATGGGAAGGAGGTGAAAAAGGCTCAGAAAGATAACTTTGAACTATACGTAAACGGTAGTTGTAAAGTCCCTCGCAAAAGTCCCAGAGATATCTGGAATTCTAGTACTTCAGACCTCAAAGTCTTCATGACAGATTCCAGTAATAGATAGAGTTATTGTGATCTCTAGGTAAGTAGCTGTGTGTGTATACTTAAGTGGTCTCTTCAAAATGGGACAGAGTATCCTACCCCACACCGGTTCTCAAGGGCATATTATCACTCCAGCTGTCTCTGTATCTTCTGATGACATAGTTTTGGGAGCGGTGTAGAAAGTCTTCTTGAAGTCAGCAAGCATCTTGAAATTGAGTGATGAATCGCATTGCTGAATCCCTCCAGGTAAGTTAACTAGGGAATGATCAATCAGCTCTGGTCCCGTAATTAACCTAGTTGCAGTTGCAGTAGTAGCTGCTATAAGATCGTCCCTCTGCTCATGTAAAGAGCATAAGTCCTGCTCCTGGGGTTTGGCCGCATCCCCCACAGTGCTGGTAGTACAGAAGAGAGGGGGATCTTCCAAGATATAGCAGTTGTTTGTGGCTGTTGCATCAGCTGCATTCAGAGTTAGGCTTGACAGGGAGCTGTGATGCCACATGGGGTACGTCAACTCTTTAGGCATCCGTAAAGCTAAATTTTCATCAGGGTTATTCTTTCCCTCTTTGCCTATAAGATTACATACAGCATGGGGTAGCTTCTCTTTACAGTTGTTGGCAGGAACGTCCACTTGTTGGAGGGAGCCAATATGGCCGCACATATTCCAGGAAACGGATGTATCAGTATAGCTGCCCTGATATATGGTAGAGTCAGTATTTTCAAGGCTAAGATCTGTAAGCCGGTCATCCGCTTGTGTATGTGCATCATTGCCTATTGCTCAGGCCATTGCCTATTGCTCAGGCTTCATAAAACTTATGCAGAGCCAGCGTTAGGTTGAAAAAATTATCATAAAGGAGTTGCGCCATCGACGATTCCCAGTCATCTAAGGCCTTCATCATGGTTATAATCTTATAAAATCTCAGAGCCAAAAATTATTATTCGATCTCCCGAAGTCTTTAGTATTTCTAGGTGCTATAGGGATCCCCTTGTAATATATATGGAGTTTTTAAAGACTAATAAACTTTCTTCTTATCAGGTTAGAGCCGGGAGCTCACATACACGTGTTTCTTCTTTGGCAGCTGGCTCCGCCCTCATTTGAGTGAGAATTTAATTGGCACATCCAGTTTTTCGATTCAGCTATTCACCGGTCTGGGTCTCAGTTTTTTCTTAATACACTTGTTTTTTTATTTTTTTTTATTATTTTTTATTGAAGTCATAAATCCATGTAACATAAAAGATCTGTCCCAAAACAATAAGCAAACAAAGATGTATACAGTGCTATTACAGAGATATTCTTAGGTCCACTAATATAGGTTACACTGACTTATAAAACATTTGTGAAATTAATGAGTGGTACAGATAGACAAATTTTATCAAGGTAATGAGGTCATATTTGACCTCATTAGAGAAATGATGACAATGAGGTAGAGGAAATATGTAGCAGGGACATTATGAACCCGTTTGTCTAAATTGTTAACAATGAAATTGGGCTATCAGTAGTGTGACTTCAGTTTTATTATATAATAAAAAGAGTGAGAGTGGTCCCCACATTGCCGTGTAGACTATATAATGGGTTATCTATTCAAGAAGGATTAGGGCAAGGGGGGGTTAGATTTATATTTTTTTGGGGGGAAGGGGAATGCAGCGGGCAAGAGCCGCTCGTATTGGAGAAGGGGGGGAGTGTCCGGGAAATAAAAAAAACAAAAAAAAACCATCAGTATTATAACCTCATAGTTGTTAAACAGATACATATGCCGACATCCAATTGTGTACTTCAAAGAGACGTGGACGTGAGAGCCAAATAATTAGTGTAACCCCATAAACGTAGATAAAATGGCTTAATAGCGAGAAACTACCCTCAACATAATGACTTACTACTTATTTTATCAAACCTGCCAGATTTAACAGTAAAACGTTGTGCAATAAGATAAAATATTGGTGTCTCTAGAAAGGAATTGCAGAGGATCTATAATATTATCCTACACTTTATAAATAGGGCCAAGAAGACTATATACAAATAATATTGAATATAAGAAGAGTTTATGTAGAAAAGGGAAAGCTGTTGAGTGAAACTTGGCACTATTAGAAATACTCAAAAATTACTTGCATGCCCCAGGTCTGGGTATCAGTTATTGAGTAACCATCCAAAGTTCTGGAGCTTGTGACCCATAGGATAATAGATAGTTAATCCTTGCGTAAATATGTAATGGAATAAAAGAGATAGTCAGATCTTCTATGCACCCTAGGGTAGGAGATGATGGGATATAAAGGAGCGATATTGTGACTCTCACCTCACACTCTACTTTTGGGGCACTAAGAGTTAGGTATACTAAATTAGAGGAGGCTAATTTATGTAATTAGTATCGAAAGAGTAAAGTATATTGGAAGTTATAGTAAGTCAGCTATATGCAAACCTACGAAATAGCATAACATGGTGCATAGGAGTAGACATACAAAAAAAAAAAAAACATTTTAGGGAGATGCGTTGGATTTAGTTGCTAGATGCTTTCTGAAACGAAAACTAATAATGTATAAAAACCGTAAAACTAACATAAAACATTTTGTGATATAACAAGCCTATACAAAAACAGTAATCAACCTAAGTCAGTTCTTTAACTTTCTGTTTAGTGACTAGCATATAGTAATGCATAATAGGATAGGTTAAGAAGGCTGTAGAATAAGGAGGAGATTTTTTATATCCATAAAGCATATAAAGTCTAATCTCTTGTAAGCACCTATATTAAGGATAATGACATATATCTCCTATGTAGGCTCCATAGGTCTGGTTAATATAAAGTTTAGCTTAACTCTGAGTCTGGTATTTCAGTAGTAGGCTGAGGACAGTGGACTGCTGTATGTGCCCCCCTCCTGGGGAGGTGCCACCTATAGGCAATGTGGGTAAGGGGAGTAGGATATGAGTAAGATATGACCAACCGGCAATGAGGACCGGCAGGAAAGGGAGGAGCGGGGCTTAACAATAGAAGTAGGTGGTTTGTCCTAGAAATCACTCATATAGTGTTCAATGCTCATAATACATCAAATCTTGCATATTTAAGGTATGTCAGTATACCAGGAAATTAAAGCTTGTACGGCATAGTATATTGTTATATATACATTAGTGAGTGGGCATCCAGCTATAAATCCAGACGGTACAATAAGGTTATACAGATTATAATAGGCTGTAGGACTGCAATAGGGTAAATTAGGTGCCTCTTAACCAAAATCAGGGGAATGTAGCTTAGGCTGATATGATCACAAAACAAACGAGTCAGGACCTGTCAGAAAACAAGCAATAATACAGAGAGAGCAAGAGGAATAAACCAATAATAACATAACAGAGCATGCATGTAACAAAACTGCCCTCAATAAACAATGAGTGCTATGTGTTATAGAGAAACCACTGAGGGGTAAATCGAATTTACAATATAAGGGGTAGTCTCAGAGTTATTGCAATTATTAATTAGTCTGTATAGTAATTAAAATGAAGCTAACAACTAAATGAAAGGGGACAGTCCTTAAACAACGGTGATCAATGCACTGCTGATATGGACTCTCAGTAACAACGTGTGAGAGACGTTACCCAATTCCAATTTTCTGAGGCTTAATGTAGGCCTGTGGAGAGTCCAGATCCGAGCATATGCCTTCCCAGTCCACATTCAGAAGAACCGCTGAGGGGAGCCACTCCATTCTAGGACCAGCGACGTGAAGGTAACAAATGAAGATAGTAATGACCCCCATGGGCTGCCATTGCGTTGCGGATGGGGGTATTCTGGCTAGCTATGAGAACCGCCGAGCGGCCGGACCGTGCCTGTTTAAAACAGCTTTAAGTCCAATGAGCTGTGTCTTCTTTGCAGTCGGAGATATACTGGCCGATCGTGGTAACTTTTGAGTAGCCGGGCTGTACTTTTCCATAGCAGTCAGAGCAGGGCCGTCGCAGCGTCTGGTATTTTGTATGAGCTCACTAGTGATCTGTGGTCTGGTTAGGGATCCAGTTGGTAAGTCAGAAGCTTGAGGTAGAATATCGCGGGATGCACTCTGTGGGATAGTTCCCTCATTACTTCCCCATAGTCTAGCAGCGTCTGTGGCATCCTCTGAGAGTAGCGACTGGTGTAGGCTGTCAAAGTGTGCTTGCATTTTGCGACCCAGATCCGCTAACAGGCCCCTGATGGTATGTTCTAAAGCCTGGGAATCCATGCTGAGATCAGACCTTCGACAGGTGGTCAGCTAATTAAGTATATAATGTAGGAGTAGAGGGCGGTTGTGTGGGGAAGTAGTATTAAACAATCCCTATGTTATCCGGGTGTCCTGGGAGGGAGAGGATAGTAGGAGGCTTGCTGCAGGCCTAATTGTTGCATAGTCTGTATTGGGCCTCCATCTGAGGTGATCGGTACAAAAGTAGTGTCCTTAGGTGCGGTAACTTCACCCTGCTCCTGGTCTGAGCTTAATTTCTGCCGATGGCATCTGTATTCACAGGTAATCCGCTAATTAGCCAGATCAGACCTGGAGCTCTCTTTTTTGCTTCCAGCATGGGCGCCATCCGGACACGCCCCCCGGAATTTTATATTATTACTATAAGCCATTTACCAGAGTAGGAGGAAAAGAATGTCAGGGCCGGCCAGGGATAAAGGGAAAAGGAAGAAGGGGAAATGGGTTAAACATGTACAACATGAAATGAGTCTGCAGACAAATTATGGGGGTATTGTGGTGGAAGTAGTCTACCAAGTTGAGCCCAGGATACGGGCGTAATTAGGGGGGGTTTAAAATATGAACAATAAGGTCAGAGTGGTATGACCCAAAAAGATGTTAAATATTTAAACATTCTAATCATCCTATAATAGTAATATTAAATAGGTACAACAAAGTAAGGTGCAACTGGTATAGGCATGTAACTTTATATTTTTGGCGAAAACCCAGAAACCACCAAAAAAGTTAAACAAGTGAGCTTACCCCGAGGGTTCTCAGAGGGTAAAACCAAGATCTGAATTTATTACAGATCAGGATCGTGGGAAGGTGGTGGATGTTTAGGCCTTTTTGGTCTCTGATCCTTGATCTGCCATTCTGGTGCAGAGGCCCTGAGCTTGGCCTGGGTATAGGCATGTAACTTTATATTTTTGGCGAAAACCCAGAAACCACCAAAAAAGTTAAACAAGTGAGCTTACCCCGAGGGTTCTCAGAGGGTAAAACCAAGATCTGAATTTATTACAGATCAGGATCGTGGGAAGGCGGTGGATGTTTAGGCCTTTTTGGTCTCTGATCCTTGATCTGCCATTCTGGTGCAGGCAGAGGCCCTGAGCTTGGCCTGGGAAGGAGCTTGGACATTGCTTTCAGGTGATCGTAAGCCCCAGGACTCTAATAGAGAGAAGCCTTGACATAGGGTATTAACCGTGTGTGACTGGTTTTCTTTTGTAACAACAATTTTGATTGGGCATCCCCACCTATACTTGATGTTTTCTCTCCTGAGAACTTCTGTAGTTGGGGAAAACAGTCTCCGCTGTTGGAGGGTGTGCTGGGAGAGGTCTTGAAGTAGTTGAATCCCCCTGAATCTCTCAGAGAGAGATGGCCTATGAAATGCTGCTTGCAAGATCCGGTCCTTGACGCTATAGCTATGAAAACATACAATAACGTCTCTAGGTTTGTAAGAGCCCTATGACACCTTTCCAAGGTGTTGGGTAACATCTCAAAGGTCCCAAGCAGTTCTTGAAACAGATCTGAAAAGAAGGCCTGTATCTCAGAGGGTGAAACTGTTTCAGGAATGCCTCTAAATCTAATATTGCTCCTGCGTGACCTATTTCCAAGTCGGCTAGTTTGGATTCCAGCTGTGTTATCTAATCTGATAGGGCTTCTGAGTATGAAAGAAGATTGGTGTGATCGGTGGTCAGATCGTCTTGCTTGCGCTCCATAGCATCCACACGGTCACCTATCTCAGATATATCTTTACGTAATTCAGCTGAGCTGCGATGGATCTCCTTCGTGATGGATAGGGTCTGGGCAGCCAGCATCTTCTGCATAGCAGACTTCGTGAGATATCTAGAGGAGGCTGTGCTAGAGTTAACACTAGACTGGGAACCTTTATCCTGCAAGTCTTGATCCATCTGGCTAGGAAGTGGCTTGATGGGCCCTTGTTGAGCCTGCAGCAAGAAGTAGTCAAGAACTGTCTTCTGAGGCTTAGCGTGAGATTTGGATTGTCTCCTAGCGTTATGAGGCATTGCTCAAACAGGTTAAGTGCCTTGATGTCTAATAGCAATAATGCACCCTTCGAGCAAACCAAATCCCGTGTTACAGAATGGGCAGGTGTTTTGAGACTGTTAAAGTGATAAGTTACATATTAAAACATAAATCAATAAATACATTTTAAGGTACACATGCTGCTAAGATACGGCAACCACTCTGACCTTCCCGCTATCCTGCCTACCACATCGGGTGGGGAAAAACCCCTCTACATATCCCCACAGATAGGGGCAAACAGACTACAAAAATTGTCGTGGAGGCAGGACAGCGTAAACAGATATAACATATAGATAAGAGCTTACAGCGGCAACCACAAGCAAGAACTTATACTTATGCTAGACCTCAGCCCTCACCTCGGGAAAAGGGGGATTCGACCCGAAGGAAGGGGAAAGGGAGAGAGGCTGTGACCCACCCAGACAAGCTGGGCGGGAGCGGGGAGGTGAGGGTAAGGATTACAGGAGCTCTAACCAAGCAAAAAATGAATGAAAAACAATACAGAGAGCATTCAAATGTAACATTAACAGCTAGAAGACATGAGAACAAAATTTGAACTGTATAGAGGAATTACACTACACTTTGAGTAAGCACCTCAAAGGCACCACAGCTGACGCAGCAGCTATTATTAATAAGGGCACTCCTGTATAATGAACACTGAGGTGAAGGTAGTCTGTATAATCCCCCCTAGCAAAGATCTCCTTCTGTGGATGTGGGTAGTGAGGTCACAGGGCACCCCTGAGAGCCTATGGAGAGTTCTGGGGATAGTAGCTCAACATACAAACCCTGTGGGCAAATATCCAGGAGTGGGCTCCCCAACAGTTGTGCAGGGTGAGTAAAGAGTCTTAGGATACCACTATCTGTGGCAGATCTGTGGACACAGGTATTCTATAGAGGAGTCCCCAGGACAAAGTACCCCAGGTACTCAAGATTAGGTGTCCAGCTCTGAGGTTAAGTAAAGGAGATGGGCCCAGGCGTTAGCTCCCTTGGTAGTGTGGCCAATAAGGCTTGCAAATAGAGTGGTGGAAATGTCCTCTTTCAGAACCAGGGCAAAGAGACCAGCGTTACAATTATTTATACACTTCAAACCGGCTGAGCTGGTGATAAAAATATTGGTATCAATTCCCAGGGCCCCTCAGGAAATCAATGGGGACGTTTTTGCTAGGGCGTAGTGAACTGCGTGTAAGGGCTGCCCTGATATTAATGCCTATAGTGCAGGGGTATAACACTTAACCGGCCCCCCAGATCACACAGGGGTCAGAAGTGGCAAGCAAGATAGAGCCAGAGGGTGGAACAGTCTTACCGGCCTCCAGGAGTTCCCTGTGGTGCAGAACAAAGATGGCACAAAGATCCACAGATGTCTGGATTCCTCAGCAGCAGGAGCAGGCCAAAAGAAAGATGGCGGCCATTCGCGCCGCTTTGTGACGGCGGAATTCAGGGCCCGGGCTCCTCTAATGAAGATGCAGGTGAGTGTGGGGTGCTACAGCCACCTTCCCAGGCGGCCTCTATCCGTCAGGTTGAGCTGTGAGGCCAGATGGCGGGCGGTATGTCGCAGTCAATAAGGTCTTGGCGCCACTATCAAGGAGCTATCACCCGGTGTCCTGAATTAGGTGGTGAGATGGGCTACAAGCTTCAAGTCCTGAGCCCTTAGCACCGGAGCGGATCCCCGACCCTCCGGAGCCCAGCGGGGGCCTCCGATTCAGAAATATGCCTCAGGCCAGTTGTGTACGGGTTGCTCAATGGGCTCAAAAACCCTATACAGAGAGTGTCCTCTCCTTGGCAGATACAACCTGGCTAACAAGGGTCAAATCTGAACCTCTTTTTGTTTGAAAAGAACAAGTTTAATCCACTACGTAGCAGAGAGCTAATGCATAACACTTATGCTTTGTTAGGCAGTTGACTCCCCCTTATTATATATTTTCATGTGACAACACTAAAGAAATGACACTTTGCTACAAGTGTACAGCCTGTGTAACAGTGTAAATTTGCTATCCCCTCAAAATAACTCGACACACAGCCATTAATGTCTAAACCGTTGGCAACAAAAGTGAGTACACCCCAGGGGTCAAGTCCTACAAAACAAAGAGTGGGAACTTACCAAGACTTCCACCACCTCACAATTAATATTGTTTTATATATATATATATATATATATATATACACACACACACACACTGTATTTATTTGTATATAATCCATACACTTTGGTTAATTAAAGCAAATGAAATCCAATAAAGGGTTGAATGGTTGCCTTTGTGCCTGAGAATCTTCCTCTGTCACAGAGTCTCACCCACTTAAGGTGCAATTGTCATATTTCTGCTGAGGGGAGCTAAATAAACCCAGAGCAAGCCACACAGAGATGTAAGCACCAAGTGTTCCACACAGTGTAGGATGATCACACAGCAGGACCACTGACAGGCTTGCATTGTAGGAAGTGTTACCGCCTAATACTAGAGGATCTTACTATCCCTCTAAAATGACTGTACTCCTCCCACCAGCAACAGCAGTGTTTACTGTAGCATTTCTGTTCTCTTTCCAGGGGGAACTTAGTTCCTCCTGCAAAAATAGTGCAGGAACTCCGTTCCCATGCGTTCCAGCTGGACTTGACCCCTGGTACACCCCTAAGTGGAAATGTCCAATTTGGGCCCAAAGTGTCAATATTTTGTGTTGCCACCATTATTTTCCAGCACTGCCTTAACCCGATTGGGCATGCAGTTCACCAGAGCTTCAAAGGTTGCAACTGGAGTCCTCTTCTACTCCTCCATGACACAATTACGGAGCTGGTGGATGTTAGAGACCTTGCGCTCCCCCACCTTCCATTTGAGGATGCCCCACAGATGCTCAATAGGGTTTAGGTCTGGAGACATGCTTGGCCAGTCCATCACCTTTATCCTCAGCTTCTTTAGCAAAACAGTGGTCGTCTTGGAGGTGTGTTTGGGGTCGTTATCATGTTGGAATACTGCCCTGCGGCCCAGTCTCTGAAGGGAGGGGTCATGCTCTGCTTCAGTATGTCACAGTACATGTTGGCATTAATGGTTCCCTCAATGAACTGTAGCTCCCCAGTGCCGGCAGCACTCATGCAGGCCCAGACCATGACACTCCCACCACCATGCTTGATTGTAGGCAAGACACACTTGTCTTTGTACTCCTCACCTGGTTGCCACCACACACGCTTGACTCCATCTGAACCAAATAAGTTTATCTTGGTCTCATCGGACCACAGGACATGGTTCCAGTAATCCATATCCTTAGTCTGCTTGTCTTCTGCAAACTGTTTGCAGGCTTTCTTGTGCATCATCTTTAGAAGAGGCTTCCTTCTGGGACGACAGCCATAAAGACCAATTTGATGCAGTGTGCGGCGTATGGTCTGAGCACTGACAGGCTGACCCCCCACCCCTTCAACCTCTGCAGCAATGCTGGCAGCACTCATACATCTATTTCCCAAAGACAACCTCTGGATATAACGCTGAGCACGAGCACTCAACTCCTTTGGTTGACCATGGTGGGGTCTGTTCTGAGTGGAACCTATCCTGTGAAACCCGCTGTATGGTCTTGCCCACCGTGCTGCAGCTCGGTTTCAGGGTCTTGGCAATCTTCTTATAGCCTAGGCCATCGTTATGTAGAGCAACAATTCTTTTTTTCAGATCCTCAGAGAGTTATTTGCCATGAGGTGCCATGCTGAACTTCCAGTGACCAGTATGAGAGAGCGTGAGACCGATAACACCAAAATTAACACACCTGCTCCGCATTCACACCTGAGACCTTGTAACACTAACGAGTCACATGACACAGGGGAGGGAAAATGGCTAATTGGGCCCAATTTGGTCATTTCGACATAGGGGTGTACTCACCTTTGTTGCCAACAGTTTAGACATTAATGGCTGTGTGTTGAGTTATTTTGAGGGGACAGCAAATGTACACTGTTATACAGGCTGTACACTCACTACTTTACATTGTAGCAAAGTGTTGTTTCTTCAGTGTTGTCGCATGAAAAGATATGATAAAATATTTACAAAAATGTGAGGGGTGCACGCACTTTTGTGAGATACTGTGTATATATATATACTGTATATATATATATATATATATATATATATATATATATATACACACATACACACAGGTACAAATCCAGAATTCCAAAATCCAAGTTTATTCTGAAATCTAAACTTTTTAGTTAATATTTTTTTATAAATAAAATTATCAAAAATTACTATTTTTCCCCACATGTAAGTCACAATCTTCTCTGCCTGTGGTTTGATTTTTGTGTGCTAAAATGCAAATAACAGTCAATATTTATTTATAACATCAACTATTACCTTTTTTATTACAGTACTGTGCTATCTTTCTGATGGTACTATGTATACAAGAGTATAAAAATGATATAAAACTACCTTTAGGTTACATGTATAAGCTGTATTATGACATGTATTATGTATTATGACATGTAAATGACATAAGATAGTGTGGTACCATCCCCTTTCCAAACTGTCCCATTTTACAGATGCAAATATTACAAAATCCAAACCATTCCGAAATCCAAACATTTTCTGGTCCTCTTTGCATCGGACAGTGGTGGGACCGATTGTTGGTGGGTGGGAGCGTAAGGAGGGAGGCGGGTGGGTGGCCCTTCGCTGGAGGAGGCGGGAGTGGGCGGGGCCGCTACGCCACGCTACAGTGAAGAAAACAAAACCTAAAGCTATGTGATTGAGGGGGGAGGAGGGAGAGGGGCAATGAGGGGGATTATTATGTGGGATAATTTGAGGAAAGGTATATGTGTGGGGGGTTGGGTATTGAGAGGGGGCAGCTACACTAAAGAAAAATGGGTATTATATATATTTATTTTTAAATTGCCTATTTTGCAGCAAACTGGGTACTGGCAGACAGCTGCCAGTACCTAAGGTGGCTGCAAATAGGTAGAGGGGGAGGGTTAGATAGTTGTTTGGGGGGGATCAGGGAGGTTGGGAGGTGAGGGGGGATAATACCCTGCAGAAAATATATAATTTAAAAAAAAATGTAAAAAATAACTTATTTTTATACTGGCAAACTTTCTGCCAGAACTTAATTGCGGGGACATTTGGGGGGTGGGGAAGGGAAGAGAGCTGTTTGAGAGGGATCAGGGGGTGTGATGTGTCAGGTGGGAGGCTGATCTCTACACTAAAGCTAAAATGAACCCTACAAGCTTCCTAATTAACCCCTTCACTGCTGGGCATAATACAAGTGTGGTGCGCAGCAGCATTTAGCGGCCTACTAATTACCTAAAAGCAATGCCAAAGCCATATATGTCTGCTATTTCTGAACAAAGGGGATCCCAGAGAAGCATTTACAACCATGTGTGCCATGATTGCACAAGCTGTTTGTAAATCATTTCAGTGAGAAACCTAAAATTGTGAAAAAGTTCACGATTTTATTTTATTTGATTGCATTTGGCAGGGAAATGGTGGCATGAAACCGTTGTGTGCAGCATGGTGACAACCAGGTAAGACAAGTTAATAAGGGGCAAACTGACAAAATACATAACTTTATTATGAAGGTAGACTGTCCCTTTAAATTTAGTGATGGCAAAAATGTTAAAAATGCTCTGGTCGTTTAAGGAATTTTTTGTCTGAAGTGCCCGGTCCTTAAGGGGTTAATGTATTTGCCATTTTAATACCAGTACACATTTTATATTAGTTAAATAAATGTTGTTGTTTTTGTAATCATAGATGATCGGATAAGTAGGCCTCTACTTTACCCAGGAATCCAGGTACCAGAAGTGGCATATGTTCATTTTACATTGTAGCGTCATAAATAATCAGGCTTAGATCCTATGCTACTGAGCCACAGCATAGCAACAGCCTGTAGAGGCAGGTCAGTCATTACACTTGAACCCCTTAAAAGTTGAATGCACTGCTGCAGTTCCCAAGCTATCGTATCAGCTGTTGTTTTCTATGGGAGCAACTAGACTATAATAGCAAAATAATCCAATAACTGACTCAGTGTTCCTCTTAATCATATCTGAAAGTAACTTGTAAAAGGAGCTATATAACTGATCTTACCTGAGAATCAGAAAGTAAAGGACCAGTAAATACAGTACATTTGCATAATCAACAAATGCATGATAAAAAGACAATGCAATAGCACTTAGGGGCAGAATTATCATTGTGCGGGCGGACATGATCCGATAATGCGGATCATGTCCGCTGCACATCAATAAATGCCGACAGCATACGCTCTCGGCATTTATAATTGCACCAGCAGTTCTTGTGAACTGCTGGTG
The DNA here is from genome assembly GCF_027579735.1 of Bombina bombina. Lineage (NCBI taxonomy): Eukaryota > Metazoa > Chordata > Amphibia > Anura > Bombinatoridae > Bombina > Bombina bombina. Next base: position 741,659,006 of record NC_069504.1, on the reverse strand, counting down.
CAATGCCGCCCCCTGCAGATTCACGGCCAATCGTCCGCTAGCAGTGGGTGTCAATCAACCCGATCGTATTCGATCGGGTTGATTTCCGGCGGTCTGTCCGCTGCCTCAGAGCAGACGGACAGGTTATGGAGCAGCGGTCTTTAGACTGCTGCTCATAAGTTGTGTTTTGTGCGAGCCTGATAAATATGCCCCTTAGTCTACACTTTAAATGAGTAGCAGATTTTTTTCCTGACAAATATCAAAGTTATGTCTATTTCCACTCCCCCTGTATCATGTGACAGCCATCATCCAATCACAAGTGCCTATACGTATATTCTGTGAAGTCTTGCACATGCTCAAGAGGAGCTGGTGACTCAAAAAAGTGTAAATATAAAAAGACTGCATATTTTGATAAATTGGAAAGTTGTTTAAAATTGCATGATCTATCTGAATCATGAAAGTTTAATTTTGACTTGAGTGTCCCTTTAGTTGAAGATGATCCTTTTCATAGGTTTAACTCCTCCCAAACTGCTGCCCACTTGATTCGCCTCACTGCAAATAACCTTGACCACCGCTGACCTGATCCCCCCACACTGTTAACCCCAACAGTGACTTCACCCCACCACAAATATATGGATATAAGTGCTGATCTGCCAACATCCCTCACTAATTTGGCTCGCCTGTACTATACCTCCCCTCTAAACCTTTTATTCAAAAAGTCATATCACATTTTCAAGCAGGCTCTCTTTAATCCAGATTGTATTTTCAGATATATTAAAAAAAGAAATGCAGGGATAATACACAGCACAATATACACATGAATAGCAAGTTTCCAGACAATGCTTGAAAAAATCAAGCAGTATTTTCAAGCAGCTCTTATTAAAAAAAAAAATGGTTTACCCTGTGCGTCGTGTGTCCTTATGGTTTTTTTTGGCCTGTAATAGCACAGGCCTCTACTATTACAACATGTTTCACTTCTGGGGGCCAAATTATCAAGCGGCGGGCGGACATGATTTGCTGTGGTGAATCATGTCCGTCTGACATTGCTAAATGCCGACAGCATACACTGTCAGCATTTAACATTGCACAAGCATTTCTGGTGAAATTCTTGTGCAATGCCGCCCCCTGTACATTCGTGGCCATATCGGATCAGGATGATTGCTGTCCGCCACCTTAAGTTTTCGGTGATCCGTAAACTTCGGGGGTAGATTGCTGAATCTGCTGCTTGTTAAATCTACCCCCTGGAGTCATCAGGCTATAGAACTATTTAACCGCTTCAAAGCTATAGTGATTTACGTAAAAAAAAAAAGAAGAGTTTTTATATTTAATTTTGGGGGCTTCACAGATTTTTTATTTTAAGCTTCTTTTTTTATTATACATTAAAGGGACACTGAACCCAAATTTTTTCTTTTGTGATTCAGATAGAGCATGAAATTCTAAGCAACTTTCTAATTTACTCCTATTATCAAATGTTCTTTATTCTCTTGGTATCTTTATTTGAAATGCAAGAAGTTAAGTTAAGTGTAAATTAAGATGCCGGCCCATTTTTGGTGAACAACCTAGGTTGTCCTTGCTGATTGATGGATAAATTCATCCACCAATCAAAAACTGCTGTCCAGAGGTCTGAACTAAGAAAAAAGCTTAGATGCCTTCTTTTTCATATAAAGATAGCAAGAGAACAAAGAAACATTGATAACAGGAGTAAATAAGAAAGTTGCTTAAAATTGCATGCTCTATCTGAATCACGAAAGACAATTTTTGGGTTCAGTGTCCCTTTAAACATTTAACAGTGCTTTTTCCAGCACCGCCCCGTGGCTCTATTTCCTCCATTGCTCACAATGGTGCTTGCCAGCAAAAAGACAGCAAAGATTTACTGCAAGTTTTTATTGTCTCTTGATTTTTTAATGGCATTCCAAGACAATATGGCTGGCCACAGTGTGAAATACTGCAAGCATGTATATTTTACTGCAACTAGTCATGCAGTGGCTGATAAGCCACGTATATTAGCCCAGACCACTTGATTTTGAATAGTGACCTAAATTTCTCAAGCAGATTTTGACATGAGTTGGCAATCTCGTTTAATTTTGAATAAGGGACTAAGGGGCCGATTTATTAATGTGTGAGCGGACATGATACGATGTAGCGCATCATGTCCGCCGCACATCGATAAATGCAGACAGCATACGCTGTCAGCATTTATCATTGCACAAGCAGTTCTGGTGAACTGCTTGTGCAATGCCGCCCCCTGCAGATTCAGGGGTGTCAATCAGCCCGATCGTATAGGATCGGGCGGATTGATGTCAGCAGCCTCAGAGCAGGCGGACAAGTTATGGAGCAGCGGTCTTTAGACCGCTGCTTCATAACTGCTGTTTCCAGCAAGCCTGAAGGCTTGCACGGAAACGGGCATCAAGCTCCATTCGGAGCTTGATAATTCGGCCCCTAAATCTAATCAGACCATACAACTGGCTCCAACATAGACATCTTTCTTACAAATTATTTAGCAATCCCCCTCTACACTAGTGTTGCCACCCAGCCGGTATTTTACCGACACGACCGGTATTTTTAAGGTTCATGTCAATGTAGAAAATAAAGAATAACTATTGAAAGAAAGCCCCTGTCAAAGTGAAACTTCTTCTGAGTGTGATGAATACTAGTTATAAGCAAATGAACATTTAAAATCAGTCCTATCTGCTTTAGTTTTTGAGTTATGCTGTTTAATTATTTATGCAAATTTATGTTAATTAGCATGGCCGGTATTTTCTTCCAAGAAAGGTGGCAACCCTACTGTACACACACTAGTCCCCTATCTCAAACATTCCCACAAGTCACAAAAAAAGTCCTTTCAATAAAAAAATGATGATGAAAGAAAAGATAGAAAAAAGAAAGAAAATAAATCCATAATTGCCTGTTTTAAAGTCCAGATCCTTCATTCTCTTCTGACCAGCAGTAGTAGATCCTCTTTTTCTTGAACCTCAATGGATTCTGGGTCTTCCAATTTTTTTTTTTATAAATATACAAATATTTCCTCATTCCTGATTGCATATGGTTTGGCTTCTATTCTTCTGATAATGCGTTTTTTTTATCATAGTATTCTGAACTTATTTTATGCTGGCGTTTTGAAATCTTTGTTAGCTACCAGTTTCATTTGTGCAGTACTAAGGATATTATTGAACTTTATACATCCCTCCCAATGAAAAGTATGTCCATAAAGTTAAAGGGACAGTTTACTAAAAAATTGTCTCCCCTTTAATTTGTTCCCAATGATCCACTTTACCTGCTGGAGTGTATTAAATTGTTTACAAGTAGCTCCTTTACCCTTATATTAGCATTTGAAATAGCTGATTTAGCATGTGGTATCCCCACCTATTCTGAAAGTTTGTGGCCGCAGGTCCAAGCTATAGATAAGCTTTGTAAACACAGCCAGCAGAAGAAATTACACTCCCAGTGGGCTATAGCAGAGATAAGGTAATACAATGTGGATTTTCCATTGTTCTCTAAAAGTACTGGTGATTGTTTTATGGACAGATATAAAATAAAGAAGCAGGTATATTTACACAATGTGATACAGTAATGAGATCTGATTATACCTACAAGCTCAACCCATTTTATTAGGCTGTGGCTTCAAAACACAAAATCAGAGCTTTAATATACACAAATAAACCTTAAAAAGTTAATTTTCATAATTTTTTTACTTTGCAGTTGGTAAAAAAGCAATTGTAAACACATTAAGGGAAAAACTATTTTACAGTATACTGTCCCTTTAAATATTAGACTTTACAAGAACCTATAACTTGTCCGCAGTACCAACTAAAACAAGTTTAAACATATTCACTGGTAATAAGGAATGGCTATCCTGAAAACTGCAGCTCTCATGTCCCTTGAGATCACGTCTTCTCCACATGATCACTTTTCAAAGCAGACACCAGAGACTTGAGAATTAAAGAGGGACATATTAACATTGAATCTTTACCTTTAAAAATACTCACAAAGCTATTATATCACTATTTCAAATGACATTGCTACATAGCTGTTTGGAAAATTGCATGGCAACAGTCATTGCTGCACTTTATGAGCCATTAGTCGGCATTTGATTGAAAAGGATAAAACACACAAAAGAGAGTTAATGAAACAGAAGGGGGGGGGAATGGGGGATGGGTAGAGATAGGGCACAGGGTGGCAAACACACAACCACTGAGGGAGATAGGAGGAGATCAGTAAGACAAAAAGTGAACCAGGAGAAGGTGAATAAAGAAAAAAAAGGAAAAAAACACCAGCTAAAGGAGGACAAATATAATAATAAAATGGTGTGTCAGTAAGGGACATGTTGTGTTATGGTATTTATTGTATGTATATATCTGTAGCACTAAAAGGAGTAATTGTGTGTTTGGATATGGTTTTGAGATCTGGTGAGACATTTTTATTTTCAATTCATTAAAGGGACATACAATGTCTATTAAATTATAAGACATTTTTTTATAGTATTGTAGTAAATTAACATAACAGCCAAGACTAAAAACATTCTAACTACATTAAAGGGACATTCCAGTCTATATTTAAATGCACATGGATGAATTACGTCTTTGCATAAAAACATGTTTGCAATATAAATTTATTAGCAAAAGTGTTTCTTGTAAAAGTTATCACTGTTTTAGTGTTAGCATTTTTCCCTGCATGTGCATGTGAAGCATTGCTAGATATTCTCAGTGCACCAGTGTTTTAAATACTGCAGCTGCTCAGAGCACCGTGTCATTACCAGATGGTACAAGCACCTTAGGCTCTCTGAGCAAGTGCTGTGTTGAAAAGCTGGTGCACGGAGCATACTTAAATACTATTTTGAAACAACTACAGCTTTTATTAGAAACACTTTTGCTAATACATATATATTACAAAAATTATTCTATTCTAAACTGAAATCCATCCATGTGGATTCCGCTGGAACGTCCCTTTAACACTGTGTTTGCTGAATTTGCTTTTTGATGACCAAACTCTTCCACCCTTTGCCTTACAAGAAGGAGATAATCCGGATTCGTTGCTAGAGTAGAGAAAGGTCACTGCTGGTCATTGTTAGTAAAATTAGCATTTTTTTGTAGTATTTTATCATCTCTGGACGATTTAGGATAAGTGTGTGAAGTCTGCATTTTGCACTTCCAATACTGAGATCTGAAAAACATATAGGGCTAGATTACAAGTGGTGCATTATTTTTTTTTTGCGCTAATTGGGTTGCGTTCGTATTAGTTATAAAAAACGTATTTTGCACAAGCGGTAATAGAAAAAATCTCATGCATGTAGTCCCCCATAAAAATCAATGGAGAAAGAAAAAATTGGGAAAAAAACATTACGCAAACATAGTATATTCGCATTAGCAAATGTGAAATATTTACGGTAAATACATAGTTAAATTCTTTATTAAATATGAATATTGCATATATATATACAGTATATATCTTTCTCTTGTTAAGTGTATCCAGTCCACGGATCATCCATTACTTGTGGGATATTCTCCTTCCCAACAGGAAGTTGCAAGAGGATCACCCATAGCAGAGCTGCTATATAGCTCCTCCCCTCACTGCCATATCCAGTCATTCTCTTGCAACTCTCAACAAAGATGGAGGTAGTAAGAGGAGAGTGGTGTATTATAGTTAGTTTTTTAACTTCAATCAAAAGTTTGTTATTTTTAAATGGTACCGGAGTGTACTATTTTATCTCAGGCAGCATTAGAAGAAGAATCTGCCTGCGGTTTCTATGATCTTAGCAGAAGTACCTAAGATCCACTGCCGTTCTCACATATTCTGAGGAGTGAGGTAACTTCAGAGGGGGAATGGCGTGCAGGTTATCCTGCAATAAGGTATGTGCAGTTAACATATTTCTAGGGATGGAATTTGCTAGAAAAATGCTGCTGATACCGGATTAATGTAAGTTAAGCCTAAATACAGTGATTTAATAGCGACTGGTATCAGGCTTATTACCAGAGATGCATACTCTTATAAAGGTGCAATATAAAACGTTTGCTGGCATGTTTAATCGTTTTTATATATGCTTGGTGATAAAACTTATTGGGGCCTAGTTTTTTTCCACATGGCTGGCTTGATTTTTTCCTAGAAACAGTTTCCTGAGGCTTTCCACTGTTGTAATATGAGTGGGAGGGGCCCTTTTCTGTGCAGCTAAAATTACTGACAGAGACATTCAACTTCCCTCTGCATGATACAGGACATCTCTGAAGGGCTCAAAAGGCTTCAAAGGTCGTGTTTGAGGAGGGTAACAACCACTGTAGATCTGTGGCAGTTGTTGTGACTAGTTTTAAAATCGTTTTTTTCATTTATTATTCCGTTTTTGGTATTAAGGGGTTAATCATCCATTTGCAAGTGGGTGCAATGCTCTGCTAACTTGTTACATACACTGTAAAAATTTCGTTATTTCAAATTTTGACAAAATTTGTTTTTCTTAAAGGCACAGTAACGTTTTTTTATATTGCTTGTTAACTTGTTTTAAAGTGTTTTCCAAGCTTGCTAGTCTCATTGCTAGTCTGTACAAACATGTCTGACACAGAGGAAACTACTTGTTCATTATGTTTAAAAGCCATGGTGGAGCCCCATAGGAGAATGTGTACTAAATGTATTGATTTCACCTTAAACAGTAAAGATCAGTCTTTATCTTTAAAAGAATTGTCACCAGAGGGTTCTGTCGAGGGGGAAGTTATGCCGACTAACTCTCCCCACGTGTCGGACCCTTTGCCTCCCGCTCAAGGGACGCACGCCAATATGGCGCCAAGTACATCAGGGACGCCCATAGCGATTACTTTGCAGGACATGGCTGCAATCATGGATAATACCCTTTCAGCGGTATTAGCCAGATTGCCTGAATTAAGAGGCAAGCGCGATAGCTCTGGGGTTAGACGAGATACAGAGCGCGTAGATGCTGTAAGAGCCATGTCTGATACTGCGTCACAATATGCAGAACCTGAGGACGGAGAGCTTCAGTCTGTGGGTGACATTTCTGACTCGGGGAAACCTGATTCAGAGATTTCTAATTTTAAATTTAAGCTTGAGAACCTCCGTGTATTGCTTGGGGAGGTGTTAGCTGCTCTGAATGACTGTGACACAATTGCAGTGCCAGAGAAATTGTGTAGACTGGATAAATACTATGCAGTGCCGGTGTGTACTGATGTTTTTCCAATACCTAAAAGGTTTACAGAAATTATTAGTAAGGAGTGGGATAGACCCGGTGTGCCGTTTTCCCCCCCCTCCTATATTTAGAAAAATGTTTCCCATAGACGCCACTACACGGGACTTATGGCAGACGGTCCCTAAGGTGGAGGGAGCAGTTTCTATTTTAGCAAAGCGTACCACTATCCCGGTTGAGGACAGTTGTGCTTTTTCAGATCCAATGGATAAAAAATTAGAGGGTTACCTTAAGAAAATGTTTATTCAACAAGGTTTTATTTTACAGCCCCTTGCATGCATTGCGCCTGTCACTGCTGCGGCGGCATTCTGGTTTGAGGCCCTGGAAGAGGCCATCCATACAGCTCCATTGACTGAAATCATTGACAAGCTTAGAACTCTTAAGCTAGCTAACTCATTTGTTTCTGATGCCATTGTTCATTTGACTAAACTAACGGCTAAGAATTCCGGGTTCGCCATCCAGGCGCGTAGGGTGCTATGGCTTAAATCCTGGTCAGCTGACGTGACTTCAAAGTCTAAATTACTCAACATTCCTTTCAAGGGGCAGACCTTATTCGGGCCTGGTTTGAAAGAAATTATTGCTGACATTACTGGAGGTAAGGGTCATACCCTTCCTCAGGACAGGGCCAAATCAAGGGCCAAACAGTCTAATTTTCGTGCCTTTTGAAATTTCAAGGCAGGTGCAGCATAAACTTCCTCTGCTTCAAAACAAGAGGGAACTTTTGCTCAATCCAAGCAGGCCTGGAAATCTAACCAGTCCTGGAACAAGGGCAAGCAGGCCAGAAAGCCTGCTGCTGCCTCCAAGACAGCATGAAGGAACGGCCCCCTATCCGGCAACGGATCTAGTAGGGGGCAGACTTCTCACTTCGCCCAGGCGTGGGCAAGAGATGTTCAGGATCCCTGGGCATTGGAAATCATATCTCAGGGTCATCTTCTGGACTTCAAAGCTTCTCCTCCACAAGGAAGATTTCACCTTTCAAGATTATCTCCAAACCAGATAAAGAAAGAGGCATTCCTATGCTGCGTGCAAGACCTCCTAGTAATGGGAGTGATCCATCCAGTTCCGCGGACGGAACAAGGACAGGGGTTTTATTCAAATCTGTTTGTGGTTCCCAAAAAAGAGGGAACCTTCAGACCAATTTTGGATCTAAAGATCTTAAACAAATTCCTCAGAGTTCCATCATTCAAGATGGAAACTATTCGAACCATCTTACCCATGATCCAAGAGGGTCAGTACATGACCACAGTGGACTTAAAGGATGCCTACCTTCACATTCCGATTCACAAGAATCATCATCGGTTCCTGAGATTTGCCTTTCTAGACAGGCATTACCAATTTGTAGCTGTTCCCTTCGGGTTGGCAATCCAGCCCCAAGAATTTTTACAAAGGTTCTGGGCTCTCTTCTGGCGGTTCTAAGACCGCGAGGCATAGCGGTGGCTCCTTATCTAGACGACATCCTGATACAGGCGTCAAGCTTTCAAATTGCCAAGTCACATACAGAGATAGTTCTGGCATTTCTGAGGTCGCATGGGTGGAAAGTGAACGAAGAAAAGAGTTCTCTATCTCCTCTCACAAGGGTTTCCTTCCTAGGGACTCTTATAGATTCTGTAGAAATTAAAATTTACCTGACGGAGTCCAGGTTATCAAAACTTCTAAATGCTTGCCGTGTTCTTCACTCCACTCCGCACCCTGCGGTGGCTCAGTGCATGGAGGTAATCGGCTTAATGGTAGCGGCAATGGACATAGTGCCATTTGCGCGCCTGCATCTCAGACCGCTACAATTATGCATGCTCAGTCAGTGGAATGGGGATTACACAGATTTGTCCCCTCTACTAAATCTGAATCAGGAAACCAGAGATTCTCTTCTCTGGTGGTTATCTCGGGTCCACCTGTCCAAGGGTATGACCTTTCGCAGACCAGATTGGACGATTGTAACAACAGATGCCAGCCTTCTAGGTTGGGGTGCAGTCTGGAACTCCCTGAAGGCTCAGGGATCGTGGACTCAGGAGGAGAAACTCCTCCCAATAAATATTCTGGAGTTAAGAGCAATATTCAATGCTCTTCTAGCTTGGCCTCAGTTAGCAACCCTGAGGTTCATCAGATTTCAGTCGGACAACATCACGACTGTGGCTTACATCAACCATCAAGGGGGAACCAGGAGTTCCCTAGCGATGTTAGAAGTCTCCAAGATAATTCGCTGGGCAGAGTCTCACTCTTTCCACCTATCAGCAATCCATATCCCAGGTGTAGAGAACTGGGAGGCGGATTTTCTAAGTCGTCAGACTTTTCATCCGGGGGAGTGGGAACTCCATCCGGAGGTGTTTGCTCAATTGGTTCATCGTTGGGGCAAACCAGAACTGGATCTCATGGCGTCTCGCCAGAACGCCAAGCTTCCTTGTTACGGATCCAGGTCCAGGGACCCAGAAGCGACGCTGATAGATGCTCTAGCAGTTCCTTGGTTCTTCAACCTGGCTTATGTGTTTCCACCGTTTCCTCTGCTCCCTCGACTGATTGCCAAAATCAGACAGGAGAGGGCATCGGTGATTCTGATAGCGCCTGCGTGGCCACGCAGGACCTGGTATGCAGACCTAGTGGACATGTCATCCTTTCCACCATGGATTCTGCCTCTGAGACAAGACCTTCTACTACAAGGTCCTTTCAATCATCCAAATCTAATTTCTCTGAGACTGACTGCATGGAGATTGAACGCTTGATCCTATCAAAGCGTGGCTTCTCCGAGTCAGTCATTGATACCTTAATACAGGCACGAAAGCCTGTCACCAAGAAAATCTACCACAAGATATGGCGTAAATATCTTCATTGGTGTGAATCCAAGAATTACTCATGGAGTAGGGTTAGGATTCCTAGGATATTGTCCTTCCTCCAAGAGGGGTTTGGACAAAGGCTTATCAGCTAGTTCTTTAAAGGGACAGATTTCTGCTCTGTCTATTCTTTTAAACAAGCGTCTGGCAGAAGTTCCAGACGTTCAAGCTTTTTGTCAGGCCTTAGTTAGAATTAAGCCTGTGTTTAAACCTGTTGCTCCTCCATGGAGCTTAAACTTGGTTCTTAAAGTTCTTCAAGGGGTTCCGTTTGAACCCCTTCATTCTATTGATATCAAACTTCTATCATGGAAAGTTCTTTTTCTGATGGCTATTTCCTCGGCTCGAAGAGTCTCTGAGTTATCTGCCTTACATTGTGATTCTCCTTATCTGATCTTTCATTCAGATAAAGTAGTTCTGTGTACAAAACCTGGGTTTTTACCCAAGGTGGTTTCTAACAAGAATATCAATCAAGAGATTGTTGTTCCATCATTATGTCCTAATCCTTCTTCAAAGAAGGAACGTATTTTGCATAATCTAGACGTAGTCCGTGCCTTGAAGTTTTACTTACAAGCGACTAAAGATTTTCGTCAAACATCTAACCTGTTTGTTGTTTACTCTGGACAGAGGAGAGGTCAAAAGGCCTCGGCAACCTCTCTTTCTTTTTGGCTTCGGAGTATAATCCGTTTAGCCTATGAGACTGCTGGACAGCAGCCCCCTGAAAGGATTACAGCTCATTCCACTAGAGCTGTGGCTTCCACCTGGGCCTTTAAAAATGAGGCTTCTGTTGAACAGATTTGCAAGGCTGCGACTTGGTCTTCGCTTCATACCTTTTCCAAATTTTACAAATTGATACTTTTGCTTCTTCGGAGGCTGTTTTTTGGGAGAAAGGTTCTACAGGCAGTGGTTCCTTCCGTTAAGTTCCTGCCTTGTCTCTCCCATCATCCGTGTACTTTAGCTTTGGTATTGGTATCCCACAAGTAATGGATGATCCGTGGACTGGATACACTTAAGAGAAAACATAATTTATGCTTACCTGATAAATTTATTTCTCTTGTAGTGTATCCAGTCCACAGCCCGCCCTGTCCTTTTAAGGCAGGTCTAAATTTTAATTAAACTACAGTCACCACTGCACCCTATGGTTTCTCCTTTCTTGGCTTGTTTCGGTCGAATGACTGGATATGGCAGTGAGGGGAGGAGCTATATAGCAGCTCTGCTGTGGGTGATCCTCTTGCAACTTCCTGTTGGGAAGGAGAATATCCCACAAGTAATGGATGATCCGTGGACTGGATACACTACAAGAGAAATTAATTTATCAGGTAAGCATAAATTATGTTTTTTACATCTTTTAATCTATTTAATGGCAAAGGGCTCTAATGCACTTTTATATATATATATATATAATAATTTCTATACTATAATTGCGTTTGTAACGCATCCGTCGCCAGTTGCGCATGCATTCTCAAAGGAATGTTGGCTGCGCGAGGCAGATGGCAGGGTGGATTCTTTCACCACCCTACCATTTTCGGAATCCACCTGGATGTAGCGTAGGCAAACCCGAATCCTTAAAAAACAAACAAAAAAAAAAACCATGCAAACGCCCCCACGAAATAACTAAAAAACATGCAACTGCCTGCAAGAAATAAAAATATGTAACCGCCCGCACGAAGTATAACAAAAAAAAAAAACCTAACCTCCCACACAAAGTATTAACAAACACCTAAACCGTCAACCCCCACATCTCAAAATAATAATGTTTATAACCCCTAATCCGCAAATAACACAATTCAAATATTAACCCCCTAAACCTCCACCCCCCTGACATTGCAATAAACCTATTTAACCTATTAACTCTTAAACTGCCAACACGCCCACATCGCAATTAACCTATTAACCCCTAAACTGCCAAACCCCCACATCGCAATAACCCTAATTAAGCTATTAACCCCTAAACTGCCAACCCCCCACATCGTAATAACCCTAATTAAAATATTAACCCCTATACCACCAACCCTCCCCACAACGTAAATACTAATTAATTAACTAACTAATTTAATTACTAAGCCCCCTAACCTAACACCCCCTAAATTAACCCCAATTACTACTAAATTACAATTAAAATAAAAAACTAACATTAAATTACAAAAAAATTAAAAAGTCTTAACATTACAGAAAAAAATAAACAAAATGATCAAAAATAAAAAAAATTATACCTAAATCCCTATGAAAATAAAAAAGCCCCCTCAAATAAAAACACCCCCTAATCTAAACTACCAATAGCCCTTAAAAGGGCCTTTTGTAGGGCATTGCCCTAAGTTAAAGGATTACAAACTTTTGCCCGATTTTGTCTAACCAAAACACATATTCTAACAACCATGTATTAAAGCAAACTAACGGACCTATAAGTCTTGGAAAACGAAGCCTCATTTACTTAGAAAAATAAATTTTATTTTTTAAGGATGACGTCATGATATCCAGCCCATTATTTTTTTGACCTACGTGTATAATCAAGAACCAATAGGATTCTAAGTTTATGCATATAATTATCATTAGAACTGTTCCCCATTTTCATGCGCACAAAATCGGCACCAATAGCGCATGCACATTCGCTACTACTGACGCCGCAATTACCAGCATCAAGATGAGAATAACGCATGCGCATTTGAGACCTACATCGATGTTATAGGCTCTCGAGGCTTTCTAAGCTGAATACCTTACCTGTCAATGCGCTGCCGGATCTAATTGTGTAAGATCGATATAGCGAGTCTACAATGTTGGAGCCGGTCTGGAAGAGAGTGATGTTGACAATGACGTTGCGCAATCTAGCGCATGCGCAGTGAGAAATTTTGGCACCATATTCAAACCGCGGTTGTCATACAGGATTGGATATTACACGGAGTGGGTTCGGAAAAATTTATTTTTAAAAACGGCAATTACAGCAATCAGGTAAATATTTAGTAATGGCATCTTATTGAAAATATGCTTGTTTAAGATAGTAAAAATGTAAATAGCGTAGTTTATATCAGCTTACAGTGGTCCTTTAAACAGCTCTTTTAACTCTAAAAATTACTAAGTCCTCCTTAACAGCAAAAACCCCCCCACCCCCACCCAACCCCCCAAAATAAAAAAAAACCTAACACTAAAAAAACTAAACTACCCATTGCCCCTAAAGGAGCATTTGTATGGATATTGCCCTTACAATCAGAAGGTCTTCTACCAGACAGATCCATCATCTTCTATCTTCATCTGGAGTGAAGGTGGCACAGAGCGGGGTGCGAAGCTGTGTTCCCAATGCCTGGAACCTCAAAGGTGGCGGTCCTCGGCGGCGGCGTGGAGGCTCCTCTTCATGCGATCGTTCTTCGCACACTGAAGATTGAATGCAAGGTACCCCATATTTATTGGGGTACCTTGCATTCCTATTGGCTGAAATTTTAAAAATCATGATTTGAACAGCTAATAGGATTTCACTAGCTCTAATCCTATTGACTGATTTAAAAATTTCAGCAAATAGGAATGCAAGGTACCCCAAATTGATTGCGGTACCTTGCATTCAATCTTTAGTCTACAACGGACATCGAATGAAGAGGAGCCTCCATGCCACCGAAGAACGCCGCTGCCGAGGAACGCCACCATTGAGGTCCGCCGTGAGGATCCAGGCATCGGGAACACAGCTCCGCACCACCTTCACTCTGGAAGAAGATAGAAGCTGATTTGGATTTGTCAGGAAGAAGAACTTCCTCGCCGGGCTTCAGGAACAGTGAGTAATTTTTTTTGGGGGGGTTCTTTTTAGATTAGGGTTTTTTTGGGCTTAAAAAAAGAGCTGATTGCCCTTTTAAGGGCAGTAAAAGAGCTGAATGCCCTTTTAATGGCAATGCCCATGCAAATGCCCCTTTAAGGGCAATGGGTAGTTTAGTTTTTTTTTGTGTTAGTTTTTTTGAGGGGGGTTGGGTGGGGTTACTGTTAGGGGGGACATAGTATTTTTTAGAGGTAAAAGAGCTGTTTAACTTTGGGCAATGCCCTACAAAAAGGCCCTTTTAAGGGCTATTGGTAGTTTAGCATTAGATTAGGGGGTGTTAGGAAGCGTTATGTGAAACGCGCGTCAGGGGCACTCTCATGAGTTCATAGTACCTCAACTTTTATCCGCTTGCCAAGTTGGTACAAATATTACAATCCTTTGATTTAAATACTTGTTAGTCAGAGTAACTGTAATATAAGCTTCCGCTATAGAAGGGGCTTTTTTTTACAAAGTCAGTGTTCATTTATGATATTGTCCAGGACATACTTTAGAGGCTTCACTGTATGCAATTAGGAGACAAATTACTAATAGCTGTTAATACTTATCGCAGACTACAATTATCAGTCCACTTTTATAAAAAAAAGTTGCTTTCTATAGCGGTAATACTGTTGCATGATTGTAACATACCTCATGATAGGTTGTCTATGCTTTCGCTCAGTACAAACAAACGGAGGCAATACTTTATAATAAGTTAATACAAATATTGCCATGATCTGACAGCAACCCTATTGTGTACTATTACTCTGACGTATTGTGGTGATCATCCAAACGAAATTATGAACTTTCTGGTTTCCAGCAAATTTTAAAAGTGTGTGTGACTGTGTGTGTGTATGTATGGTCCGGTTCTGCTTTATTTCTATTTTGCACAATAAAGTTATCTTGTATGAATGTTGTAAATTAGAAACAAAATCCTTTTTTCTTTTCTTCTGATACCTTACCTTTTCAATAATATTGATATTGGAGTTTGGCAATCTGTCTTCTATGCAACCCTGGTTGCACTTTTTTGTACATAAAATTGTATATCACTGCCTGATAACTCCAGAAAATTCTATTGTTTGCAAATCAATGCATTAATACTAAATCATTAGAATGTTTCTGATAAAATTAAAGGTAATAATATCCCTCACCTCTCCTTATTAAAATATTTATATTTGCTGCGCTACTTACCCCCTTACCCCCTACTTACCCCCTTTGCTGCGCTTAGGTTCTGATGCTGTCTCTTGTAATACCAGCGCACAATAGTGTACGCTGGTATTACTCAGTAAATCGCAAATATTGCTTTCACAAAAGTGATATTTAGAGCTCCACTTGTAATCTAACCCCGAGTGTGGAAGACTACATGTGTCTGAATCCAGAGGCAAGGGGCACTGCAGCCCACTACACTTACTGAAAAGGTGGTCAAGTGGCTCGGGAATCGCTGAGGAATTTAGGAATGCCAATGATGTCACCAAGACATGTTAATTTGTGCCTTTTGGCACTAGACTAATGAAGGAGATGGTGGCCAAAAGCCACATTTGGCAATTTATTATTTCATGATTCAGATAGAGCATGCAATTTTAAGCCACTTTCTAATTTACTCCTATTATCAATTTTTTCTTCATTCTTGGTATCTTAATATGAAAAGCAGGAATAAATGTTAGGAGCCGGACCATTTTTGGTTCATTTAGCCACCCAATCAGCAAGCGCTATCTAGGTGCTGAAGCTATCTTGGTGCTGAACCAAAAGTGGGCCGGGCTCCTACGCTTATATTACTGTTTTTCCAAATAAAGATACCAAGAGAACGAAAGAACAATTAATAATAGGAGTAAATTAGAAAGTTGCTTAAAATTGCATGCTCTATCTGAATCATGAAATAAAAAATAATGGGTTTATTATCCCTAAACATCTAATATAATTTTTTAGGACAGATGGCAACCCTATCTATGGAGTGTGGTGCAAGTACAATTTTTAACAAAAGAAGAGTAATTAATGAAAATATAGAAAAAAATATCATCGCTGCACATTTGAGTGTTCTCGTTTAACCCCTTAACGACCAGTGCCGTACCCTGTACGACACTGGTTGTTAAGCCTGTACCCTGTAAGATGCTGCTGTCCTGGGCCTCTCTCTGCCGCGATCTCGCTAAAAATAGCGAGATCACGCTATTTCTGCATTCTCCACGAGTGGGGCAGTACAGAAATAGAAGGGCAGAGTTACCGATGCAGAGAGGGACACTCTGTGGCCCTCTTTGTATCGGGTAGCAGTGGTGCCGATCGTTGGTGGCGTGGGAGGACAACTTTGGGTTGTCTACTAAAAATATATAGTTTTAATAGGTAAATAAAAAAAACAAGGCTTTATTTCTGTTTAAATGTAGTGATGGCAAAAATGCTAAAAATGCGCTGGTCTTTTGGGGAAGTCTTAGTCTGAACTGCCCGGTCCTTAAAAGGTTTAAAAAACAAACTTTTAATATAAACATTAAATAGTGAGAGCTCAAAGACCTTACAGCTCTTACTAATTTTAATGTTTATCATTTTTGAATTGCGAACACTAAAATGTGCAGCAGTGATAAGATTTTTTTTCTATATTTTGCATTTCATAGCTGTTTTGGACTTACCACTGTTATTTTCATTGCACCACCTTGTGTGTAAGGTGGTATGGTCCTCAAGAAAAGAAATGAGTGTCAGACTATCAGAAGATCCTTTGGACCAGTGGTTCATCAGTTTCTCTGGACAGGAGGCATTTTATGTCCCTTTAAATTTAAGAAGTAATTACTTGACTACTTTATGTTAATATGTCTGTAATTGTAGACTCAAAAAATGGATTATATAGCAGGGAAAAAAGTAATATACATTATTTAACCTTGGTCTACCATGATAAACCCGGACACCACCTTTTCTGTATTTTCTTATACAATCAGATCTATGAACCTTCACAACTAGGCTTGCCTAACTCTAGTCTTCAATGTTTGGGCTTGTGCCAGGATTTAAGGATATCTTTGCAGACAGATGAGCATAATCAAGTTCATTGACTGGTTATATCAACTTGGCCTAAAAAACTGTCTGTGGACTTAAAAAACCTAGCTTTACATAAGCAGTTTCAGGTGATTATCATTACTACCAAAATTGAAATAATGTCAAAAATACTGGGAAACCATAGCTGCTATTACCCAGTTTGAATAAGTTACAATGTGAAATTATTTAAAGGGACAGTAAACCTTAAAAATAATGTTATATAATTCTGAACATAGTGCAGAATTATATAACATTATTTTTAAGGTTTACTGTCCCTTTAAATAAGTAATTGCTGCTCCCACAATAATATGCGGATTTTTATGACTGAAAATTGACACCCTGATTTCAAACAAGTAAGTTACATCACTTTTGGTGGGTACTGGGTAGGGGGAGATGGTGTCTTGTTTAAAATATATATATATATATAGGGCGCAGTCAAATATACGGCGCAGGATTTGGTGCAAGCATGGGAACCCGCGCCGCCCGTAATTTCACCTCGCACATCGGGGTATTACATAAACCCCACCGGCAGTTCATAAAGTGCCGTAAGTCTGATAAACTAGCGATGTCCACTTACGGGCACTTTAGAAACTGCGGCGCCTAAGGAAAAGTAAAGAAAATAACAAATCTCCCGTAAAAGTCTAACACGCCTCCCAAAAATAAGCCCGACACGTAAGACCCCTATATCCGCAATCCCCCCCCTCTCATTACTAATATTAAATGTATTAACCCCTAGACCGACAACCCCCCACAACGCAATATGCCTATTTAAACTATTAACCCCTATATCCGCCATCAAACCCACACCGCAAGTAATAACTAAATTATTAACCCCTAAATCCGCCAACCCCAACATTGCAAACTACCTATTAAAACTATTAACCCCTAATCCACCATTAACCCACAACGCAATAAACCTAATCAAGTATTAACAACTAAACCGCCATAGCCCACAACGCAATAAACCTAATCAAGTATTAACCCCTAAACCGCCATAGCCCACAACGCAATAAACCTAACCCCTAACCTAACCTATTAGAAAATGGCGTCCCTTGAATTCCTATTGGCTGATTTGAGCCTTCAAATTCAAATCAGCCAATCGGATGAGAGCTACTGAAATCCTATTGGCTGTTAAAATCAGCCAATAGGATTTCAGTAGCTCTTATCCTATTGGCTGATTTCAATTTGAAGGCTCAAATCAGCCAATAGGAATTCAAGGGACGCCATTTTTAATCGCGTACCTTGAATTCCTATTCAGTGTACGGCGGAGATCATACTGAAGAGGATCCTCCCACGCTCCATGGCTCCGCGGTCGATGGTCTTCAGTTCCAGAGTCGCCGGTCTTCAACTCCGCCCTCCGCTCCGTGCCGGCTGGTTCCTGGAAGAAGAAAGAAGAGGTCGTCGCTTGGAAGAAGACTTTACCGCCTGGAACAGGACCTTCTCCGCTGGACTTCAGGACAGGTGAGGACCACTTGGGGGTTAGACTTAGGGTTTTTTAAGGGTTTTTTGGGGGGATTTATTTTATTTAGATAGGGCAGGTAGCAAAAGAGCTGAATGCCCTTTTAAGGGCAATGCTCAACAAATGCCCTTTTCAGGACAATGGGTAGTTTTGCGTTTTTAGTGTTATTTTTTTTGGGGGGGGGTTTGGTGGGTGGGGGGTTTACTGGTAGGGGGGGCTGTGTGTATTTTTTTGGCAAAAGAGCTGATTATCTTGGGGCAATGCCCTGCAAAAAGTCCTTTTAAGGGCTACTGGTAGTTTATTAGATTACGGGGTGTTTTTATTTTGGGGGGCTTTTTATTTTCATAGGGATTAGGTGTAATTTATTTATTATTTTGTAATTTTATTTATTATTTTCTGTAATCTTAGATTTTTTTATTTTCTGTAAATTCTTGCTTAAAGGGACAGTCTACTCCTGAATTTTGATTAGACTGCCCCTTTAATTTATGTTAATGAGGGGGAAGGCGGACAGCGCCTAGGACTATATACCGGCTACACTATTAGGAAGACCCCCTAT
The DNA here is from genome assembly GCF_027579735.1 of Bombina bombina. Lineage (NCBI taxonomy): Eukaryota > Metazoa > Chordata > Amphibia > Anura > Bombinatoridae > Bombina > Bombina bombina. Next base: position 741,640,229 of record NC_069504.1, on the reverse strand, counting down.
TAGGTCTGAGAGAGATAGCAGTGAAGGGTAAATAGGAGCGCCTGAGGCTTAGGTATAATCAGGAATCACAACTTTCAGTTAAAAATATAAAACAGTTTATTACAACATACCCAATAAAAACAGAAAAAGTTTAAAAAATAGAATATAATAATATAGATTCAACCTTTCGATGGTTGGGCCCAGTTGTTGGGACCCTTGTTTAAGGGTCTTTACGTGAATGAATCAGTATATCATCCGATAACACAAATGGCTGAATGGGGACTTTTAAATCCTCCAAAAAATGTAAAAATGCGTATAAAACAGATATTGTACTTTAACACAATAATAAATTAACCCAATAATAAATTGACACAAATTCAACAATGTATAATGTGTGACACAGTGGTGAAAATCAGTGGTTTCCAAAAAATGTGTTAAAAAATAGTGTGGAAAAAGGTAAAATCCTTATTGGATTTTTACCTTTTTCCACACTATTTTTTAACACATTTTTTGGAAACCACTGATTTTCACCACTGTGTCACACATTATACATTGTGAATTTGTGTCAATTTATTATTGGCTTAATTTATTATTGTGTTAAAGTACAATATCTGTTTTATACGCATTTTTACATTTTTTGGAGGATTTAAAAGTCCCCATTCAGCCATTTGTGTTAATCGGATGATATACTGATTCATTCACGTAAAGACCCTTAAACAAGGGTCCCAACAACTGGGCCCAACCACCGAAAGGTTGAATCTATATTATTATATTCTATTTTTTAAACTTTTTCTGTTTTTATTGGGTATGTTGTAATAAACTGTTTTATATTTTTAACTGAAAGTGTGATTCCTGATTATACCTAAGCCTCAGGCGCTCCTATTTACCCTTCACTGCCCCTTTAATTTATACTTAGTTTATTTGTATTTTAAAAGTAGTGTAATTTTTTTATATTTAATAGTAACTTTAGTATTTTGTAAATTAGGTCATTTTAGTTTATTTAGGGGGGTTAGGTTAGGGGGGGTTAGGTTAGGGGTTAGGTTTATTGCGTTGTGGGCTATGGCGGTTTAGGGGATAATACTTGATTAGGTTTATTGCATTGTGGGCTATGGCGGTTTAGGGGTTAATACTTGATTAGGTTTATTGCGTTGTGGGCTATGGCGGTTTAGGGGTTAATAGACTTTATTAGTTATTGCGGTGGGGGATTGCGGTTGACAGGTAGATAGACATTGCGCATGCGTTAGGTGTTAGTTTATTTTTGCAGGCATTTTCGGGAGTTATAGTGCTCCCATACTTAGCGCAAGGCTTGCTGCGGCTGCCTTTTATGGCGAGGTAAAAATGGAGTAAGATTTCTCCATTTTCGCCACGTAAGTCCTTGCGCTGGATATTGGATAACGATTTGCAACGCGGTTCTATGTTAGCCTATGGAAGTAATAATTGCGAGCAACGGGTCAAATATACGCGCGTAACTTGTATGCTACACTGTATATGTAATACCAAAATCGCGTAAAATCTGGCGGCGGAGGATTTTGCGGGCGACGCTGCATATGTAATGGAGGCCATAGTCTTCTGTGTGTGTGCGTTTTTAGGGGGTATGCATGAGGCAAGATCCCAATCTTGTCACTTTGAGGAACATGAAACCCAAACATTATATTTTATTATTCAGATAGTGCATACAATTTTAAACAACTTTCTAATTTACTTTTAGTAACAACGTCAAAACACTACTGGAAGCTAGCTAAACACATCAGTAAGCCAATGATAAGAGGTATATTTGTGCAGCCACCAATCAGCAGCTAGCTCCCAGCTCCTGAGACTATCTAGGAATGCTTTTCATAAACGGATACCAAGTGAACAAAGCAAATTAGATCATAGATGCAAATTGGAAAGTTGTTTAAAATCGCGTTCACTTTCTGAATCATGAAAGAAAATGTTTGGGTTTTATGTCCTTTCAATGGTTTTGAGGACTCCTAGTTCCACCCCTTACATGTGGGTTATTATTCAAAGCCAATCACACAAGGCATATTTCAGTAGAAAACTGAATATGTATGGGGTTCCCAAACATCATCATAAAAGCCAGATATCAGCTGAACTCCCATACACAATGATCAGAACCTATGGTTCAGCCAGACCTCCCATCCACCTAACCCCACCTTCAGAATGTCGTGAGTTTGTCCTTGACACACACTTTTCTGCCTATGAAACACCAAGGACTCCAACCAAAGCCTATCTGACTGATTGTGCCTAATGTATCATGAAATAATCTATATGAAGTCTACTGTGAGTCTTTGCAAACTCATTCAGGAATCTGTCATAGGTTAGAGGGCTATATTCTAAAACATTATCTCCAAGACATGAGTACAGCCTGATTTTCAAATGGCTACATCCCACATCTCAAACATTCACCCAAGTGTACATTAATCCTCTATGGTTTATCGACAACTCAACAAACATTAGAATTTTCTAAATATGAATATTTTGCTCTGTAGATGCTCTGCAGGTCACATGCAAATTAAATGTTATGGCATAAGCAGTGATAACTTTGTTTTTTAAATTTTTTTTGATTAATAAGAATTTACAGAGCCCCCGAGGTGTAACACAAGATTTTTTTTATAAATCGTATGTACATTTTACTAAATTAGAATTCAAGTATTTACACCGAAACATTGCTTACTGATGTAAGTACAATTTCTGTAAATTGCAGATATTTATTTTTTTTTTATTAAAAAGAACAAATTTTTTTTTTACAAACAACCTATAACTTTAAATGTCAAGTGCCAAGGATATAAATTCAATTCACTCATCTATTATTGGTATGTGCCCTATGCTTTCAGTTCACCATCTCCTGTGTAATCTTTCATTCAGTATGTATTTGCAATTCTAAAAAGAAAATGCTACTCTGTTTCATAAAGTAGTTGGTAGGTATGTGGTTTAGGGTTCCCATTTAGTAAGAAACACTCGGATACATTTACCTATACTCCCATAAAGGGACATGAAACCTAAAAAATGTTCTTTCATGATTCAAATAAAGCATGCAATTTTAAAAACTTTCCAATTGACTTCTATTATCTAATTTGCTTTTTCTCTTGATATCCTTTGTTGAAAAGAATACCTAGGTAGGCTTAGGAGCTGCAATTCACTACTGGGAACTAGCTGATGATTGGTGACTGCACATATATACCTCTTGTCATTGGTTCACCCAATGGGCCGATTTAACGAGGGCTGAATGACCCCTGATCTCCATGTTTCCGCGTGAGCCGTTAGGCTCAACGGAAACAGCAGTTAAGAAGCAGCGGTCTTAAGATTGGGTTGATTGACACCCCCTGCTAGCAGCCGATTGTCTGCGAATCTGCAGGGAGCGGCATTGCACAAGCAGTTCACCAGAACTGCTTGTGTAATGTTAAATGCTGACAGCGAATCATATCCGCCCGCCATTTGATAATGCGGCCCCATAGTGTTTAGCTTACTTCCTGTAATACAATGCTGCTCCTTCAACAAAGAATATTAAAGGAATAAAGCAAATTTGCTAATTTTAAGTAAATTGGAAAGCTTTTTTTTAAATCGTATGCTCTATCTGAATCATAAAAGAAAAATGTTGGGTTTTATATTGATTTAATATCAAATTTTCAATAAAATTAGGGCATGGGTGCTATTTACTAATTTATTCATGTGATTATGATTCATGTGATTATGTGTTATTTTTTTATTAAAAAAAAAAAAAAGATATGCTGTGCATTCAGAGTTAACTTGGAGAAATCCCAGAAATGATGGACCAAATCTGGGGAATCTATGGAACATTTATTGTAAGTCCTCATCCTATATAATAAAAGGCCAAGTATGTTTGTCATGCACAGTAGAGATACCTGGCATTGAGCAGCAGAAATAGTGGTCAGAAGCTGCTGTGATGGGGGCGTGGCCGGGCGTGCTGTGATAGGGACGTGGCCGGGCGGGTCATGATGGGGCGTGACCGGGCAGGAGCGTGCGTGATGGGGCATAGCCAGCGGGAGTGCCCGTGATGGGGGCGTGGTCAGTCAGGAGTGGGCATGGCCAAGGGCGCAAAAAGATAGGGGGAGAGAGAGCGCAAAAGAGAGGGGAGAGAGAGTACAAAAGAGAGGGAGGAGAGAGAGCACAGAAAAAGTGGGAGAGAGAGAGAAAAAGAGAGGGGGAGAGAGCGAGTGCAAAAGAGAGGGGAGAGAGATAGCAAAAGAGAGGGGGAATGGAGAGAGCAAAAGAGAGGGGAAGAGAGCAAAAGAGGGGGGGAGAGAGCACAAAAGAGGGGGGAGAGAGAGCAAAAGAGGGGGGGGTGATAGCAAAAGAGAGGGGGAGAGAGAGCAAAAGAGAGGGGGGGAGAGAGAGCAAAAGAGGGGGAGAGAGAGCAAAAGAAAGGGGGAGAGAAAGCATAAGAGAGGAAAGAGAGAGCAAATAAGAGGGGGGAGAGAGAACAAAAGAGAGGGGAGAGAGAGATAGCAAAAGAGGGGGGAGAAAGAGAGCGTAAAAGAGAGGGAGAGAGAGAGAGTGCAAAAGAGAGGGGGAGAGAGAGAGCAAAGGAGAGGGGGGGAGAGAGAGAGAAAGCAAAATAGAGGGGGAGGGAGAGAGCGCAAAAGAGAGGGGGAGAGAGAGAGCAAACGAGAGGGGGAGAGAGAGAGAGCGCAAAAGAGAGGGGGAAAGAGAGAGCAAGGGGTGGGACCGCTGTACTGCAAAACATTGCCTGTGTACACAGGCTTTAGTACTAGTTCCATAATATATAAACAAATTATGTATGGGTTTTGCAAAAACATAAATTATGCTTACCTGATAATTTAATTTTCATCTGTGGGAGGAGAGTCCACTGCTTCATTCATTACTTGTGGGAATTAAGAATCTGGCCACCAGGAGGAGGCAAAGACACCCCAGCCAAAGGCTTAAATACCTCCCCCACTCCCCTCATCCCCCAGTCATTCTGCCAAGGGAACAAGGAACAGTAGGAAAAATATCAGGGTATAAATGATGCCAGAAGATTAATAAAAAAATTTAGGGCCGCCCACCGGAGAAATGCAGAAACTTTCTCCCACAGAAGCAAAAATGTCAAATTTATAAAATTTTGCAATAGTATGTAAGGAAGACCAAGTGGCATCCTTACAAATCTGCTCCATAGAAGCCTCATTCTTAAAGGCCCAAGAAGAGGCCACAGGTCTAGTAGAGCGAGCCGTAATCCTTTGAGGAGGCTTGTGTCCCGCTGTCTCATATGCCAGACAGATCATTCTCCTCAACTAAAAAGATAGAGAGTCTGTCTGAACTCCTTCGTGGCCTGAAGATAATACTTCAAAGTCCGAACCACGTCCAGATTATTAAGTAACCTCTCCTTTGAAGAAGAAGGGTTAGGACACAAAGAAGGAACTAATATTTCCTGATTAATGTTACGACTCAACACTACCTTGGGAAGGAAACCCAATCCAGTGCAAAGAACAGCCTTATCAGCATGAAACACCAAGTAGGGAGGCTCACATTGCAAGGCCTGAAGACAGGCCTGATCCTAACCAGCGCCTGAACAAAGGACTGAATGTCAGGAAGCTCTGCAAGCTTCTTTTGCAACAGTACAGATAAAGCCGAGATCTGTCCCCTCAGGGAACTGGCGACAAGACCCTTATCCAGACCGTCCTGGAGAAAGGCCAAAATCCTGGATACCCTGACCTTATGCCAGGGATATCCTTGTTCCTCACACCAGGACAATAGGTCCTCCACACCTTGTGGTAGATGCGTCGAGTGACCGGATTCCTGGCCTGAAAGAGAGTGTCAATCACTTTTTCGAAAATCCTCTCTTGGCTAAGACTAGTCATTCAATCTCCATGCAGTCAGCCTCAGAGAATCGTGATTTTGATGTAGGAATGGACCTTGAACTAGCATTTCCCTGCGACAAGGCAACTTCCACGGCAGAGATAACGACATCGCCACCAGATCCGCAAACCACATCCTCCACAGCCCCGACCGAGCAAACAGAATAGCTGAAGTTTGCTCCTGCTTGATGCGAGCCACTACCCAAGGTAGAAAAGGTAAAGGTGGAAATATGTAAATTAGGTTGAAGTCGCAGGGTACCACCAAGGCATCTATCAGTTCCACCTGGGGATCCCTGGATCGCGTCCCATATTTGGTTAGCTTGTAATTGAGGCGTCCCCCATCTGCTGCAGATCTCCACAAACACTTTGGGATGGAGGGACCATTCCCCTGGATGAAACATCTGTCTGCTCAAAAAATCTGCTTCCCAGTTGTCCACACCCGGAATGTGGATCGCTGAGAGTGAACAATTGTGAGCCTCTTCCCATTCCAGAATCCGAGATACTTCCCTTATGGCAAGGGAGCTTCTCGTCCCCCCTGATGGTTTATGTAAGCCACTGAGGTAATGTTGTCCGACTGGAATCTCATTAATTGGGATGACCCCAAAAGGAGCCAAGCCATCAGAGCGTTTAATATCGCTCGAAGCTCCAAAATATTTATAGGTAGACTCGACTCTCCTTGAGTCCATCTGCCCTGTGCCCTTCTGGCACCCCAAACAGCTCCCTATCCTGATAGACTTGCATCTGTGGTCACAATCTCCCAGGATGGTCTTAAAAAGGATGTCCCATGAGACACCTGCCCCGGTCAGGTCCACCAAGATAGGGACTTCCTTACTGGTCTGTCTAGAGATATCAGTTGGGACAGATTTGCATGATCACTATTCCATTGTCTGAACATGCACTGAAGGGATCTGAGATAAAACCTGGTGAATGGAATGACATCTATGCTGGATACCATGAGCCCGATCACCTCCATACACCTGGCCACAGAAGTCCTGGAGGATGTCTGAAGAGCTAGACAGTTGGACGCAAGCTTGCAACGTCTCTGATCTGTCAAGAATATCTTCATGGCTAAAGAATCTATTATCATACCCAGGAATTCCACCCTGTTGCTGAGGACCAATGAACTCTTTCCTTTGTTTATCTTCCACCTGTGGGATCGAAGGAGAAGAAGAAGAGCTCTTGAGTGATCCTCCGCAAGACTGTGGGATGGAGCCTGGACCAGAATATCATCCAGATAAGGAGCCACTGCAATTCCTCTGGCTCTCGCTACTGTGAAGACTCTTGGGGCAGTCGCCAGACCAAACGGAAGGGCCACAAACTGGAAGTGCTGGTCCAGGAAGGCGAACCTTAGAAACCTGAAGTGATCCCTGTGAATTGGAATGTGAAGGTAGGTGTCCTTCAGGTCTATAGTCGTCATGAATTGCCCCTCTTTCACCAGGGGCAAAATTGACCTGATCGTCTCCATCTTGAACGATGGAACTGATAAGAACTTGTTCAGGGCCTTTAAGTCCAGAATTGTACGAAACGTGCCCTCCTTCTTTGGGACCACGAAAAGGTTTGAATAATATCCCAGACCTCTTTCTGCCGGAGGAACTGGGATGATTACCCCGAGATGAGAGATCCTTCACACACCCCAGGAAGGCGTCTCTCTTCTCTCGTCTTGAAGATAGGTTTGACAGGAGGAATCTGCCTCTGGGCAGATAAGACTTGAAACCTATCCTGTAACCCTGGGAAACGACCTCCAAAACCAAAGGGTCTATAATGTCTCTTCTCCAGGCTTCCGCAAAAATAGCTAGTCTGCCCCCTACATGATCCGATGACGAACCGGGGGGCGTCCCTTCATGCCGACTTTGATTCGGCGGGCTTCTTGTTCTGCTTGGACTTGTTCCAAGAGTTAGCTGGCTTCCAAGATCCCTTGGACTGCTCAGACTTTGTGGCAGGCTGCTGATGCCGAGACTTGTTCGCATGAAAGAGACGAAAAGTAGATCCCTTTGCTTTAACCTTCTTATCCTGGGGCAAGAAGGCACCCTTGCTACCTGTGACCATAGAGATGATAGAATCCAGGCCCGGGCCAAACAAAACCTTCCCCTTGAATGGGAGGGAAAGCAAACGAGACTTAGAAGTCATGTCAGCAGACCACGACTTTAGCCACAAAGCCCTGTGGGCTAAAACAGAAAACCCTGATGTCTTAGCATTCAGGCAAATAATCTGCATGTTCGCATCACAAATGAGCCACCTTTAAGGCCTTAATTCGGTCTAGAATTTCGTCAAGAGGGGTCTCCACCTCGACCATCGCTGTTAGTGCATCATACCAGTAGGTAGCCTCACTGGCCACCATGGCGACTGCCACCGCCGGCTGAAAAACAAACCATCTTTTTATCCATGGGTTCCTTGAAAGAGAAGCGGAATAGTCGTTCTCTTAGCGAGCGTGGAGATAGCACCATCCACCTTAGGGACAGTTCCCCACAGTTCAAGCTGCGCTTCCGGAATGGGCAAAACCTTTTTAAATGAAGAAGAGGGGTAAAAGGATGAACCAAGTTTCTCCCATTCATTCTTAAAAATTTTAGCCATTTTGACTGGACTCGGGAAGGCCTGGGGCACTACCCTCTCCTCATAGACTCTATCAAGTTTAGGAATTGAAGTTTCTTCTGGTAGTTTTGGTTCCGGAACCTTCAATGTAGCAAGCACCTCCTTTAGCAGATAGCGCAAATGCTCCATTTTAAACTTAAAATCAGGCTCCTCCACGGACGGAGGCCTAGAAGTAGCCGATTCCATCCCAGAAGCGACATCCTCTGATAATTCAGAGTTGTCCTCCTCAGCTGATAATCTGTCCAAGACATCCAGTGGAGTCGAAGACCCCGGAGATGTATAGCAGTGCCGTACCTTCCTCTTACGCTTAGAAGGATGAGGCATCGCATTAATGGCCGCAGAAACAGCCACCTGTAATTGATTGGCGAAGTCTAGAGGACAAAGGGCCCCTCCCGCAGGAGGATTAGTAGTGCCCTGGGGAACTGCTTGTGTAATCAGAGATGATTGCAGGAAACGCACCTTGCGGGGCGGAGAACCCTCAGAGGTGGACAGCTCAGTCATACTAAATACTTTATTCCTTTTGGAAATAGCAATATTGTCAAAGCATGTGAAAAAGAGTTGCGTCGGCGGTTCTACTGGAACCTCCTCACAATATACACAGTTAATGATGGGTTTAGATAAAGAGGGAGTATCCTCTAACATATCAGAGTCCTCCATAGCTTGCGCTTTTATTACGAACTTGATAAAAAAATAAATGGCACCTTTATATCCTAATGGCCGGGGCACTCACCACCTCCTATGACCCGGACTACAAGAAACAGCTTTCGTCTCCTCCGAACGCAGGTCGAGAAAGAGGAAGTTGTGGAGGCCACACTCGGTCACATGGAGTGCCATGCAGGACCACCCCTGATCTCGAGAGGACGCGCCAAAAAAGCCTGCCTCAACTTATCTCTATGAACTGTGTTCCACACTGACAGAGCCTCATCTCCCACAAATGTAGTAACAAACACAATAAATAATATTATGCATAATAATATCCCCCCTGTTCAACAGCCCCCTTCCAAGGGTATTACCTAAGATTCTATAAAGATAAAAGGAGCCACACTGTGACCCTGTCTTCATGCGTTATCAAATATATATAAATGAAACGATCTTACCAGAATCAACGCCGTTCAAGTGTGACAGGGTAGTAGCATCGCTCCTGAGATGGACTTGAGAAAAGAAAAGCAGGCAGCAAAACTCGTCAACGCCGATTGCTAATGGAGCTGTTAAACTGAGTCGGGATGGGTTCGCAGAAAGACTCTCCCTGCATCTCCGGACTCTAACTTTCACCCAAGCTCTCACTGAGAAGCTGACAGGACTACTTAAAACTGCTGACAGGACTACTTAAAACTCCAGTCCCGCTAGAGGAATAGACGCATGTTTTCAGAGCTCCGGCTTTAATTACTTCTAAATACTTCAAACTCTGCAAAATGGTGCTAATTTAATACAAATTATGCCCTATGTTACTATGAATTAATAGCACGGCTAAGAAAAGGAGAGGAGACCATCTTTGTAAGCTCACACGGCAGTGATTAATGGCCTGACTGTGGCCCCTACACGCAGACAGCAGCCATATTTGTGACCACGTGGGCCAACGACATAGCTACTAATGGCAAACACCCTCTGGATCCTAGCTGAAATCCGCAAACTCCTAGACTTGTATCAACAGGCGTTTACAGCCACTTTCTACGAGTCGCTCGGACCTACAGTTGAGGATGGTGCTTGGTCGGAAGAAGGCTTACACACAGTGGGCGGAGTGGTGACTAGCCGAGCTGCACCGGAGCTTCAATGCTTGCTGTGCACCCCGGATCTTGCTGCGAGTCCGGCTGAAAGTTCAACATGTCAAGGGACTGAGCATCGGATAACAGAGCACACAGCAATGCGAGCTACAGCAGGCGAGTCTGCGCCTAACGGAGGAGTGAAACTCAGAGCTGCAGTCACAGCGGAGCTGGCGAGATCTGGAATCTCGGATCCCGATACCGGACCACTTACCTACCACACAGCTAAACAGTTATGGGACCTACTCCCGATACTTACATCGGATGGCAGTGGAGTTCGGTTGCTTCAACATTGGGAGAGCTGGAGAGGCTCTCCTCATCTGCTTAAAGTTGGCTGCATCTATATGTCGGAACCACAGTGGGACCCTGGAGGCTCTTTGCTTTACCTTCTTTTTGGCCCAGATAGCGCGGGCTAAGGACGCGGAGACTCTTGCAGTGAGCTGGAGGTGATCTTTGCTTACACATGGGACTTTTGTCTAACGACTTTGATCACATAGCCTAACAAAAAACTGACCATGATATTGAAGGACAGTGATGCTACTACTGATTACTACAAGGTTGCATGGTGTCTGTGTTCCTCACCTTGTTATAGTTAACACCATCATATAATAATTTTGACGTTCATCGCTGCCTTAGGTCATTAAGTCCTCCATAATTATTTCAGTGTCCTGTGTCATTCACTTGTTATATTAGAATGTCACAATAGAATACCGTTATAGATTCACATGTGTATATTAACCTGCTATTTAATATGTTCACTATGGAGCTATGGCCTGCTATAGTTTATCATACAAATACATTTCTACTTGTTGTGATCTCCTGGGCATTGTGGCACCGCATGACAGCTTAAGTTATGTCTTGCACGTTAGGTCTATATAAAAGTTTTGTGTGCTGCACATGTTATGTTACAATCGCTGCTTGTAGAGTTATGTTTGTTTTTAATATGACATCTGTATGCAATGTGTGTTTTCTCAGTGAATCCCTCCTGTTGTTACTGTACTGAAGTGTTCAGAGATGCTATATGTTCTATTAGATAGGTCCTGCTGTTGTATATACTTCTTAATCTGGCAGAATTGTGAATGGGGACATATAGAATACTTATAATGTCTACACACTACATTAGTGCAGCTGTATAGTGGGTTTATTTCTTTCAATACAGTACAGACGTAGCCAGCGGCCGAGGCTGCGTCCCAACATTTGGTATGCTCCACCTTGCAGTTGTTTTGTAAGGCCCAATTGTTATGTTTTGCTGTTTTCACTTTAATGCTACAGCTTCATTGCTGCTACCTAGGTCACATAGATTGGGTAATTTAATTCTGCCTCAACTTCAATTTTAGATTCCATGTTGCTCTGGGGACAATTTTGTATAGCTATATGTATTGCACTTTAAGCTGGTCCCATCCTAACTTCTATAGTCTATTTGTGCCCTAGCATACAATCTATGTAAATATCCCAATTTTTCTGTACCAGAGCATGATCCACTCCAAATATATCACCTTTACATGATTCCCACAATTACAACCATACCCCGTGCCCTACTAAGTCTATTACCTTTGGCCCATTTGTTTAACACTCCAACTTACATATAGCCCTTGCCTAAATGATATCAACAATTCAGTAAAAAGGCCTAGAATACATATACACAGCTTCCTTTACACAGTTTTTAGAGCAGGCAGGTCCTGCATCATTGTTATTCCCTTTTATGTAATATGGCGCTTTACTTAAATATTTGGTCTAACATACTCAATTTACCACCTCCCCCCCTCCCCCTCCTTAATATATCTCCTATTTCAGGAGAGTGAATTATGTGGTTTTTCTATCCAATACCACACCTTATTTTTCCTTTTTATAAATATGTCTTGCACTATAAACTTATATTGGCACTACCTTTCCTCCAAAGCTGGACAAGTTTGTTTAGTATTATTTCCCTTTCTTACAAATAATGTTTTCCTAAGCAATTCTTATATAATTATTGAGCTTACACTGAGGCTTACCTTGCTGTTATATATCTCTAAATAGCTCTTATACCATTACTTAACTTATGTTTGATATTTACCTGGTTATTTACAATATATCCCAATTATAGCTTTAAAAAAAAACATAAAACAGAGGTTAAGGAGAACTAAATACGCGGCTTTTCTTGCCTATGCTGCAACCCTTATCATAACTTTCAACATTACCTACAAATTGAACATGCTAAATAATTTTTCTCTCCTACCTTGAGTTAATATTTCAGTTAGGTCCAATAGAGGCCTATTCAGTTACAAGAAAAATGTTTTAAGTTTATTTGTTATGCATGATATAAAGCATTATAAAAACGAGGTTTATCATTTTATAGAAACTTTTGTATTATAGCTTTTAGTTGACATTATCCACCTTATCTAGATGACTAATTCTTAAGCTACTCCCTTAAGTTATCAGGTGTTAATACTAAGAACGTCACTGCAACCCTAACTACCCTTTTCTTTATAGAAACGTTATCATTATTGCATGAGCTGACACTATTTACCCTATCTAGTTTAGTAATTCGCATAGCTCAGCTAACTACAGTTTTAAAAAGTTAAAAAGAGAGGTTCTTCATTTGGGGTCCATGAGTGGCCCTGTCGCATCAGTGTATACCCACCTTATATTATATTATGTTTATAACATCTTTGTGGTCCAAGAGTGGCCGCATTAGATTATGGCGGGTGTGCTGTTTGAATAGCGCTTAATGTTTGTACTTAATGTGTAATTTGTCACTTAATTGTATTGTGTACTTATGCGATTTCTATTGGCGACCTACACTGTAACAATTTATTTTCTTTTTTTAAACATGTATTGACAATTACTAATTGCTTGTTTGTTTGACAAAGAACCTCAATAAAAATTAAAAAACAAACAAAAAAAAACTCCAGTCCCATTCCGAAGAGTACTACCCTCCATAAGAGACTACTCCGAATCTTCTCTGCCAACCTCCTGTGACGAAAGGCAAAGAATGACTGGGGGATGAGGGGAGTGGGGGAGGTATTTAAGCCTTTGGCTGTGGTGTCTTTGCCTCCTCCTGGTGGCCAGGTTCTTAATTCTCACAAGTAATGAATGAAGCAGTGGACTCTCCTCCCACTAATATGGAAAGTTATGCTGCCGTCTTAATTCTCTTAAAGCAGTGATAACTTTTACTAGAAACATGTCTGCTAATAGAGTTATATCACAAAAATATTTCTTATAAAATCACAATCATGCACAAGAAATTTACATAGATATAACTTTGCTATTTTGAATGTTATTTTGCATGCATGGTGTTGGCAGTATGTACTCTTTTTGAGAAAGCAGAGAGATTTTGTTGTGATGTTTCTCCTGTTGGATCTTTATACAGGAATCCAATCCATCTGAAAAGGCAAAGGTTTTTGCAGGGTTTTGAAATTCAAAGCCATTCCAATTCATGCAAAACCATTGTTATTGTGTGCTTCTCCAATTAATTTGAACCATGTTAAAGGCACAGTCTACTTCAAAATGTTTATTGTTTAAAAAGATAGATAATCTCTTTAGTACCCATTCCCCAATTTTCCATAACCAACACAGTTATATTAAAATACTTTTTACCTCTGTAATTACCTTGTATCTAAGGGGTCAATTTATCAAATTGTGAGCGGACATGATACAATGTAGCTTATCATGTCCACCGCACATCGATAAATGCTGACAGCATATGCTGTCGACATTTATCATTACACCAGCAGTTTTGATGAACTGCTTGTGCAATGCCGCCCCTTGCAGATTCGCGGCCAATCGGCCGCTAGCAGGGGGTGTCAATCAGCCCGATCTTATAGGATCGGGAGGATTGATGTCCACGGCCTCAGTGCAGGAGGACAAATTATGGAGCAGCGGTCTTTAGACCACTGCTTCATAACTTCTCTTTTCGACGAGCCTCAAGGCTCGCGCGGAAACAGGGGCATCAAGCTCCATACTGAGCTTGATAATTCAGCCTCTAAGCCTCTACAGAATGCCTCCTTATTTTAGTTATTTTGACAGATTTGCATCTTTTACAGTCTTCATTTTTTTTTTATTGGGATGCAATTTGGGCCTTTTTACAATATGAGTAAAATAATAAAGAATACGATACAAAGCATACACATGTCCAATTACATATTATGCATAAAAAAACAAGCAATCAAAAAATATATGTATCATGACATAATGTGTCAGGCAAACAAAAGATGATCTCTAAAATCTCCAGGCAAGGCTTGAATCAGAGCGGGATCAGCATATATATAATAGTAGGCCATGCCATAGCCATAAGATACCACTTCGGCCACTCATTTTATACCCAATTTCTTTTACAAATAAATGAATGTGAGAAAATAAAAAAGAGAGATTTGGCAGATATCATTTGTGTCACAAGTTCAAAAATAACATTCAAATCTTCAAGAAGTACTGTAAAAGAAATTATTATGACAGTCTAAACATAGTTTATATTATCAGAAAATGGGTGTATTCAACCCATAATACCCCTCGAATCAGGTGGAGAGAGAGAAAATAATTTTAAAAAAAGGGGGAAAATACATAAAAATTCTGGCCGTGTCATGAATTTGCCCTCCACTTAACCAACATCAGGATAGCATCAAGGGTTAAGGTCTGGGGGCGAGTTAGTAAAGTAAAAATATGCAACATTTTGGAGAGGGGATAGGAACCGTCTTTGGATATTCTTTTCATACAACTTAATAAACCCTGCTCATTTCTTGTGATATTTCTAAATACCTATTTCTGTACAGGTACAGCTATCAAATTGTTCTATTATTGCCTGTGATTGAAGAAGGTATATAAGAATATTAATAGTTGGTTCCCTACTATTTTTCCAGTTTTTAAAGGGATACTGAAGCCAAATTTTTTCTTTCATGATTCAGATAGAGCATGCAATTTTAAGCAGCTTTCTAATTTATTCCTATTATTCTTTTTTCTTCTTTCTCTTGCTATCTGTATTTGAAAAGGCAATGAAAGCTTTGGAGCCAGCCTATTTTTTGTTCAGTACCCTGGATAGGGCTTGCTGATTGGTGCCTGCATTTAGCCATCCAATCAACAAGCGCAATCCAGCTTCTCAACCTAAAATGGGCCGGCTCCAAAGCTTTTATTCCTGCATTTTCAAATAAAGATAGCAGGAGAACAAAGAAAAATTGATAATAGAAGTAAATTAGAAAGCTGCTTAAAATTGCATGCTCTATCTAAAAGAGAAAAAAATGGGTTTAGTATCCCTTTAAGTATAAGGTACCTACCTCCTAAGATAGTTATGTTGATAAAGCAAGTATTGACCCAGGTATTTTGCCTGTCATATAGAAGAATTATGTGTTTTTTCTAACGTTTGATATTACTTTCTCTTGTTAAGTGTATCCAGTCCACGGATCATCCATTACTTATGGGATATATTCTCCTTCCCAACAGGAAGCTGCAAGAGTCCACCCACAGCAAAGCTGCTATATAGCTCCTCCCCTAACTGCCATTACCAGTCATTCTCTTGCAAGTCTCAACATAGATAGGAGGTCGTGAGAGTCTGTGGTTTTTTATACTTAGTTTATTTCTTCAATCAAAAGTTTGTTATTTTTAAATGGCACCGGAGTGTGCTGTTTATCTCAGGCAGTATTTGGAAGAAGAATCTGCCTGCGTTTTTTCTATGATCTTAGCAGACGTAACTAAGATCCAGTTGCTGTTCTCACACATTCTGAGGAGTAAGGTACTTCAGAGGGGGAATGGCGTGCAGGTTTTCCTGCAAATAAAGTATGTGCAGTAAAATATTTTTCTAAGGAATGGAATTGACTAAGAAAATACTGCTGATACCGAAGTAATGTAAGTACAGCCTTTAAATGCAGTGAAAGCGACTGGTACCAGGCTGATTGATAGAGATATATGCTAAGGTATGTGCAGTAATATATTTTTCTAAGGAATGGAATTGACTAAGAAAATACTGCTGATACCGAAGTAATGTAAGTAAAGCCTTAAATGCAGTGATAGCGACTGGATCAGGCTTATTAATAGACATACATACTCTTATAAGAATGTGTTTTAAAACGTTTGCTGGCATGTTTAATCGTTTTTTAACATATGTTTGGTGATAAAACTTATTGGGGCCTAATTTTTCCACATGGCTGGCTTAAATTTTGCATAGAAACAGTTATAGGGAAGGTAATCCACAGCTCAGCTGTGGCAGTTTTGTTGTGTCTGTTTTAAAAAAATGTCGTTTTTTTTTTTTTTTTTTTTTTTATCTGTTTTTTGCATTAAGGGGTTAATCATCCATTTGCAAGTGGGTGCAATGCTCTGTTAACTTATTACATGTACTGTAAAAATTTCGTTTGATTTACTGCCTTTTTTCACTGTTTTTCAAATTTTGACAAAATTTGTTTCTCTTAAAGGCACAGTAACGTTTGTTATATTTGCTTGTTAACTTGATTTAAAGTGTTTTCCAAGCTTACTAGTCTCTTTATTAGTTCTAACATGTCTAACATAGAGGAGGCTCTGTGTTTATTATGTTTAAAGCCATGGTGGAACCCCATTTTAGAATGTGTACCAGATGTACTGATTTCATGTTAAACAATAAAGATCATTTTTTGTATTTAAAAACATTATCACCAGAGGATTCTGTCGAGGGGGAAGTTATGCCGACTAACTCTCCCCACGTGTCAGACCCTTTGACTCCCGCTTTCGGGACTCACGCTCAAATGGCGCCAAGTACATCAAGGGCACCCATAGCGTTTATTTTACCAGAGGATTCTGTCGAGGGGGAAGTTATGCCGACTAACTCTCCCCACGTGTCAGACCCTTTGACTCCCGCTCCAGGGACTCACGCTCAAATGGCGCCAAGTATATCAATAGCGCCCATAGCGTTTATTTTACAAGACATGGCAAAGGTTGTGTATAATTTACTGGCAACAGTATTAGTCAGACTACCTGAAATTAAAGGAAAGCAAAACAGCTCTGGGGGTAGATACAGAGCATACAGACGCTTTAAGAACCATGTCTGATACTACCTCACAATATGCTTAGTCTGTGGGTGATATTTGTGACTCAGGGAAGATGATTTAACCTGATTCTGATATTTCTACATTTAAAATTTATGCTTGAGAACCTCCACTTGTTGCTCAGGGAGGCTTTAGCTGCTCTGAATGAATGTGTACAATCGCAGTGCCAGAGAAATTGTGTAGACTGGATAAATAATATGCAGTGCCGGTGTGTACTTATGTTTTTCCAATACCTAAAGAGGTTTACTAAAATTTTTCATAAGGAATGGGATAGACCAGGTGTGCCGTTCTCTTCCCCTCCTATTTTTTAGAAGAATGTTTTCTAATAGTTGCCACCACACGGGACTTATGGCAGACAGTTCCTAAGGTGGAGAGAAGAGTTTCTACTCTAGCTAAGCGTACCACTACCTCTGGCGAGGACTGTTGTGCTTTTTTAGATCCAATGGATAAAAAATGTTTATTCAACAAGGTTTTATCCTGCAGCCCCTTGCACGCATTGCTCCTGTCACTGCTGCTGCGGTGTTCTGGTTTGAGTCTCTTGATGAGGCTTTACAGGCTCCATTGGATGAATATATTTGACAAGCTTAGAGCACTTAAGCTAGCCAATTCCTTTGTTTTCTGATGCCTTTGTTCCTTTGACTAGACTAACGGCTAAGAATTCTGTTTTTTACTATACTGGCGCGCAGAGCGCTATGGCTTATATCATGGTCAGCTGTCGTGACTTTAATAAATAAGCTACTTAACTTCCCTTCAAGGGGCAGACCCTATTCAGGCCTAGTTTGAAGGAGATTATTACTTATATCACTGGAGGAAAAGATCATGCCCTTCCTCAGGACAGGTCCAAATCAAGGGACAAAAAAGGCCTAATTTTCGTGCCTTTCGAAAATTCAAGGCAGGTGTGGCATCAACTTCCTCTAAGGCAAAATAAGAGGGAACTTTTGCTCAGTCCAAGGCGGTCTGGAGACAACCGGACCTGGAACAAAGATAAGCAGGTCAAGGAGCCTGCTGCTGCCTCTAAAACAGCATGAGGAACGGACCCCTATCTGGTAACGGATCCTATAGGGGGCAGACTTCATTCTTCGCCCAGGCGTGGGCAAGAGATGCCCAGGATCCCTGGGCATTGGAAATTATACCCCAGAGATATCTTCTGGATTTCAAAGCTTTCCCCCTCAAAAAAGGGGAGTTTTTGCCTTTCACATTTATCTGCAAACCAGATAAAGAAAGAGACATTCTTGCATTGTGTACGTGACCCATTCAGTTCCAATAGAGGAACAGGGACACAGTTTTCCTCAAATCGGTTTGTGGTTCCCAAGGAAAGGAAACCTTCAGACCTATTTTGGATCTAAAAGATCTTAAACAAATTCTTTAGAATTCTATCATTTAAGATGGAAACTATTCGTACCATCTTAACTATGATCCAGGAGAGTCAATAGAGGACTACAATGGATTTGAAGGATGCTTATCCTCACATTACGATGCATAAAGATCACCATCGGTTTTTCAGGTTTGCCTTTCTAGACAGGCATTACCAGTTTGTAGCTCTTTCTTTTGGGTTAACTACAGCCCCTAGAATCTTTATGGAGGTTCTGGGGTCACTTTGGCGGTCCTTAGGCCGCGGGGCATAGAAGTGGCCCCTTATTTAGACGACATCCTGATACAGGCGTCAAACATCCAAGTTGCCAAGTCTCATACGGACGTAGTACTGGCATTTCTGAGATCGCATGGGTGGAAAGTGAACAAGGAAAGAGTTCTCTATCCCCAATATCAAGGGTTTCCCTCCTAGGGATTCTGATAGATTTTGTAGAAATTAAAATTTACCTGACGGAGTCCAGGTTGTCAAAGTTTCTAAATTTCTGCCGTGTTCTTCATTCCATCCGCGCCCTTTGGTGGCTCAGTACATGAATGTAATCGGCTTAATGGTAGCGGCAAGGGACATAGTACCGTTTGCACGCCTACATTTCAGACCACTGCAACTATGCATGCTCAGCCAGAGGAACGGGGATTACACAGATTTGTTCTCCTGTTAAATCTGGACCAAGAAACCAGAGATTCTCTTCTCTGGTGACTATCTCGGGTCCATCTGTCCAAGGGTATGACCTTCCGCAGGTCAGATGGGACAATTGTTACAACAGATGCCAGCCTTTTAGGTTGGGATACAGTCTGGAACTCCCTGAAGGCTCAGGGATAGTGGACTCAGGAGGAGACCCTCCTTCTAATGAATATTCTGGAACTGGGAGCGATATTCCATGCTTTTCAGACTTGGCCTCAGTTAGCAACTCTGAGGTACATCATATTTCAGTCGGACAATATCACGACTGTGGCTTACATCAACCATCAAGGGGGAACAGAAGTTCCCTAGCAATGTTAGAAGTCTTAAAATAATTCACTGGACAGAGACTCACTCTTGTCTAAAAGCTATCCCTATCCCAGGTGTTGAGAACTGGGAGGCAGATTTTCTAAGTCGTCAGACTTTTCATCCGGGGGAGTGGGAATTCCCTCCGGAGGGGTTTGCACAAGATCAAGCAGGAGAGTGCTTTGGTGCTTTTGACAGCACCTGCGTGGCCACGCAGGACCTGGTATGCAGATCTGGTGGACATGTCATCCTTTCCACCACGGTCTCTGCTTCTGAGACAGGACCCTCTACCTCAGGGTCTTTTCAACCATCTAAATATAACTAATCTGAGATGGACTGCCTGGAGACAGAACGCTTGATGTTATCAAAGCATGGCTTCTCTGAGTCAGTAATTGATACCTTAATACAGGCATAAAAGCCTGTCTCTAGGAAAATTTAACATAAGATGTGGTGTAAATATCTTATTGTTATGAATCCAAGGGTTACTCATGGAGTAAAGTCTGGATTCCCAGGATATTATCTTTTCTCCAAGATGATTTTGAGAAAAGGGTTGTCAGCTAGTTCTTTAAAAGGACAGATTTCTACTCTGTCTATTCTTTTGCACAAGCGTCTGGCAGGTATTCTAGACGTTCAGGCATTTGGTCAGGCTTTGGTTAGAACCAAGCCTGTGGTTAAAAATGTTGCTCCGCCATGGAGCTTAAAGCTGGTTCTTAAGGTTCTTCAAGGAGTTCCATTTGAACCTTTTCATTCCATAGATATCAAACTTCTATCTTGGAAAGTTCCTTTTTGGTAGCTATTTCCTCGGCTCATAGAGTCTCCGAGTTATCTGCGTTGCAATGTGATTCTCCTTATCTGGTTCTCCGTACGGATAAGGTAGTCCTGTGTACCAACCTGGGTTTTTACCTAAGGTGGTATCTAACAAGAATATCACTCAAGAGATTGTTGTTCCATTCTTGTATCCTAATCCTTCTTCAAAGAAGGAACGTCTATTACACAATTTGGACGTGGTTCGTGTTTTAAAGTTTTACTTACAAGCTATTACAGATTTTCATCAAACATTCACCTTGTTTGTTGTCTATTCTGGACAGAGGAGAGGTCAAAGGACTTCAGCAACCTCTCTGTCTTTTTGGTTAAAAAGCATAATTCATTTAGCTTATGAGACTGCTGGACAGCAGCCTCCTGAAGGGATTACAGCTCATTCTACTAGAGCTGTGGTTTTCACTTAGGCCTTTTTTAAATGTGGCTTCTGTTGAACAGATTACAAGACGGAGTCTTGGTCTGCGTTTCATACTTTTTCAAATTTAACAAATTTGATACCTTGCTTCTTCGGAGGCTATTTTTGGGAGAAAGGGTTTTTTACAGGCAGTGGTAACTTCCGTTTAAGTACCTGCCTTGTCCCTCCCATCATCCGTGTACTTTAGCTTTGGTATTGGTATCCCATAAGTAATGGATGATCCGTGGACTGGATACACTTAACAAGAGAAAACATAATTTATGCTTACCTGATAAATTTATTTCTCTTGTAGTGTATCCAGTCCACGGCCCGCCCTGTCACTTTAAGGCAGGTAATTTTTCCATTAAACTACAGTCACCACTGCACCCTATGGTTTTCCTTTCTCTGCATGTTTTCGGTCGAATGACTGGTAATGGCAGTTAGGGGAGGAGCTATATAGCAGCTTTGCTGTGGGTGGACTCTTGCAGCTTCCTGTTGGGAAGGAGAATATATCCCATAAGTAATGGATGATCCGTGGACTGGATACACTACAAGAGAAATAAATTTATCAGGTAAGCATAAATTATGTTTTTTAGGACCTTACTAAGCCAAAATTTAGTACAAAACCAATTTTTTTTTAGTTCTAGAGCAGCTCAAAAACATACATAAATTTAGCTGGAGTAATGTAAACCTGGTTAATGAGTTTAATATGAGATTTTCGCCATGCTGCAGAAAGGATGGCTTTCTCTACGTTTTGGATACTGTGTTTCACCAGATCCTCACCGGTTATATCTACAATTTGTTGCCAGCTTCTGTTTAATTTCTGAAGATTGCTTTCATCTAAATTGTGAAGTATCAATTTATACCAGAATTTAGTGGGTACCTGCTTTATACAGAGAGCGTCCCATTTGTACCCCAGCTTTTGTCCAGTTAAAGTTAAATTCCTTAGTGGACTCATAAAACCAGTGTCGGCCTTGCAAAAAGGTGTAAAAGTCTGTGTTTGGGAGATCATAGCTATTTTTCAGAGTTTCAAAAGTACACACTCAGGGAGTATCCATTTAATTGAGCTGATATGCATGTGATAATCCCATGTTAGCCCACCTGTTAAATAGTTTACAATTAAGACCGGGTATGAAGCAGGGATTACCTGTAATGGGTAGTAAATTCGACATGAAAGGATCTAATTTTAGTAAAAGCCGTATATGTTGCTATGCTATAATAATATTATATATAGTATACATCTTTTTAATTCTAATGGGGGATGTATTTATTAGGACAGTGTAATAGGGCTGATAAGGAAAATGGGAAGACTAGCTTTTTTTCTACCTCTAAGTAAGAAATATAGTAGCCCTTAGTCCATTGCAACTTTAGCCAGATATACACTGTTATAGATAGATAAAGAAGGAAATGATAAACCGCCAAATTGTCTTAAGTTGATTAATTTATCCAGGGCCAAGCATCCTCTGCTCGGACCCCAGAGAAAAGTTCTAAAAATGTTATTCAGGTGATTAATATCTTTTTTAGTTAGAGGAATAGGTATATTTTGTATTAGGTATAGCAATTTTGGTAGTATAATAATTTTAATTAGATTTACTTTTGCAGTTAAAGTGAAGGTCAATTTAGATGAATCAGTGCCCGGTTTTTAATTATACTATTAAAAACTTTTATTCATCAAAATTGACATTTCACTCGTTTTCTTCAAATACGTACCTTTTAATCCTGACAGCCGCTGCAGCACTTCCCCCACCCGTCGCATGCCCTCTTCGGCTTTGCCTCAGGCCATGATTTCCCCGGGGGGAAAGCCGTGATTGGAGGAAGCCGGATTCGTCATTTCTAACGTACGAAGATGCTTCCGACGGCCGGGGGAATCGCTGGAGCGGCTGTCATGATTAAAAGGTAAAGTTTTGAAGAAAACAAGTGAAATGTCAATTTTGATGATAGTAATTTGATAGTGATTTGATTTGATAGTATTATTAAAAACTGGGCACCGATTAATCTAAATTTACCTTCACTTTAATGATAGTGGTAGGTGAGACCAATTAGTTAAATTCTGTTTAATCTTCCCGAACAAGGTACAATAGTTTCTAGTGTACCAGAATTTCGAGTAGGTGGATATATTAATCCCTAGGTATGTAATCTGATCAGGTACAACTTTAAAAGGTATATAGGGTTTATCTAATGAAGGATTGTTAATCCGAAGAATTTCGGATTTAGTAGCATTCACTTGATATCCTGAAAAAGAACTAAATTCCTAAATGAGTTTTAAGATACATGGGATTTCTATGTCGTTAAGAAATAGGAGTAAATCATCACCATATAATAGTAGTTTGAGTTTCTTACCACCAAGAGGAATTCCTTGGAGTTCCTTCCTGAGTAAGATTGTGAAAGGTTCAATAGCTAAATTGAACAATAGAGGAGAAATCTGACACCCCTGACGTGTACCTTTCAGCATACAGAAGCTATTAGTTAGGGAATCATTAGTTAGGGAATCATTCACCAATAGCGAGGAGGTTGCTTTAGAATATATTAATTTAATACATTTTAAGAATTGATTCCTAAATCCGAATTGACTCAGTGTATAGAATAGATAGTCCCGGGTAATTTAATCAAACGCTTTTTGAGCGTCTATTGAAAGGATGGCTAGGTCATGTAAAATTTTCAATTTTTTTGATTATCAAGGTTCAAGTAAGAATCTAGAAGTAGAAAAATGTTACGAATATTAGCAGATGGATTTCTATGTGCCATGAAGCCGACCTGATCCGTATGAATCAATTAATCTAAGGGCCTTTTTAGTCTTTGTACCAAAATACTTGTGAGAAGTTTATAATCACTGTTCAAGAGTGAAATAGGACGGTAGGAGTCCAAGGATGCTGGATCCTTACCTTTTTTCTGGATAAGAGTGATTGTGGATGCTGAGAAAGTGTTATCCTCTGCCAAAATTTAGCTTTATTAGTAATGTGTATCTCTGTTGAACAATACAGTCCTTTGAAAAAATTGTAAAATCCCTGACTGATTTCCTCAGCATTAGAAATTCTAGTACCGTCCTTATTAATTACCTTGATATAATTCTGTTTCTCTTGATTTTTTACACATCTGGCTAAATATTTACCAATCTTATCACCATATCTTTAAAATTTCACTCTGCATCTAAGTCCATGTATTGCATTCCTCTGTGCATTAACAATCTCCCATTCTTTTTTTGCCCTAATATAACAATCACAATTTATTTGAGTAGGAGAGCTTATATAAGCATTGTATCTATTTTTTAAATAGTTATAGAGTTCTACTTCTTTCAGATGGTACTGTTGTTTTAGATTTTGGCAGTATACTTTAATTTCACCCCTGAGAACCGCCTTTGCGGCTTCCCAATAAATCTCGGTTTTATGAGTATAGGATTGATTCCGTTTTGCATACTTATGCCATTTTGTAATAAGCTAATTTTTAAAATTCGCATTATTGACTAAAAATCGAGGGAACATATAGCTTTTAGAGGGATCAATTTTTTTTTTTTTTACGATAAATCTTTTTATTGAAATCGCAAATATTACAGTTACATAATCAGTCAGCAAAAGGAAATTTCTTTTACAAGTATAACTCAACAACTAACATAAATAAGAACATTAGTACAAATAGAAAACAGGAGCATATGATCACAGTGCATTCTGGCACAATCAATTAACACAACCAGCACCTTAGTACGGCTCAGCTTAGTGTAATTAGCATAAATCTTGTTCCCAAAGAAATATCACGTCTGCAATGAAGTCCTTTTCTCTTGTTAAGTGTATCCAGTCCACGGATCATCCATTACTTATGGAATATATTCTCCTTCCCAACAGGAAGCTGCAAGAGTCCACCCACAGCAAAGCTGCTATATAGCTCCTCCCCTAACTGCCATATTCAGTCATTCTCTTGCAATCCTCAACATAGATAGGAGGTCGTGAGAGTCTGTGGTGCTTTCTACTTAGTTTATTCTTCAATCAAAAGTTTGTTATTTTTAAATGGCACCGGAGTGTGCTGTTTATCTCAGGCAGTATTTGGAAGAAGAATCTGCCTGCGTTTTTCTATGATCTTAGCAGACGTAACTGAGATCCATTTGCTGTTCTCACACATTCTGAGGAGTGAGGTACTTCAGAGGGGGAATGGCGTGCAGGTTTTCCTGCAGATAAGGTATGTGCAGTAAAATATTTTTCTAGGAATGGAATTGACTAAGAAAATACTGCTGATACTGAAGTAATGTAAGTAAAGCCTTAAATGCAGCGATAGCGACTGGTATCAGGCTTATTAATAGAGATACATACTCTTGTAAAAATGTGTTTTAAAACGTTTGCTGGCATGTTTAATCGTTTTTTAACATATGTTTGGTGATAAAACTTATTGGGGCCTAAGTTTTTTCCACATGGCTGGCTTAAATTTTGCATAGAAACAGTTAACTGAAGCTTCCCACTGTTGGCTGTGGCAGTTTGTTGTGTCTGTTTTTAAAAACGTCTATGTCATTTTTTTTTATTTTTTTTTTATCTGTTTTTTGCATTAAGGGGTTAATCATCCATTTGCAAGTGGGTGCAATGCTCTGTTACCTTATTACATGTACTGTACAAATTTTGTTTGTTTTACTGCCTTTTTTTCACTGTTTTTCAAATTTTGACAAAATTTGTTTCTCTTAAAGGCACAGTAACGTTTTATATATTTGCTTGTTAACTTGATTTAAAGTGTTTTCCAAGCTTACTAGTCTCATTATTAGTCTGTTCTAACATGTCTGACATAGAGGAAGCTCTGTGTTCATTATGTTTTAAAGCCATGGTGGAACCCCATCTTAGAATGTGTACCAGATGTACTGATTTCATGTTAAACAATAAAGATCATTTTTTGTCTTTAAAAACATTATCACCAGAGGATTCTGTCGTGGGGGTAGTTATGCCGACTAACTCTCCCCACGTGTCAGACCTTTTGACTCCCGCTTTAGGGACTCACGCTCAAATGGCGCCAAGTACATCAAGGGCACCCATAGCGTTTCTTTTACCAGGGGATTCTGTCGAGGGGAAAGTTATGCCGACTAACTCTCCCCACGTGTCAGACCCTTCGACTCCCGCTTCAGGGACTCACGCTCAAATGGCACCAAGTACATCAAGGGCGCCCATAGCGTTTATTTTACAAGACATGGCAAAGGTGGTGAATAATATTCTGGCAGCAGTATTAGTCAGACTACCTGAAATTAAAGGAAAGCAGTTAGCTCTGGGGGTAGATACAGAGCATACAGACGCTTTAAGAACCATGTATGATACTACCTCACAATATGCTTAGTCTGTGGGTGATTATTTTTTTTTGACTCAGGGAAGATGATTTAACCTGATTCTGATATTTCTACATTTAAAATTTATGCTTGAGAACCTCCACTTGTTGCTCAGGGAGGCTTTGGCTGCTCTGAATGAATGTGTACAATCGCAGGGCCAGAGAAATTGTGTAGACTGGATAAATAATATGCAGTGCCGGTGTGTACTGATGTTTTTCCAATACCTAAAGAGGTTTACTAAAAAAAATTTAATAAGGAATGGGATAGACCAGGTGTGCCGTTCTCTTCCCCTCCTATTTTTTAGAAGAATGTTTTCTAATAGTTACTACCACACGGGACTTCTGGCAGACAGTTCCTAAGGTGGAGAGAAGAGTTTCTACTCTAGCTAAGCGTACCACTACCTCTGACGAGGACAGTTGTGCTTTTTAGATCCAATGGATTAAAAATGTTTATTCAACAGGGTTTTATCCTGCAGCCCCTTGCATACATTGCTTCTGTCACTGCTGCTGCGGCGTTCTGGGTTGAGTCTCTTGATGAGGCTTTACAGTTAAGCGACTCCATTGGATGAATATATTTAACAAGCTTATGCTAGCCAATTCCTTTGTTTTCTGATGCCTTGTTCATTTGACTAGACTAACGGCTAAAAATTCTGTTTTTTACTATACTGGCGCGCAGAGCGCTATGGCTTATATCATGGTCAGCTGTCGTGACTTTAATAAATAAGCTACTTAACTTCCCTTCAAGGGGCAGACCCTATTCGGGCCTGGTTTGAAGGAGATTATTGCTTATATCACTGGAGGAAAAGGTCATGCCCTTCCTCAGGATAGGTCTAAATCAAGGGCAAAAAAAAAAAAGTCTAATTTTCGTACCTTTTAAAAACTTCAGGGCAGGTGTGGCATCCTCTTCCTCTAAGGCAAAACAAGAGGGAATTTTTGCTCAGTCCAAGGCAGTCTGGAGACAATCGGACCTGGAACAAAGATAAGCAGGCCAAGGAGCCTGCTGCTGCCTCTAAGGCAGCATGAAGGAACGGACCCCTATCCGGTAACGGATCCTATAGGGGGCAGACTTTCATTCTTTGCCCAGGCGTGGGCAAGAGATGCCCAGGATCCCTAGGCATTGGAATTTATATCCCAGAGATATCTTCTGGATTTCAAAGATTCCCCCCCAAAAAAAGGGGAGATTTCGCCTTTCACAATTATCTGCAAACCAGATAAAGAAGGAGGCATTCTTACATTGTGTACGAGATCCATCCAGTTCCAAGAGAGGAACAGGGACAGAGTTTTTACTCAAATCTGTTTGTGGTTCCCAAGGAGAGGGAACCTTCAGACCTATTTTGGATCTAAAGATCTTAAACAAATTCCTCAGAATTCCGTCATTTAAGATGGAAACTATTCGTACCATCTTAACTATGATCCAGGAGAGTCAATAGAGGACTACAATGGATTTGAAGGATGCTTATCCTCACATTGTGATGCATAAAGATCACCATCGTTTTTCAGGTTTTGCCTTTCTAGACAGGCATTACCAGTTTGTAGCTCTTTCCTTTGGGATATCTACAGCCCCAAGAATCTTTATGGAGGTTCTGGGGTCGCTTTGGCGGTCCTTAGACCGCGGGGCATAGAAGTGGCCCCTTATTTAGACGACATCCTGATACAGGCGTCAAACATCCAAATTGCCCAGTCTCATACGGACGTAGTACTGGCATTTCTGAGATCACATGGGTGGAAAGTGAACAAGGAAAGAGTTCTCTATCCCCAATCTCAAGGGTTTCCCTCCTAGGGACTCTGATAGATTCTGTAGAAATGAAAATTTACCTGACGGAGTCCAGGTTGTCAAAGTTTCTAAATTTCTGCCGTGTTTTTTTCATCCCATCCGCGCCCTTCGGTGGCTCAGTACATGAATGAAATCGGCTTAATGGTAGCGGCAAGGGACATAGTACCGTTTGCACGTCTACATTTCAGACCGCTGCAACTATGCATGCTCAGTCAGAGGAACGGGGATTACACAGATTTGTCCCCCTGTTAAACCTGGACCAAGAGACCAGAGATTCTCTTCTCTGGTGACTATGTCGGGTCCATCTGTCCAAGGGTATGACCTTCCGCAGGTCAGATGGGACAATTGTTACAATAGATGCCAGCCTTTTAGGTTGGGATGCAGTCTGGAACTCCCTGAAGGCTCAGGGATAGTGGACTTAGGAGGAGACCCTCCTTCTAATAAATATTCTGGAACTGGGAGTGATATTCCATGCTCTTCAGACTTGGCCTCAGTTAGCAACTCTGAGGTACATCATACTCAGTCGGACAATATACACGACTGTGGCTTACATCAGCCATCAAGGGGGAACAGAAGTTCCCTAGCGATGTTAGAAGTCTTACAATAATTCACTGGACAGAGACTCACTCTTGTCAATCAGCTATCCATATCCCAGGTGTTGAGAACTGGGAGGTGGATTTTCTAAGTCGTCAGACTTTTCTTCCGGGGGAGTGGGATTTCCTCCGGAGGTCAAGACCAAGCAGGAGAGGGCTTTGGTGTTTTTTGACAGCGCCTGCGTAGCCACGCAGGACCTGGTATGCAGATCTGGTGGACATGTCATCCTTTCCATCACGGTCTCTGCTTCTGAGACAGGTCCCTCTACCTCAGGGTCCTTTCAACCATCTAAATAGAATCAATCTGAGATGGACTGCCTGGAGACTGAACGCTTGATGTTATCAAAGCATGGCTTCTCCGAGTCAGTCATTGATACCTTAATACAGACATGAAAGCCTGTCTCTAGGAAAATTGAACATAGATATGGTGTAAATATCTGATTGTTATGAATCCAAGGGTTACTCATGGAGTAAAGTCTGGATTCCCAGGATATTATCTTTTCTCCAAGATGTTTTTGAGAAAAGGGTTGTCAGCTAATTCCTTAAAAGGGGACAGATTTTTACTCTGTCTATTTTTTTGCACAAGCGTCTGGCAGGTATTCTAGACGTTCAGGCATTTGGTCAGGCTTTGGTTAGATCCAAGCCTGTGTTTAAAACTGTTGCTCCGCCATGGAGCTTAAACCTGATTCTTAAGGTTCTTCAAGAAGTTCCGTTTGAACCTTTTTTGTTCCATAGATATCAATCTTTATCTTGGAAAGTTCCTTTTGGGTAGCTAATTCCTCGACTCGTAGAGTCTCCAAGTTATCTGTGTTACAATGTGATTCTCCTTATCTGGTCCTTCGTACGGATAAGGTAGTCCTGCGTACCAACCTGGGTTTTTTCCTAAGGTGGTATCTAACAAGTACATCACTCAAGAGATAGTTGTTCCATGCTTGTATCCTAATCCTTCCTCAAAGAAGGAACGTCTATTACACAATATTGGACGTGGTTTGTGCTTTAAAGTTTTACTTACAAGCTACTACATTTTTCATCAAACGTTCACCTTGTTTGTTGTCTATTCTGGACAGAGGAGAGGTCAAAAGACTTCAGCAGCCTCTCTGTCTTTTTGGTTAAAAAGCATAATTCATTTAGCTTATGAGACTGCTGGACAGCAGCCTCCTGAAGGGATTACAGCTCATTCTACTAGAGCTGTGGTTTTCACTTGGGCCTTTTTTAAATGTGGCTTCTGTTGAACAGATTTACAAGACGGAGTCTTGGTCTGCGCTTCATACTTTTCAAATTTAACAAATTTGATACCTTGCTTCTTCGGAGGCTATTTTTGGGAGAAAGGGTTTTTTACAGGCAGTGGTAACTTCCGTTTAAGTACCTGCCTTGTCCCTCCCATCATCCGTGTACTTTAGCTTTGGTATTGGTATTCCATAAGTAATGGATGATCCGTGGACTGGATACACTTAACAAGAGAAAACATAATTTATGCTTACCTGATAAATTTATTTCTCTTGTAGTGTATCCAGTCCACGGCCCGCCCTGTCACTTTAAGGCAGGTAATTTTTTCATTTGAACTACAGTCACCACTGCACCCTATGGTTTTTCCTTTCTCTGCATGTTTTCGGTCGAATGACTGAATATGGCAGTTAGGGGAGGAGCTATATAGCAGCTTTGCTGTGGGTGGACTCTTGCAGCTTCCTGTTGGGAAGGAGAATATATTCCATAAGTAATGGATGATCCGTGGACTGGATACACTACAAGAGAAATAAATTTATCAGGTAAGCATAAATTATGTTTTTACCAACATAAGTGTAATGGATTTTCTCCAATTCTAAAATATGATTAACTTCTCTCATCCACATCTCATATGATGGAACTATATCTTTTTTCCAAAACCTGGGTATCAGACGTCTAGCACAGTTAAGCATAATCTGCAAAAGTTTCTTCCGATATAGACATGGGATTTTTGGTATATCACCCAAAAGGACCATAGTAATTGTAAGTTTGATAGTGTTTCCTATAGTTTTCGTGAGTTTATCGCCAACAGCCTTCCAGTATGTCTGTAAGAGTGGACAGGACCACCAAGTATGGGAAAGAGTGCCAATCTCGCCGCAATGCCTCCAGCAATAGGGGGATGAGTTAGGGTAAATGCTGTGAAGACGGCGAGGTGTTAAATACCATCTTGACATTAGCTTGAAGTTCATTTCTATTAAAGTTAGTTAAAGGGAAGCCTTTTTATTTTCCCTGAAAATACGACTCCAATGAGTATCAGGTAGGTTTATGCCAAGCTCTCTTTCCCATTTACCAATAAATGCAGGTTTTTTAGAGGGAAAGGATCCCCTAAGTAATTTGTAAATTATTGAGATATGGGAGCTTTTAATAGAAGGGGACGTACACAATGACTCAAAGGGGGTTAGGGGTCTGGTAAGGGTTGTTTTGTGTGGGCTATTGAATATGGCATGTCTGACTTGGAAATAGGGGAACCACATATGGAACGGTGGGCCTAACAATTGACCTATCTCTGCTTGTGTACGTATCAACCCGCCATGAAGGAGAATATGTGCTGGTATATTAGAAGGGGAACCTGCAATCAAAGGTGTTTGGATAGTCTGGGATTTTAAGAAAAGGGAGTTATTTAGTAGAGGGGTGAGGGGGGATATCTGCGTAGATATCAGGCTATCTCTAGTCAGTAGTTTATCCCATGTGCGAATAGTGGTTGCTATAAAATAGTTATTCCAAATCTCTAAGGGTCTCAACTTTGGTGGAGTCCAACACTGATCACCCAGGTTAATTCCACCTGCCAGGTAGGTTTCCATTTGCACCCAGGGTTTTTCAGAGGGAGAATGTTTCCAGGCTACAATGCGTGCTAGGTGTGTCGCTCTATAATAGTTTATCAAGTTAGGTGCTCCCAGTCCACCATCTTCTCTATCTAGGAATAGCGTTTCTCTGGCCACTCTAGATCTTTTGTGCGACCAGATAAACTCATTTTTATTGCATTTATACGTCCCATCCAAGAAAGCCAACCCTGTTTGTGCCAGGATTCCAACAATTTATTGGTTTTGTCTTGTAAAGGGGTATAATTAAGGGAGAATAGTTCTGTTTGTGTTGCTGATATGTCGATGCCTAGATACCTTATTTTCTTGGCTAGCTGGAAAGAAGTGTATGTTGTGATAAAGTGTGTTTCTTCATCATTGAGATATAGTGATAGGATCATTGACTTGTTCATATTGACTGAGAAATTAGAAACCGATCCATACTCCTCCAGCTCTCCCAATAGGGCCGGGACTGAGGTGAGGGGTGAGCGCAGGGTAAATATAACATCATCTGCGTATAGGAGACATTTTTGCAATAGATCACCAAAGGGGACGCCCTGTATATTATGATTACACCGTATTCTAGAGGCAAACGCCTCTACAGCCAAGGCAAATAGCAGGGGCGAGAGAGGGCACCCCTGCCGTGTGCCGTTGTTTATGGGGATTTCTTGGGAGAGTGTGCCGTTGATCATGACAAAAGCTGTTGGGTTACTATAGAGGGCTTGTATACGTGATATCGTTGTGCATGAAAACCCAAACTTTGACAGGATGGACCACAGAAAATCCCAGTCCACCCTGTCAAAGGCCTTCTCGGCATCTATAGAGAGAAGTATCAAGGGTGTCTTGGAGGCAGAAGTGCTTGAGAGGGTGTGCAGGACTCTAATGGTATTCTCCTTAGCTTCCCTTCCAGGGATGAAACCGACCTGGTCGGGGTGCACCAGAAAGGGAAGGAATTTGCTAATTCTCGTGGCTAACAATTTGGCATATAGTTTGATATCGATATTTATTAACGATATGGGGCGGTAATTAGTTATGGGGCGGTAATTAGTTACTTTCTCTGGTGGCTTGCCCGGTTTGGGTATCACCGAGATTGTGGCTTCTAGTAATGTTGTCGGAAGTTGATTAATCTGGTCGATAGAGGTGTACATCTCTAACAGATGGGGGCTAAGAAGGGGTTTGAAGAGGTGATAAAATTTAGGTGTGAACCCGTCTGGGCCTGGTGCTTTTCCCTGTGGCAAATCTTTAATGGCTAGTAATAACTCCTGTAAAGTAAACTGTTTGTCTAAATTTTCTATATCGGTATTAGAAAGCCTAGGAAGCTGGGTCTGATCAAGATACGAATTTATTCGCTGCTGTTTATCTTCTGGACTTAAGGAGGGAATGTTATACAGGGATGTGTAGTACTGCGCAAACTGATTAGCGATTTCAGTGTTATCAGAATGGGCAACGCCCGAGGAGTCTATAATCTTAGTGATATGTGTTTTATATCGCTTTTTACGTAAGGATCTCGCCAGTAAGCGCCCGGCCTTATTGTTTTCAATGAAAAACTTGGACTCGGATGTGATAGCTCTCATATGTGCATTTTGTATTAAGTATTGGTTTAAAGCTTCCCTGGCTAGTTGTGATCTCGCTAGTAATGATTGTGACTGGGGGTTTCTTTTCAGCTCTTTTTCACAGTTATTAAACTCTGAGGTCAGAGAAGCAAATTGAGCAGCACGCTGTTTGCGTTGTCTATGCGTGTGACCCATAATCACCCCCCTTATGAAACACTTATATGCCTCCCAGTTAGTTATTGCAGATGTGTCTAGGTGATTGTTGAAAGAGAAATACTCTGTGGTTTTCTCTGCTACATCGGTGACTATTAAGGGGTCTAGAAAAATCTGATCATTTAGTTTCCAACGTTGTTGGAAGCCTGGCTTAGAGGTCCAAATAAAGGTGGAACAGACCATGCTATGGTCAGACCATGTAGTATGGTATAGTCTAGAGTCAACAAGGGAGGGAAGCATACTTTGTTCACAGAAAATATAATCGATACGTGTGTAAGTGTGTTGTGGGTTTGAAAAAAAGGAGAAATCTTTAGTGGATGGGTGGGTAGTTCTCCAAGAGTCAAAGAGGGGAATAGAGCATATTGCTCGCCAGTTGGCTTTTATCTGAGTGTTCCTGATATATGACCTACCTGAGGACGTGTCTAATGCGGGATTAATAGGGAAGTTTAAGTCGCCCCCTAAGAAGATGGGTCCCTTTGAAATATCAAGTATCTGGTTTATCACCCTATGGAAGAAGGGAGGTTTAGGGCAGTTCGGGGCATAAATGTTAGCTAGAGTTATGGGTCTACCAAAGTATAGCCCCACTAAAACAAGAAAACGACCCTCTTTATCAAGATATTTGGTAAGTGGTTCAAAAGACGTACCCTTTCTAAAAGATATACAAACCCCATTATGTCTAGTCGGGCCTGAGCACAAAAAATGCTGGTCATAATGGAGCTTCGAAAGGATGGGTTCATTCGATTTTTTAAAGTGCGTCTCTTGTATCATGATAATGTCCACTCTTTTTTTATAGAAATCGTGGAAGGCTATTGAGCGCTTTTGTGGTGAGAGAAAACCTTTAACATTTTGCGTAGCTAGTCTAAACTGACTAGGTTGTTTTGATATTGACATGTGAATGTTGTTGGGGACTTATAAAGAAAGGTAAACCAAGGTGTACTGGTCACGTGTGTCGTGTGTGTGGAGGTTTTGGTGTCAGAGAGTACAAATATATAAAACCAAAATATATAACCCTTAAACAAAGGAACAGAACAATTTTTAATAACTGTGTCCAAGGATACACTGAAGGGATACAGTAAATAGAGGGAGAGGGGGGGGAGAAGAAAGGGGAACAGGGAAAGGAAGGATGGGGGGGGGGGAGAGTAAGATTGGTGTAGGGTGAAAGTGGAACGGTATCTGTAGTCCTCTGCCGCCAGCGGGGGCAGAGGGTACGAGGGAAAAGAGGTAGGGGGAACAGACAGCGAGTGAGAAGCTGAGAAAGAGAGGGAAATGGGGGAAGGTACGGCCCGGTGGAGCCGCCCCAACAGACCTGGTATTATCAAGTGCATGTTCGAGACCAAAGACAATAAGAAGACAAAACAAACATAATTTGAACAGTGAAACATCAAACCTTATGCATAACAAACAATAAAACAATAGAACATTGAGCATTGTATATCAAACCATTGTGACATGAGAATAAGCCAACATTTGTAAGCTTTTGTGGGAAATAACTTGATTTTTGCAAGTCAAAAGTCGCAATAAGTTCAAACAGCAGAAGCGTGCTCAGAATAGGTTCTGTGGTGCGAGATTATGCATAGTCAGTTTCGTTAAAAGTCAAAGTGAGATAGAACAAGGTATCACCCTGTAGGGTGTGTGTACGGCCATATACTCACAAACTCTTGGGTATCGGGTCATGTAGTGACAGCCACAGCAGAGTCCATCTGAGCTGCAATAGCTGTGCAAATCTTCTTACGCTGTTGTTTACCAATGATTTCAGACCAAAGTCTCCGCTGTGGCCTTGGCAAAGGAGTTGAAGCTTTGGAGGGTCCAGGGGCTGCAGCCTCAGGAGCCGGTATATCCAAAAGTTGGCAGAAATCATTAATATCCTCTGTGGAGGTGCATTCAAATCTTTTGCCATTTTTGATTATTTGTAGTGATACTGGGAATCCCCACCTATAAGGGATTTTTAGAGAGCGCAGATGGGCAGTGAAAAGTGCAAATTCTTTTCTCAATAACAGCGTTCTGGTCGATAAATCTTGAAAAATTTGAATTTTCGCGCCTTGAAAAGAAAATGTAGGTTGTGATCTTGCCATTTGAAATATCTTTTCTCTATCCCTGTAGCTCGAAAAGCACACTATTATATCCCTTGGGGGCTGATTATCATTTGGTTTAGGCCTAAGAGACCTGTGTGCCCTCTCGATAGGTATAACATCAATCACTCTCTGGTTAGAGATGGCTAGAGACTGGAGAAGATTTTGTAGGTGTTCAGATATATCTTCATTTTTCACAGATTCAGGGATTCCTCGAATCCGAAGATTATTTCTCCTTGTTCTATTTTCAATATCATCTATTTTATTTTCTAGGTCCGAAATCTGCTGCTGCTGACTGTCTATAGTGCGTGACATCTCAGAAACATCTCTAGTGATCTCTTCAGTATGATCCTCAAGGGATTCGACTCTACACCCTAGATCATTTATATCTTTCTTTAGCGCAGCACATTCTGTTTTAATACAGGATTTAACCTGGTTAATGAGGGCCTCCATAACTTTAAGTGTGACTGGGCCATCTTCACTATGTTGCTGAGTGTGAGGGGGGGATGCTGCTGATTGAACTGTATCCGGATTGTCAGATAAATCCTCCTCCTCACTGCAAGCTTGAGATATCTCAGGTTTTTTCTTTTTGTGATCTGAGCTTTTAAAGAAGGTATTCACTGTTCCAGAAACCAAAGTGGTCTTTAGTGTCTTATCGTTCTTGGTGTTTCTGCGTACCACCATGCTGACAAAACAGGTACAGGCTTCTGCTCTTTTACAATAAAATTGAACTTTCCTGGTATATAATGTTGCAAGTCTATCTTTGAGATGCCACTGGGATTGAGGTATATCTTGCTTTATGGCATTAAGTCAAAACATAGTCTTTACGGTAGCTAGTGTATACAACACCTCTTGCCCCTGGAGTGCATTAAATTATCTCTTTGTTGGAAGCTGGGGGCGTTTTTTTGGGCCTTCAAGAACTTTAAAGCATTTTGGTATTTGGCATTATGCTATTAATCACAGAGGGATCAAATTTTAACTCCTCCCAGTGAAGATCCAGGGATATGCTTGCATGATCAGATAAAGCAAAATCCCCTATCTGAGCTATTGGGTTAAATCCAAAAATTATATCTGTAACCAAAAAGAAATCAATACGTGAAAAAGACTTGAATTGTTTGGATTCACAGGTGAATGCACGTCTATTAGGGTTATGTACCCTCCAAACATCCTTTAAAGCGCTGCAGACATTTTTCAAAGCTTTAGTCATATTTTTTGTTGTTGTATTTGTCCTGCATCTATCTAGGGGATGGACTCTATCAATATTATTAAAAACCATATTAAAATCTCCAACTATTATTATTATTATTATTATTACAATTAGATTGGAATCAACAAAGTCAGAGTCTATTCTTTAGATGTTCCCAAAATGTTGCATCAATATTATTAGGGCCGTAAACATTACATATGGTTAAGAGGCGTTTCCTTATAAGCAGTTTCATAATAATACACCTCTTGCTGGGGTCTATCTCCTGATAGATAATTTGGTAATCTAACTGTCGGTTGAAGAGCATTGCAACTCCACATTTCCGAGAGGAGCAAGGGATAGCAATAACTTCTCTCACCCAGTTCCCTTTCAATTTTTGATTCTCTACCTCCGAAAGATGAGTCTCTTGCAATAATGCAATATCAGTTTTATGTTTCTTGAGCTGAGAGATAATCTGGTTCCTCTTAATCGGATTAGTGATGCCGCCTACTATCCACAAAATTAGTTTAAGTGTATTCATTTTTAACTAGAAAAGTGTGTATTACACACCTGATGGAGAAGGGGGGAGCAGACATGGGACAGACAAAATAAAAAAAAGGGGAGAAAATAAAATTAAAGTGAAGGTCAATTTAGATGAATCGGTGCCCGGTTTTTAATAATCATATTAAAAATAAGGGCACTTTAATTCATCAAAATTGACATTTCACTTGTTTTCTTCAAATACTTACCTTTTAATCTTCACAGCCGCTCCAGCGATTGCCGCAGCTGTCGGAAGCCTCTTCATACGTCAGAAATTACGAATCCAGCTTCCTCCAATCACGGCATTCCCCCCGGGGGAATCATGGCCTGAGGCTACACCGTGATTAAAGGAAGCCGGATTCGTCATTTTGGACCCACAAAGAGGGCTTGCGACGGGCGGAGGAAGTGCTGCAGCGGCTGTCAGTATTAAAAGGTAAGTATTTCAAGAAAACAAATAAATTGTCAATTTTGATGAATTAAAGTGCCCTTGTTTTTAATAGGATTATTAAAAACTGGGCACCAATTAATGTAAATTGACATTTACTTTAAGTTGTCCCAAGAAGAAACCCGGACATACTTTAACATTTTTTTGTCATTCACAATAGAGAACATAAGCGTACAAGATTACAGTTCTAATAGTTTTTTTTTTCAATAAATTCTATGGCTTCTTGGGTTGTAACTAAAGTGGTTATTTCATTCCCTACATGGACTTTTATTTTGCCAGGGTAGATCAACCTAGCAGAGAGTCCCAGATTAATCAATTTAGTGCAAAGGGG
Organism: Bombina bombina; assembly: GCF_027579735.1. NCBI lineage: Eukaryota > Metazoa > Chordata > Amphibia > Anura > Bombinatoridae > Bombina > Bombina bombina. The sequence continues at coordinate 741,602,751 of NC_069504.1, read as the reverse complement.
AGCCATTTCTTTTCATTTAGAGGCCGTCTGCGCCGAAAAGTCTTGAAAAAGAAGAATTTTATTGTGCTCTATTTCCAGGTTCTGAATTTTCCTATATGCTCTTAAGATGTTTACTTTATCCTGGAAATCCAGATCATAATAGGTCTCTTACGGTAGGCATTTTCGTGAGTGCTGTTCTGTGCACCAATTCTATGGGCCCTTTCCACTATAAAATTGTGCTCTTGTATATTTAGACCTACAAGCAGGGGCGGGTAAATAGAAGCAAAATACATCAAATAAGCAAATGCGGGACTCTCTGGTAGCCCGACCACCTTAAGGTTATTTCTGCATCTTCTAGGTCCTCTATTTTATTAGTTAATTCAAGGATTTTGGTATTATGAGCCTGTATGAGTTCCTGATCCTGTTTTAAAGAGGAATCCTCTATATCTGAGACTCTGTTCTCTACTTCGGATAATCTAGTGAAATTCTTCATGTCAGAAGAGATTGCTGACAATTCGGTTGCGGAATTAGTAAATTAGCCACTTGTTTTGAAATTTCTGATATATCAGAATTACTTATGTTGGTATTACCAGCATCCATTTTAGCTTCAGAGCTAGACTCAAAGCTGTTCCTAGTTTCCCTCTCTTTATTTTTGACTGGCATTGCTGGTGTTTTAGGTGACAGGTATCTTTCCATAAATATAATTAGCGGAAAATTTGATGTGAGTGGTGATTGTGAAAGAAGCAAATAGGGGGGAGTGAGTATGTGAGTGCACAAGTATCGGGGGGAGAAAAAGAGAGAAATATAAAAGAGAAATGATACGATGAGTGTGAAAATATTATGTGTAATCAGCAATTAAGTGCTAAAGGGTGCGGGGCCAGTGAAAAACAGGCAAGCCAGTTTTGATAATCTGTAAGATTTAGTGATACAAACTTGAGAATGCTGTAGCTTATACAGGGTGACTAGACAGCTAAGATTGTAAAAGTATTAGTAGAGGTCTTATCCTATTACTTAAAGAAAAAAGTAGTAGTACCTATGGGTAGTTATAAGTTTCTACTGGCTACCTCTAAGCATAATATACTAACAAAAAAAGCAAATATTTTGAGCATTACTAGGTATGTTGGAAAGCTTTTTAAAATTGTATTCTCTATTTGAATCATGAAAGAAAAATGTTGAGTTTCATATTCATTTAATGTCAGATTTTCTATAAAATTAGACCATGGGTGCTATTAAGTAATTTCTTTGATGGTAGTGCTTTACAACTTATCCAGTACTGAAGTATAAATTGCATAGCTAAATGTATAACTCTAAAAACTGGATTCATGTGATTATTTGTTAAATTATCTTTTATATAAACAAAAAGATATGCTGTGCAGTCAGAGTTAACGTAGGGAAATCCCAGAAATGATGAACCAAGTCTGGGGAATCTATGTAACATTTACCCCATAATATATGGCCTATGAACACATTATGTATGGATCTTGCAAAAGTAATGCTGCCATCTTAATTCTCTTAAAGCAGTGATAACCTTTACTAGACACATGTCTGCTAATAGAGTTATATCACAAAAATATTTCTAATAAAATCACATTCATGCACAACAAATCTACATAGATGTAACTTTGCTATTTTGAGTCAGCTAGATTAAGAGTTTGGCGTTATGAGGTTTTAACGCTATATTTTCCCTAACACTGCTATTACGAGTCTTGTCGGGATAGGTGTACCACACACCTTTTAGCCTGTCAAGCAACGTCAGTACTGCACTTTTCAATGGGATCTCCATAGCGCCGGTATTACGAGTTTGACTGGGAGGCCAAAAAGTGAGCGGTACACTCTATAACCACAAGATCCGTACCGCCATCTAAAGTCAGCAGTTATGAGTTTTACGCTACAAAGCTGTAACATAAAACTCATAACTAAAGTGTTACAAAGTACACTAACACCCATAAACTACCAATTAACCCCTAAACCGAGGCCCTCCCGCATCGCAAACACTATAATAAATGTATTAGCCTCTAATCTGCCACTCCCGACATCGCCGCCACTATTAAAATTTATTAACCCCTATTCCGCTGCTCCCCGGCATCGTCCCCGCTATAATAAAGTTATTAACCTCTAAACCGCCGACCTCCCGCATGAAAAACACTATTTAAATATGAGTAACCCCTAATCTGCCATCTGCCCACACCGCCGCTATAATAAACCTATTAATTCCTATACCGCAAGCCCCCCACAACGAGATATACTAAAATAAACTATTAACCCCTAAACCGAAAGCCCCCCACAATGAAATATACTAAAATAAACTATTAACCCCTAAACCTAACGACCCCCTAACTTTATATTAAAATTACAATTTCCCTATCTTAAATTAAATTAAAACTTACCTGTCAAATTAAATTAATTAATTTTAAACTAACAATTAAACTAAGATAATTATTAAACTACAATTAAACTAACTACCAATTAAATTAAACTAAACTGCACATTAAAAAAATCCTAACACTACTCTAAAAATTACAAAAAGTATCTAATTACCACAAAAAAAAACTAAATTACAAAAAAAACACTAAATTACGAAAAATAAGAAATAAATTAGCAAAAATAAAAAAGAATTACACCTAATCTAATAGCCCTATCAAAAAAAAACAAAAAAACTAGCCTACAATAAAATACCAATGGCCCTTAAAAGGGCCTTTTGTGGGGCATTGCCCAAAAGATAACAGCTATTTTACCTGTAAAAAAAAAAATACAAACACCCCCCCTACAGTAAAACCCACCACCCCCACAACCAACTTCCAAATAAAATAATTATCTAAAAAAACTAAGCTCCCCATTGCCCTGAAAAGGGCATTTGTATGGGCATTGCCCTTAAAAGGGCATTTAGCTCTTTTACATGCCCAGACCTTAAACTAAAAATAAAATCCACCCAAAAAAAAACTTAAAAAACCTAACACTAACCCCCGATGATCCACTTACAGTTCTTGAAGTCCTGCTTGAAGGATCCATCCAGCCGGCGAAGTCATCATCCATGCGGCAAGAAGTCTTCATCCAGACGGACTCTTTTATCTTCATTCATCCGGCGAAGTCCTCATCCAGGTGGCAAGAAGCCTTCATCCAGACTGCATCTTCTATCTTCATCCATCCGGCGGGGCGGGTCCATCCTAAAGACATCGGCGCGGAGCATCCTCTTCATACGGTCGCTGCTGTATGAGCTTACCTAGGTTTAGCTTTTAACAAACAATACCAACAGGCCCATTTATCAAGCTCCGTACGGATCTTGAAGGGCCGTGTTTCTGGCGAGTCTTCAGACTCGCCAGAAACACAACTTATGAAGCAGCGGCCTAAAGACCGCTGCTCCATAACCCTGTCCGCCTGCTCTGATGAGGCGGACAGGAATCGCCGGACATCAACCCGATCGAATACGATCGGGTTGATTGACAGCTCCCTGCTGGCGGCCGATTGGCCGCGAGTCAGCAGGGGGCGGCGTTGCACCAGCAGCTCTTGTGAGCTGCTGGTGCAATGTTAAATGCGGAGAGCGTATTGCTCTCCGCATTTAGCGAGGTCTTGCGGACCTGATCCGCAGTGTAGGATCAGGTCCGCAAGCCCTTTGATAAATGGGCCTGCAAGAGAACAAAGCAAATTTGGTGATAAAAGTAAACTGGAAAGTTGTTTAAAATTGCATGCTCTATATGAATCATTAAAGTTTAATTTTGACGAGACTGCCCTTTTAAAGTACTTGCACATGCCCAGTTCACATATGTACAATCTAAGTTGCCGCTGTTTGCTCTCTTTTTTTTCACTTGGAAGATGTTTTTGCAGAAGTTGTTGCAGATGCTCAATTCCACTTCAGAGAAACACTGCTTTTTTTCTTTGCATCTGTTTCTTATTCTTCATGTGATGTTTTTGTGCATGATTAGAGGGGGAACAGATATTTTTTTAATTTAACAAAACAAAAAACATGGATGCACATGAAAGGGACATTGTAGTGCAAACAAGACGTGTTCAGAGTTTGTTGGAGAATATCATTTTTCGCCCGCACAAGCCTGCTTTTTTAGAACACAAGCCTGCTTTTTTAGAACTTGTAATACCAGTTCTATGGGGAGGTGAAATAACACAGCTTTTGTGGTGGTCGTTAAAATCCCTATAGCGCTCAAAACTCGTAATCTAGCTGATTGTTATTTTGCATGCATGGTGTTGGCAATATGTACTCTTTTTGAGACAGCCGAGATAATTTTGTTGGGTGATGTTCCTCCTTTTAGATCTTTATACTGAAATCCAATCCATCGGAAAAGGCAAACGTTTTTGCAGGGTTTTGAAATTCAAAGCCATTCGAATTGAGCAAAACCATTGTTATTGTGTGCTTCTCCAATTAATTTCAACCATGTTAAAGGCACAGTCTACTTCAAAATGTTTATTGTTTAAAAATATAGATAATCCCTTTAGTACCCATTCCCCAGTTTTCCATAACCAACACAGTTATATTAATATACTTTTTACCTCTGTAATTACCTTGTATCTAAGCCTCTACAGTCTGCCTCCTTATTTCAGTTATTTTGACAGACTTGCATCTTAGCCAATTATTATGCTGTTGTTTGCTCTCTTGTTTTTCACTTGGAAGATGTTTTTGCAGAAGTTGTTGCAGATGCTCAATTCCACTTCAGAGAAACACTGCCTTTTTCTTTGCATCCGTTTCTTATTCTTCATGTGATGTTTTTGTGCATGATTAGAGGGGGGGGGGGGGGGGAACAGATATTTTTTTAATTTAACAAAACAAAGCATTATTCTATAACTACAGCCCTCCCAAGTACTGCCCAGAAGCATGCAGAAATAAAATATGTATCTGTGTACAAGCAGGACTGAATTGTTACCAGCTCTCCTAGATTTATTCCCTGCAGAAAGCCTGTTTTTTTTTAACAATATTTTTTATTGATTTTCAACAAAAGGTGATACAGAAAAAGAGAACTACATGTGAGTTCAAAAGTGTCACATAATAAAATAATGACATGAAGTCCTTTTTTATATCCAAACATTATATAAACAAGGGGTAAATGGAAAAAATAAACTAAAATAACATTACACAGCATTGTACCGGGGGGTAAAGGGGAGGATACACCCAAGGCTTTAAACATATATTGGGGAAAAGTGGACGTTAAGATGGGAGTAGAGGGGGACTGAGGAATATGAATGGAGAGGGAGTCTCAGGTTATGTGGTGCTATGTTGGTATGTCTGTAGTTTCCCAGTAGAATCGGATATCGTAAAAGGAGTTTAAGTTTTGATTTTTGAAAAACCCATATTTTTCCAGATGGAGAGTATCTGACATGTTTAAGCCATTCTTTTGTAGGTGGGGCATATGTTTTCTTCCATGCTCAGGAGTTTCGCTGAGTTGAGTATGCATAGAGCCTGTTTTAACCCTTCACTCTCCCCTGGGTGGTCTCAGCATTCAGACCCCTGGCTGCTAACACATTCACTGTCGGTCCCAGTACAAACAGAACAGCAGCCTCTTTAAACTGGCTGCTCTGACTGCCATCATTTTCAGATTTTCAGATAGTATCATGTGTCCAGCCAGCAGCAGGAGCCTCCAGGATTCTATTTAAACAGGGGTCCCAGATGCCCCCCAATCCTAGGGGACCCCTGTTTAAATAGAATCCTGGAGGCCAGTTTAAAGAGGCTGCTTGGGGGCTCTCTAACTCCTGACCAAACCCACTTACCTTGATATTAATCGCATGATCATCATGTTTGGTTACTTACTTGCAGCTAGATTATGAGTTGAGCGTTATGAGTCAAATAGCAGCGTTGTGGCCCATAACGCATAATTTTACCTAACGCAGCCATTACAAGTCTTGTGCAGGTGTACATTACTAGTCTGGTGTAGGTGTACCGCAAGCCTTTTAGCCTGTAACGCAACGTCACGTCAGTACCGCACTCGTAAAAATTACATTTTTAAATGGGATTCCCATAGCGCTGCTATTACGAGTTTTGCAGTGAGGCTAAAAAAACGGCGTTACAGCCTAAAACGACAAGATTCGTAGCGCCATCTAAAGTCAGTAGTTATGAGTTTTACGCTACAAATCTGTAACATAAAACTCATAAATAAACTTCTACAAAGTACAATAAACACCCATAAACTACCTATTAACCCCTAAACCGAGGCCCTCCCGCATCGCAAACACTATAATAAATGTATTAACCCCTATTCTGCCGCTCCCCGACATCATCACCACTATGCTAAAGTTATTAACCCCTAAACCACCGCCCTCCCACATCGCAAACACTATTTAAATATTATTAACCCCTAATCTGCTGTCCACCAACATCGCCCCCACTATACTAAAGTTATTAAGCCCTAATTCCGCCGCCACTATAGTAAACCTATTAACCCCTAAACCGCAAGCCCCCCACAATGAAAAATTCTAAAGTAAACAACCCCTAAATTAAAAGCCCCCACATCAAAATAAATTAAATTAAACTAGTAACCCCTAAACCTAACAACCCCCTGACTTTATATTAAATTTACAATTTCCCTATCTTAAATTAAACTAAAACTTACTTATCAAATTAAAAAAACGAAGTTTAAACTAAGAAACTAATATAATTATTAAACTAAAATTAAACTACCAACTAAATAAAACTACACATTTAAAAAATCCTAACACTAAAAATAACAAACACTAAATTACGGAAAATAACAAACGAAATTATCCAAAATAAAAAAGAATTACACCTAATCTAATAGCCCTATCACTAATCTAATAGCCCTATCACAATAAAAAAGCCCACCCAGGGGGGCGGAGCCAACTGCTGAGAGAGCTGGACGTGTGTCTGTGCAGCTCCGGGTTCTTAGATATAATTATTGGTCTTAAAGGATATATAAAGAGCCCAAATTTTTCCCATTTAACCTTAGAAAGCTAATATTATCTATTGTATGCTTCATATAACTGAAGATACTTCGCTTATTGAGCGCAACGCCGATCCCCGCTTTTAAACGGCACCACGAGGAGATTCCAGACAGCATCTACATTTCAGAGGAGCTGCTGATATGGAGGCCCTGGTAATTTGGGAGCAATGTACCCAACAACTCCTGAAGCAGCACTTTAAGAGTATGAGGGACGATCTAGAGTCGCTACTACTAGCCCTCTCGCCGCAGCTGAATCACGCAGCTAAGAACACAGACCCTATACAATGTGCCGGGGGCTATGCGACACACTTTGACAGAGTCACGCAGCGTTCTGGGCCCTACGAGGTGGGTAGACCATTGGATTCTTTACCCCCACTAGCTATGCAGGTGAAGCCAGGAACCGGGGAGTCATTGGACTCAGTTGATATGAGCACACACGATGAGACGCCATCTTTGGCCTTACCGGTCCACCATGCTCCTCTGACCCCACTTCAAACTGCCACCCCGGAACTCGGAGCCTACTCTCTAGCGACAGCGGACACACAGAGTCTGACTGGGCATGAGATACCTAGACAGTGTGAAGAGCTCATGCAGAAACAGACCGCAACTATAGATACCCCGTTACTACAGGAGATAAAGGGACTGTCCATAATGGTAACGCCAGCCAACACGTACCTAGACACTTTAGATACCGGCTACTCCTCACTATTTAATCAGAGTATATCTGATCAAGAGATCACATCCTGGGACACAACAGAATACACCGGGGGCCTGAAATCTCATAGCATCTTCGATGTCTACGGTCATATGAGCAGCACAACCTACCACAGCTCCCTTGAAAGCACATGCGACATGGCATCGCTTGTTTTACTGCCGGGTGGAATTCAATTAGTGTTGATCCTGTCGCTGAGTGTTCTGAACTGCCCGATCAACGTGCAACACAGGAGTTGGTTCCGACTGGGTGTTGGCTAGATTAACAGGTTTTTTTTCTCTGATGGGTGTGAGAATGATCTGCTAAAAGATTGACTAACTCTTACCCTGGTCCTTCTCTTCCATACTGCTCCACTCCGGATGAAAATTTGTACTACCAGAACATACATGTCATCACTGTGAGCACCTAACACATTTGTGTAACTCTCTTAGACAATGTTTTGCTGTTGCTGTGTATTAAACTAGGATGATAGTCAGTTTTAAATTTTTAAATTGTTGATACCTAATCAGTGCTGACTCTGGAATGTACTGTCTCCACCTCATACAGCTAAATTAGACGTTGCTCACAAGAGGACTCTAGCTGCTCTTTAAGAGAGCAACTGCATCCAGTATGATAGTATAGACCCATTAAAGTAATCTCCAGTACCTTCAGTGATAATTTACCCTTGTCTTTAACATTTCGCACAGTGAGGATAGACCTTTATTGATACAGGTCCTTGGCTCAGATAGTTTGCTTTCCCTCCAGATGCTTTGTACTCCCAATATTGCACACATTGTTCCTGTTTTTATTATATAGTCAAGCTCTCAGTTAGCATGCATCTGTTTTCATTCTCTCTCTATATGCTGTGTGCCCTAATTCTGTACAAACCTGTTTAAGCATTGACTGGTATCAGGTTCACTTTATATATGCCCTACAGTTTTATACTCTTATGTTTAATTGTGTTAAATAGGTATATGGTGTGCTTTCCCACAGTCCTACTTTCTCATATATCTAATTTACTTGAGAGGTTTAAGGGTAGTTGATGCACTCTACATATGTCTCACGTATAAGACTTTATCCTACAATATTCTAGTAGATAGAGGTATAGTAATTTCATATAGTGCTCATATTAATTATGTATGTTTCTCTGCCATCATAAGCCAAATATATCTAGCTATGCTCCTAGATAATAGTTGATACACCAGTCACAGACCGTTACCTTACCTCATCTTTACCTATTACACATGTAAGATGGTTTGCTGCTGTTGATTGACCTTTGCATGATTACCTAGTTTTATTTATTAGAGTACCTAAAGGTTTTATGGATATACAATAGTTATGTGTCCCTCATCTCACCATGTTGCAGTTATGTGATTGTTTCATACTGTTTTGTTGTCGATGGGTGGTATGTTTCCACCACCACAAGTATTGCCTTTCATAACACTACTCTGAGTATGTATACTTTTCTCTTCTATGCTCATATAAGTTTAAATTGTTCTGACATGTAGAGAACCTGGTAGCTGCCTATTTACTGCATTTGAGGGAAGGGGATAACTAATTTTGACACAATAGCCTATTGTTGGATATAGGGCCCATATCCAACTAACATGGGTGCTAAGATATATTATTGCCATAAAGGCTGATTTATGCCCCTATCCCGTACTCCCATAGAAGCAATGTTGCTATAATCATACTTTTATATTAAATTGGCGAATATACTATATGTTTGTAACTATATATCCCCAATACCAAGCTCTATCTTGGTATATCAGAATGATTTACACACCCTTCCCCTTCCCCACTAAGTTTAACTTATCATTTTACACCCTATAAGTCTAACTCCCAGAACAAAAAATTCTCCACCATGTTTTGCTTATGCTTTACAATAGCAATAACTCTGATCCCCCCAAAGTTTAATGATGTCTATATTTAGTTTACATAGGCCAACCACTTGTTAATTGTACAATATCCCTAGTAAACCCTTTTTCACCCTAGACGCAAAAGAATCACCACAACTTTTTTACTCTCTTAGTACCAAAGTACTGACTTTACCTACTCCATTTAGATCAGCAGGTCTGATCAATAATACTAGCTAGCTGAGTCTATAATCTCAATACTCACCCTGCCTTCCTTACAGTTTTACTTGCTCTCCTCCTCAACATAGTAACATCATATAATTGGCGCCCAACACCCTGAAAGTCTCCTCTGGCATATATTCCATTCATTGTATTTATTTTACCACCTCCCCCCCCCTACTATTTCATAATATGTCTCCTACTTTTAGGAGAATTAAAAAAGCGGTTTCTCTTGCTTATACCGCACCTATCATTACCCCCTTAGTATCCCTTCCTATTTCATATTGTACTGTAATACGGAACCCACCCATTTTGATCAGGCCAATAGGTCTGCTTGACTTATACCTGCTGAGTTTTTCTTCCATCAACATATATCAGAGGCCTTTTTGAGACCAGATATATAGCAGTTAATACCTCGATGTGTGGGTCGGAAGGCTCTAGTATGGTTCCTGCTTATTATTATTAAGGGGGTTCTGATTTTGATTTTGTTATAGCATGTTTAATGTATTACATCCTACATTTTAAAGGTTATAAAACTGAGGTATAATGATGAGATCCAAAGATGGTCTTTTTGGCCAATATTTACCTTCCTCTACTTTAACGCTTTTAGAGGGTCTCTTAGCGTTGGGCATACTCTATATACAATGTCTACATGGTATGTAAACTGTTGTTTTTTTTTTTTTTCTCATTTCTTATATGTCTATTTTGCTACTCCAGGAACATTGAAACCTTTACCGTATGTAACATGTAGTGCAAAAATTTATTTATATAACTGATGTATGCCTTTCATTATATCTCAATAAAAACATATTAAAAAAAAAAAAAAAAAAAAAAAAAAAGCCCACCCAAAATAAAAAACAACAACCTGATGCTATGATTACGGCTATGCCGAAACGCGTAAGCCTGCCAGCCAGAGGTGCCCCATCTCTGCTCTTTTGACACTGTGTTGTCCTAGTTTTATGGATCAATAAAAGTTATATTTTATTTTTACTCTAACGCTCTCGTTTACTCTCTTTGGTGGACTTGTATCTCACATTAATGTTAACACTCTCGACTTCCAGTTGGAGGCGGGGCCGACAGGTAGCTGCAGGTACCTGCAGGTGTCTCTGAAGCTCCGCGCCTCTATGTGAGGCCTAAACCAGCTACAACCTACGCTGTTTTCCCTTGGCCTGCACTAGGCCTGGGTACCAGGATTACGATCCGGCGTGGGAAGTCTACCGCTACAGCCTAATGGTGCACGGTGGCTGGTGCACAGTTATTTCCAGGAGCTGACCGCTGTTTGGTTCCACCAAAACTATTATCTAATTGATGGACTCTGCCTATCCTCCCAGTGGTCGAAGTACAGCTTACCTGGACGTGGGATTGTTGGAGTGCCGCCTCTGGCCGTGCCGGGCCCTGCCACACTGGTCCCTGGGTGCCCGGTTTCACCTGACCTGGAATAAAGCTGCTCTAGTCCACCTGGATGGGCCATCTTTCCTGCACCAACACCTGAGGCCCCTGGTTGTGACGCAAGCGCTGTCGTGTACGTTTCAACGCCGCTCCGCCCCCGGAGCCTAGGATCAGCTGCAGTGAGGCGCCTGGTGAGACTCCGTACCCGGCCGGCTTGGATATTCCTGAAGGTGGTCCCGCTGGGCCTCCGTATCACCCGCACAAACGTCGTCTCCTGTGGGCCCTCTACACGTCACGCTCCAGCGCCGATAGTCCGCAAGGATAGCGGAAGCGCTGAGGGAGGCATCACCTCGGTAGAAGCTGTGACGGCCCACAATTAAGGTACTGTTCCCTGTTTTTGGTCAAAATGTACAAAGGTCTTGGTTTAAACTGCAGAACTTAGGCAAAAGGACAAGTCTCTGACATTATGGACTTCAGGTCCAATTTAAATCTGTAGCATTGGAGCCAGTATCGGTCATTTGCCTATCTTTGTGTAAGAAATATTCTTAAGACTTTGGAAACGGAGCGAGGAGCCTCAGGACAAGGGTCAGTGTCGCGCTGTGCTACACAAGTTAAGACTTTTAAATACCACTCTTTGTTTCTGGCACATTTAAGAGTGCGGCAGAATTGGAGCTATGCAGTATACTTGACTCTAACCACTGTACTTTTCACTATGGTTATTCCCAATTGTCTAGGCTCCCTTATCATGAAAAGTTCTCCAGCTGGATTTGATAAGTGAAGGCTCATATTGAGGTTGCAAGAACCTGGGGGACTTTGTCCTATTAAGTAGACTTTTTGGTCTTTTCAATTTCTTTATTTTTGTTTCTTGTTTTTTTGTTGTCTGTTTGTTTGTTTTTTGTTTTGTTTTTTTCTGCAAGGTACTTATCTTTGGGTGTTGAGTTTAAATTACTGATATATATCGCTTATATGAAAGTCTTTTGTACAAATTTATGCAGTTAATTTGGGGGGTTTTTTCTATGTTTTTTTTTTAAGACAGAACACTTTTTCACAGGGTACTAGATACATTTAAACTGCCTGCTGATACTCAAAGCTTCTAACTCGTTTTAGTGGTAGGCAAATTCTGCATGCTTGCTACTACGCCAGGTTATAGAAGATTTCTGGTTAGGAATGATTGTCTGTTAGCTTGTAAATAATTTTAGGGTTACACTTAGTACATAAGTAATTTACTTGCACATTGTTATTGAACACAGTTCTCTATTTAGAGGGTACATTACGTTAGAATTGCAGTCAAGATTAGGAGTTTGTACCTTAATGTAAGGTGGGTTTAATCACGTTAGTAGTAACTGTGTTATTATCTCCCTGGTGAAGGGCATTCAATCACAAAGCTACCTAACTCACTCTAATTTGCACGAATATATGCTCTATTGAAAGCACCTTTTTCAAAAAACACTTGACTGGAAGAGAGAGGGTAGGGTAGGGTAGGGTAGAGGGAATTTTTTTTTTTTTTGCTTTCCCCTTCCCCCCTTTCTCTTTCAGAAGCACTTGCACTTTACTAATAGTTTCTAGGACCTTGTCTTATTATTTCGGTCCATATTGGGTTAACTGTACAGAAAGATCCGTAAGTTGATCAAGACAGGCACCAGGTCTAAGAATAGGCAATCCTGTAGAACCAGACAGACATAGTTATATTTGTGTGGGTTCCAACGCACCGTGCCCGTCTTAGGACCTCGATACGCCTTACTCTCTGTTTCCCTCCCGCCTCTAAAAAATTTTTTTATTTTTTTTTCATAGACTTTGAATAATTTATCTAAAGTTTAGTGGCCCTTTGGTTCATGGATAGATACATGCTCCAAAGGAGTTCACCTTCCAATATGCCCCCCAAAGCTAAAGATAAAAAAGGGAGTGGCAGGACTCTGGATGCCAGCATTGACACTCCCCCAGAGAAAGGGATCCCCTCGGGTAATAGTATGTCAGAATATGCAGCGGAAGTGGCTAAAATCCTGCTGCAGCAATTCGATCTGATTAAGCTCGAGATTAGGAATGAGATTTCCAATCTCACGGCAGAGGTTCGGCAGTTTTCATCAAGACTAGATGAAGCTGAAAATAGAGTGTCCGATCTAGAAGACAGGCTTAATATTCATGATTCCACTGTGGATGTACATAGCAAAACGATAGTAGCGTTACAAGCTAAGATCGAAGATCTTGAGGATCGCTCAAGACGCAATAATCTAAAAGTGATTGGCCTCCCCGAATCGCCCGAATTTCAAGATTTACTGAATTTTGTAACCAATACATTACCCAAGGCTTTGCTGATTCCAGCTCCGGCCACTCCCTTTCAGATAGAGAGGGCACACAGAATAGGGCCACGCAGGGAACAAACCGAGGGCCAGAGACCGAGGCCTGTGATATTTAAGTTTGTAAACTTCCAAGACAAATTACTATACCTTAAGTATTACAGGAAATGTATGCCTTTAGTTTTGGACTCCCATAAGTTACTACTTTTTCAAGATTTCTCTTCTGAAACTCTATCTAAGAGAAGAGACATGTCTTTTTTCTATGGTAGATTACAGAAAGAAAATTATAATATCAAAATGTTTTACCCTGCAAAATTAGTGGTATCCAAAGAAGGAATCTCTCATACGCTAAATAATGTCTTGGAAGCTGATAATTTCTGTCGAGAAGCAGGCGTCCCTTAAAACATCTTGAGTCAATATTGCGGGTTTACCCAGAAGTGTTTGTGTGGTTAAAGAGTATGGCTCTGTGTGGTTGTTTTTTTTTTTTTTTTTTTTATCTTTTTCTGTTTTTTTGTTTTTTGTTGTGGTTTTTTCTCTCTCTCACTCCCTCCCTGTTCCCTCCCCCGCGCCCCTGCTGACCTTGTTCCATTATATTCGGAGGTTTTTCCCTCCGTATGTATAGGACAACAGATATAGGATTTGATGGCCTCTAATATTAATTTATTTTCCTTGAACGTTGGCGGCATAACCTCTCCAATTAAACGGAAATCCATAATAAAGTACTCAGGGAAATTCAACCCTGATATAGTTTTTCTGCAGGAATTACACCTGAAACCCCCAGAAATTCCCAAACTCAAGACTAAATGGGTTGGGGAGGTTATAGCCGCTCCTTCTACAACCAGGAAAAGGGGGGTTGCCATTTTGCTGAATCGGAAACTGGAGTATAAAATAACTAATACTGAAGTGGATCCTGAAGGCAGATTCCTGATATTGGAGATTGTGATTAAAAAGATCAAATATACACTATGTAACATTTATGGTCCTAACCAAATTGAACAGAATTTTTGGGCGGCCTTAATGGCTAGATTACACAGATTTATAGGGCATAATTTAATCGTTGCGGGTGATTTTAATTTGACAGCTGACGCAACTTTAGATTGCTCTAAAAAAAGAACCCTTAACAGCAGAGGTAGAAAAGTGCGCATCTTTCAGAAATTCTGCTCACAGTTGGGCTTAGTAGATATCTGGCGGGTACAGAACCCGGACGCCCGAGTATTCACATGTGTATCACATGCTCAGCAAGCCTTCTCCAGGATTGACTATTTTCTGGTGTCGGACTCGCTACTAAGCTGGGACTGGGTTACTAAAATTGAAGATATAGTTATATCGGATCATGCTGCCATCTTGCTGTACTGCAAACCTAATAGTTCGAATTTAGGGAATAAGCACATATATTTTCCTAGATTCTTAAGTAACAATGCCAGTTTTCAAAACTGGCTACAAATTAAGTGGGCAGATTATCATAAGATCAATGGTAACTACCTGGACAAAGTGGAAGTGTTTTGGGAGGCTTCTAAGGCCGTCTTACGCAGCGAAATTAAATCATATATGATATACTGGAAGAAGAAGTGTAATCAGGCGGCTAGACAGTGTGCAAATCAAGTAAAAAACTCGTTTAGAGCGTATTTAAACAATCCTAGTAGAGGACACTGGGACGCTTATGTAAGGGCCAAGGCATTTCGTGACATGCAAATTAAGCAGAATAGCTCACTAGAAGAACTTAGAACTAAAGCGCGATACAGTGGATTCGTAGGTAGATCCGCTAAGTTCCTAGCCAGAATAGCTAAATCCTCCCCTAGGCAGGTAATCTCTGCCATTAAACAAGGTACAAAGAGGTTCACGAGCCACCCCGACATCGAATGAGTGTTCTTTGACTTTTTCCAAGACTTGTACAAATCAGAACCGTCTAATGCAGGACAGCAAATAAAATTTTGGTCGAAGATCAAGACCCTGAGACTAGCGCCGGAAGCCTTGGAAGTTATTAACGCCCCCATTTCTGAGGAGGAGATCGGATCTGCAATTAAGAACGCTAAACCCAACAAAGCGGCCGGGCCCGACTAATTCCCTATTGAATTTTATTGAATGTTACAATCTCAGGTGACCCCTATTCTAGGCTATTCAATTTCTATTTCTCAGATAATATTAACTGTTCCCCTTCTTTCGCCGCGGCAAACATAACGCTAATTTTAAAAAAGGGCAAGGACCCGGAGCTTCCTAGTTCATTTAGACCTATTTCTGTCCTTAACACCGACTATAAATTATTAGCATCTATCATAGCTTCCAGATTGAAACCTTATATCGGGGACCTAATCCATGAGAACCAATCCGGATTTATGCCCGGCCGGAATCCTGTGAGAAACACCAGGAAATTATTAGTTCTCATTGAGTCTTATTGGAACAAATACAAGGCCTCGTATAGCAACGATATTCTTGACAAGGCCATTCTTACGGTCGACGCTGAGAAGGCCTTCGATCGGGTCAGTTGGGACCATCTATTCATTACTCTAGAGAAGTTTGGTTTCTCTGGGTTCTTTCATAATTATATTAGGTTAATCTATAGTGTTCCCACTTCATCGGTCATTATTAACAATGTGACCTCCCAACGATTCGTTATGCATAGAGGGTCCAGACAGGGGTGTCCACTATCCCCCCTATTATTTAATATCAGTTTGGAACCACTGGCCATACGATTACGTCAAGAATTAGAAGGTATTTCGTTTGCAGGTGAGCAACTGGTTCTTCTATCATATGCGGATGATCTGTTGATATGTCTATCTAATCTTTCGGTTTCGCTGCCAATTCTCCAGGATATTATCCATGAGTTTGGTGAGATCTCCGGATTCCGGCTTAACACATTGAAATCAGAATTAATGTGGCTCTATAGAAATCCTTTAGGTGACGTAAAACATCCCTTTGTGGAAGTCTCTCAGATTAACTATTTGGGGCTCTATATTTCCAGAAACCCAGAGGATTGGTATAAGTTGAATTACGCGTTCGGGGTTAGTTGCTGTAAAAAAAAACTGGATGAATGGACTTCACTGCCTATTTCTTTATCTGCACGGGTAACATTAATTAAATCAATTATTTTCCCGAAACTTATGTATATATTTCAAAATATTCCGTTATTCCTACACCATAAAGACATTGTTACATATAATAGTGCTTGCTCCAGATTTCTATGGAAAGGTAGTAAACCACGGATCGCCGTTCATCGACTCATGAATTCTAAGCTGGCAGCTGGCCTCGCACTGCCTAACATTCAGATGTATAATCTAGTGATTATAGCTAGATTTGCATTAGATTGGATAACGGGTAAGGACCAGATTTCGGCGTCCATTTGGGAGTCGCGGATAGTGGCCCCGTTTAATTTGAAGGCTTTATTACATTGCCCGATGACCTCTCTCCCTTCGAACATATTTAGTCTGTCCACTTTCAGGAATATAATTATAGCATGGCAGAGGTTGTGTACTGCATTAGATTACTCCCCGTATCTCTCACAATATTTACCCATATGTGGTAATCCCAATTTTTGCCCTGGACTCTCAAGTCAGATATTTAAAGACTGGGATTTGAAAGGCTTAAATGCCATGAGTCAATTTCTGGGACCAGACGGATATCTATTAACCTACACTGAAATTGAAAATAAATTCAGTCTAGGGCCGCGAGAATTTTACGCCTACCTTCAAGTCAGGCATTTCTTACAGGAGTTGCATAATAACTTCGGGAATAATTGGTCTTTGGGTGAGTTACAGCCCAGGATCTCCCTGTATGCAGCAGGGAAATTTGGAATTTCCCCTTTATATCAACTTGTAACTCAGAAATCTTCGGATTTAAAGGTAGGCGAGATGATTTCTAAATGGTCTATCCAATTCCCTGATATAGATGAGCAAACCATTGTAGGAAGTTTTAAAATTATTCAACAGAATTGGGTCCCTACCGGTTGGAGAGAATCTCAGATAAAAATCGGGCTCAAGAGGTATTTTACCCCCGGCATGCTTTCTAAATGGTATAACGCAAAGGTTTTATGCTCCAGATGCTCGAGGATGGATGCAGACTTATTCCATTGTCTATGGGGCTGCCCAAAAACTCGACAATTTTGGAGTAAGATCGCATATTGGATGAGCACGGTTTTAAAATTGGAGCATGAGTTAGCTCCCATTGAGATTTTCTTTTTGGTGAGATATCAAGGTCTTAAAAAAAATTATCGCCTTATAAACACAATAATACTAACGGGGCGCAATCTCATCCTTAAACTATGGAAGTCATGTTCGGCACCCACATTGGTTCAACTTAAAGCGGCGGTAGTTAGTCAATATACAACAGAGCAGAACAACATGCCCTTCCCGCACGATCAATACTTGCCCGCGTTCTTCAGAAAATGGGAGAAATTTATAAGATCCCTGCCTCCAGCTTATCAGAAAAAAATTATTAAACCATTTAGGGAATCCGATTTCGTTTTGACAAATATTTTAGCAGGCCATTTTCCCGGGGACTGGGCGGAGGACGCGAAATGAGGGTCTGGGGGGGTGGGGGCGGGATGAGAGAGACCTTTTTTTTTTTTTTTTGATGTGGTCTGTTTGTCGCGTATTTTGTGGTAATTTTGGTTGACTGATGAATGTGTACTATTCCTGGTCATATATTCTACACTGATATGTTAGTTGTAACCAAATAGGCAGATCAAGAGGAGAGGGGGGAAGGGAGGGGAAGAGAGGGGCTCACAGGCGAGAGGAGTCCAGGCGTATTGGGGTAGGAGTGTTGGAGCCCACTATTTCTATCCGAGGTGGGGTCCTGTTTGTTTTAGAAAAAAAAAAAAATAAGAAAAAAAAAAAAAAAACAACAACAACAACCTAGCCTGCAATAAACTACCAATGACCCTTCAAAAGGCCTTTTGTGTGGCATTGCCCCAAAGATATCAGCTCTTTTACCTGTAAAAAAAACACAAAGACCCCCCCAAAAGTAAAACCCACCACCCAACCAACCCCCCAAAATAAAAAAAAACTAATTCTAAAAAAACCTTAACTACCCATTGCCCTGAAAAGGGCATTTGTATGGGCATTGCCCTTAAAAGGGCATTTAGCTCTTTTACTGCCCAGACCCTAAACTAAAAAAAAACCACCCAAAAAAAACTTAAAAAAGCCTAACACTAACCCCCTGACGATCCACTTACAGTTTTTGAAGTCACGCTTGAATGATCTTCATCCCGGCGGCGAAGTCCTCATCCAGGCGGCAAGAAGTATTCATCCAGGTGGCCACTTGAATCTTCATCCAGGCGGCATCTTCTATCTTGATTCCGGCGGCGCGAAGCAGGTCCATCCTGAAGACATCCGGCGTGGAGCATCCTCTTCAAACGGTCACCGCCGTACACTGAATCTTCAATGCAAGGTACGCGATCCAAAATGGCGTTCCTTGCATTCCTATTGGCTAAAAAATTTGAATCAGCCAATAGAATGAGAGCTGCTAAAATCCTATTGGCTTTTAAAATCAGCCAATAGGATTGAAGCAGCTCTCATTCTATTGGCTGATGAACTGTAAGTGGATCATCAGGGGGTTAGTGTTAGGCTTTTTTAAGGGTTTTTTGGGTGGGTTTTTTTTTAGTTTAGGGTCTGGGCAGTGAAAAAGCTAAATGCCCTTTTAAGGGCAATGCCCATACAAATGCCCTTTTCAGGGCAATGGGTAGCTTAGGTTTTTTAGATAGTTTTTTTTATTTTGTGGGTTTGGGGGGTGGGGGTTTGTAATGTTAGTGGGTCTTTGTGATTTTTTTTCACTAAAAGAGCTGCTATCTTTAGGGCAATGCCCTACAAAAGGCCCTTTTAAGGGCCATAAGTAGTTTATTCTAGATTAGGCTTTTTTATTTTGGGGTGGGTATCTTTATTTTTTTGGATCATTTATTTTTTTATTTTTTGTAATGTTAGTATTTTTTATTATGTTAGGTTTTAGTGTAAGGCAGGTTATGTTTTATTTCACAGGTAAGTTTGTATTTATTTTAACTAGGTAGTTAGTAAATAGTTAATGACTATTTACTAACTAGTCTACCTAGTTAAAATAAATACAAACTTACCTGTGAAATAATAGTAAAATCTAACGGCTAGATTACGAGACTTGCGTTATGAGTAAAAAAGCAGCGTTAAGCCTCATAAGTCTTGAAAATGTAGGGGCACCGCACACTTTTTTGGCCTTACCGCAAATCAACTTACGCAAATTGCGTTTAGTCTTTTTTCTATGGGACTTCCATAGCACCGGTATTACAAGCTTATCCTGGGAGGCCAAAAAGTGAGCGGTACACCCTATCCCGTCAAGATTCGTACCGCATTTTAAAGTCAGTATTTATGAGTTTTAAACTACAACGCTGTAGCATAAAACTCATAACTAAAGTGCTAAAAAGTACACTAACACCCATAAACTATCTATTAACCCCTAAACCGAGGCCCTCCCACATCGTAAACACTAAAATTAAATTATTAACCCCTAATCTGCCGCTCCGGACATCGCCGCCACTATAATAAACATATTAACCCCTAAACTGCAGCACTCCCGCCTCGCAAACATTAGTTAAATATTATTAACCCCTAATCTGCTGTCCCTAACATCGCCGCTACCTACCTACATTTATTAACCCCTAATCTGCCGCCCCCAACGTCGCCGCCACTATATTAAATTTATTAACCCCTAAATCTAACCCTAACACCCCCTAACTTAAATATAATTAAAATAAATCTAAATAAAAATTACTATCATTACCTAAATAATTCCTATTTAAAACTAAATACTTACCTGTAAAATAAACTCTAAGCTAGCTACAATATAACTAATAGTTACATTGTAGCTAGCTTAGGGTTTATTTTTATTTTACAGACAAGTTTGTATTTATTTTAACCTGATAGAATATTTACTAAATAGTTATTAACTATTTACTAACTACCTAGCTAAAATAAATACAAATTTACCTGTAAAATAAAACCTAACCTAAGTTACACTAACACCTAACACTACAATCAAATAAATTACCTAAATTAAATACAATTAACTAAATTAAATAAAATTAGCTGAATTACAAAACCCCCCCACTAAATTACAGAAAATAAAAAACAAATTACAAGATCTTTAAACTAATTACACCTAATCTAATAGCCTAAACTAACTACCAATAGCCCTTAAAAGGGCCTTTTGCGGGGCATTGCCCCAAAGAAATCAGCTCTTTTACCTGTAAAACAAAAATACAAACAACCCCCCAACAGTAAAATCCACCACCCACACAACCAACCCCCCAAATAAAACCCTAACTAAAAAAACCTAAGCTCCCCATTGCCCTGAAAAGGGCATTTGGATGGGCATTGCCTTTAAAAGGGCATTTAGCTCTATTGCGGCCCAAAGCCTTAACCCAAAAATAAAACCCACCCAATACACCCTTAAAAAAATCCTAACACTAACCCCCGATGATTCACTTACCGGGAGAAGTCTTCATCCAAGCGGCAAGATGTCCTCAAGGAAGCCAGCAGAAGTGGTCCTCCAGACGGGCAGAAGTCTTCACCCAGACGACATCTTCTATCTTCATCCTTCCGACGCGGCTCCATCTTCAAGACATCCGGCGCGGAGCATCCTCTTCAATCGACATCTTCTTGCTGAATTAATGTTTCTTTAAGTGACGTCATCCAAGATGGCGTCCCTTAGATTCCGATTGGCTGATAGAATTCTATCAGCCAATCGGAATTAAGGTTGAAAAAATCCTATTGGCTGATGCAATCAGCCAATAGGATTGAGCTGGCATTCTATTGGCTGTTCCAATCAGCCAATAGAATGCGAGCTCAATCCTATTGGCTGAGGGTTAGACTTAGATTTAGGGGTTAATAAATATAATATAGTGGCGGTGACGTTGGGGGCGGCAGATTAGGGGTTAATAAATGTAGGTAGGTGGCGGCAATGTTAGGGGCGGCAGATTAGGGGTTAATAATATTTAACTAGTGTTTGCGATACGGGAGTACGGCGATTTAGGGGTTAATATGTTTATTATAGTGGCGGCGACTTTGGGGGCGGGAGATTATGGGTTAATAACATTATGTAAGTGTTGGCGATGTTGTGGGCAGCAGATTAGTGGTTAATAAATATAATGTAGGTGTCGGCGATGCTGGGGGCAGCAGATTAGGGGTTCATAAGTATAATGTAGGTGTCAGTGATGTCGGGGGCGGCAGATTAGGGGTTAAGTGTAAGATTAGGGGTGTTTAGACTCGGGGTTCATGTGAGGGTGTTAGGTGTAAACATAAATTTTGTTTCCCCATAGGAATCAATGGGGCTGCGTTATGGAGCTTTATGCTGCTTTTTGGCAGGTGTTAGACTTTTTCTCAGCCGGCTCTCCCCATTGATGTCTATGGAGAAATTGTGCACAAGCATGTACAACCAGCTCACCGCTGACTTAAGCAGCGCTGGTATTGGAGTATGGAGCACAATTTTGCTCTACGCTCACTTCTTGCCTGATAACGCCGGGTTTCTGAAAACCTGTAATACCAGCGCTGTAGGTAAGTGAGCGGTGACAATAACGTACAAGTTAACACCGCACCCCTCATACCGCAAAACTCATAATCTGGCCATAAGATAGCTACAATATAACTATTAGTTATATTGTAGCTAGCTTAGGTTTTATTTCACAGGTAAATTTGTATTTAGTTTTAAATAGGAATTATTTCGTTAATAATTGTAATTTAATTTAGATCTATTTTCATTATGTTAAGGTTAGGGGGTGTTAGGTTTAGGGTTAGGGTTACATTAGGGTTAGGGTTAGGTTTAGGGGTTAATTTAGTTTAATTTAGGTTGTTGCGATGTGGGGGCCGGCGGTTTAGGGGTTAATAGATTTATTTAGTGGTAGTGATGTGGGAGGCCAGAGGTTTAGGGGTTAATAACTTTATTTAGTTGCAGCGATGTTGGGGAGCGGCAGAATAGGGGTTATTAACTTTAATATAGTGGCGGCGATGTTGGGGTGCAGCGGGTAAGGGGTTAATAATAACTTTAGTATAGTGGCGGCGATGTTGGGGTGCAGCGGAATAGTGGTTAATAAATGTAGTATAGTGGCAGCGATATCAGCAGCGGCAGATTAGGGGTTAATAATTGTATTTAGGTGGCTGTGATATCGGGAGCGGCAGATTAGGGGTTAATAATTGTATTTAGGTGGCTGCGATATCGGGAGCGGCAGATTAGGGGTTAATAACTTAGGCAGGCGTTGGCGATGTCAGGGGCAGCAGATTAGGGGTGTTTAGACGTGGAGTTTATGCTAGGGTGTTAGGTTTAAACAACATAATTTATGTAAGAACTTACCTGATAAATTCATTTCTTTCATATTGGCAAGAGTCCATGAGCTAGTGACGTATGGGATATACAATCCTACTAGGAGGGGCAAAGTTTCCCAAACCTCAAAATGCCTATAAATACACCCCTCACCACACCCACAATTCAGTTTAACGAATAGCCAAGAAGTGGGGTGATAAAGAAAGGAGTATAAAGCATCAACAAAGGAATTTGGAAATAATTGTGCTTTATACAAAAAAAAACATAACCACCATAAAAAAGGGGGTGGGCCTCATGTACTCTTGCCAATATGAAAGAAATTAATTTATCAGGTAAGTTCTTACATAAATTATGTTTTCTTTCATGTAATTGGCAAGAGTCCATGAGCTAGTGACGTATGGAAAAGCAATACCCAAGATGTGGAACTCCACGCAAGAGTCACTAGAGAGGGAGGGACAAAATAAAAACAGCCATTTCGCTAAAAAAAAAATATTCCACAACCCACAAGTTTATTCTCAAAAAAGAAAAAGAAAAACTTAAATCATAAGCAGAAGAATCAAACTGAAACAGCTGCCTGAAGAACTTTCCTACCAAAAACTGCTTCCGAAGAAGCAAATATATCAAAATGGTAGAATTTAGTAAATGTATGCAAAGAAGACCAAGTTGCTGCTTTGCAAATCTGATCAACTGAAGCTTCATTCTTAAAAGCCCAAGAATTGGAAACTGATCTAGTAGAATGAACTGTAATTCTCTGAGGCGGGGCTTTACCCGACTCCAAATAAACTTGATGAATCAAAAGCTTTAACCACGATGTCAAAGAAATGGCAGAAGCCTTCTGACCTTTCCTGGAACCAGAAAAGATAACAAATAGACTAGAAGTCTTCCTGAAATCTTTAGTGACTTCAACATAATATTTCAGAGCTCTCACCACATCCAAAGAATGTAAAGAGCTCTCCAAAGAATTCTTAGGAATTGTTGTTAGAATTCACAACCTTAGGTAAGAATTTAAATGAAGTCCGCAAAACTGCGTTATCCTGATGAAAAATCAGAAAAGGGGAATGACAAGAAAGAGCAGATTATTCAGAAACTCTTCTAGCAGAAGAGATGGCCAAAAGGAACAACACTTTCCAAGAAAGTAATTTAATGTCTAAAGAATGCATAGGCTCAAAAGGAGGAGCCTGTAAAGCCTTTAAAACCAAATTAAGACTCCAAGGAGGAGAGATTGATTTAATGACAGGCTTGATACGAACCAAAGCCTGAACAAAACAATGAATATCAGGAAGTTTAGCAATTTTCCTGTGGAATAAAACAGAAAGAGCAGAGATTTGTCCTTTCAAGGAACTTGCAGACAAACCTTTATCCAAACCATCCTGAAGAAACTGTAACATTCTAGGAATTCTAAAAGAATGC
This sequence comes from Bombina bombina, assembly GCF_027579735.1. Classification (NCBI taxonomy): domain Eukaryota; kingdom Metazoa; phylum Chordata; class Amphibia; order Anura; family Bombinatoridae; genus Bombina; species Bombina bombina. The sequence continues at coordinate 741,578,741 of NC_069504.1, read as the reverse complement.
CAAGAGAATTTATGAGAAAAACACCATGAAATGTAAGTCTTCCAAACTCGATAATAAATCTTTCTTGAAACAGATTTACGAGTCTGCAACATAGTATTAATCACTGAGTCAGAGAAACCTCTATGACTAAGCACTAAGCGTTCAATTTCCATACCTTCAAATTTAATGATTTGAGATCCTGTTGGAAAAACGGACCTTGAGATAGAAGGTCTGGTCTTAATGGAAGAACAATTTGAGAAAACACATATGGCTGGAGAGACCATTCTCCCGGATGTAAAGTCTGACGACTGAGATAATCCGCTTCCCAATTGTCTATACCTGGGATATGAATCACAGAAATTAGACAGGAGCTGGATTCCGCCCAAACAAGTATCCAAGATACTTCTTTCATAGCTTGAGAACTGTGAGTCCCACCCTGATGATTGACATATGCCACATATGTCTGAAAACAAATGAACAGTTCTCTCTTTAACAGAGGCCAAAACTGAAGAGCCCTGAGAATTGCACGGAGTTCCAAAATATTGATTGGTAATCTCCCACCTCCATAGAAGGCAAAGTTTGTAAAACTGAATTGTGGGTGTGTTGAGAGGTGTATTTATGAGCATTTTGAGGTTTGGGAAACTTTGCCCCTCCTGGTAGGATTGTATATACCATACGTCACTAGCTCATGGACTCTTGCCAATTACATGAAAGAAATTAGGTTTTTTCTCCCCATGGACATCAATGGGGCTGCGTTATGGAGGTTTTCTTTCTGCAATCGCAGGTGTTGGGCTTTTTTTTAGCCGGCTCTCCCCTTTGATGTCTATGGGGAAAGCATGCACGAGCACGTTAAAACACCGCTTGTTTTTTGTGCGGTATGGAGCTCAAAATCTCCATATCACCACAAGCCGGTGTTCTGTAGAGAACTCCAATCTGACGTCACTTCCGGTATTTCCTTTAATGTGATTTGTCCTGTCCTGTGAATGACAAGATTCACAACCAATCAGATGGGCCCTGTAATCGCCTATCTTCACTATCTATTTTGCCTCTGCCTGGGGGGTTCAAGGGGGGCAAAGTCCCCCTTATAAACCTTATTCCCCAAGGTTTACTTGGGGTGTATGCAAAGGGTCTGCGATGCCCCCCCCCCCCCAGACAGAGGCAAAACAGATATTAAAATAAAAGAGTCACTGGAAGTGACGTCAGATTGGAGTTCTCGACAGAACACCGGGTTTTGAAAAACTTGTAATGGCTGTGTTATAGGGGATTAAATAATGCAACTTTTGCTGCGTTCGTTAATTTCCCTATAGCGCAAAACTCGTAATTTAGCTGTTGGTTAGGTAAGGTTTGTCAGAGTAGTCAGAGGTCTTCTACACGCTGCCACACAGTTCAAGAGATCGGGACAGGTCACGACTCACGGGTAGTTGACACAGGCTGCACTGCAGGCAGCTTGCCTCTTCTCACTCACTTTCCCGCTACTGAGCGGCAACAAGCAGGCGAAACATGGCACGCGTGCGTCAAGGTACCAGCATTTATCTGTCATACTCCTTCCTCCCTGCCGCAAAACGGGTGGTGGACACTGCAAAGGCCAGTCACGGACACCAGTGTCAGTGTATGGACACCTTGCCTATCACTGTGCACAATACTAATGCTCATGCAGTAAACTTTTACATTTATTTGTAATTTGCAAACATGTAAGTGTCATAGATAACCCTAGAATAATAGCACTCAACGTGTAGTCAGACTAGGGTTGCCACCTCAGCCATGTTTTCCTGGACACTTATGAGTTACATGTGCTGCAGGGTGTGCAGGGAGGAGCATGTATTGTGTTTCTGGGCTGCACTATTAATATGCACTATTCATATTCCTCCGTGCACACCCTGCAGCATGTGTAACTTATAAGTGTCCAGGAAAACATGACTGAAGTGGCAACTCTAAGTCTGGCCCATAGTAAATATTGGCAGTGTGGCAATGCCCTACCACTCCTGACTTGAACATGGCTGGAAATTGGCAGCCATGCATATATATCGCTGCTGATTGACTCACAGGCACATGTTAACTGTATTAACAGTTTGGAGCAGATTATATTTATGTGTTTAATTTGTGTGAATTAAACATATAGGGGTTGATCACAATTCTTTAGAAAGCCTGTGAAATTATTTATTTACAAAAATCCCCATAGACTTTAACAGTGAACTATGTAGAAAAATAGTTACATAAACTTATTTTTTAAAGTATAGTTATATGCAAGCAATGGTGCAATAAACAAATTCTAATGTGTAAAAGCAGTTGATAATTATCAACTGGTCCAAATATACCTCAAATTGTGAGGAAACAATTTGTATGTTTTAGTAATACCACCAGGTATGCAAAATAGTGTACACTATACATACTTTTTGTTAGGTAAAAGTGAGAGATTCAAAGAAGATCTCTCACTCTCTTTTTGTTTACTGTGTGATGTTTTGGGGTTTTCACCCCTTTTGTCTGAGGAAGGGGTGAAAACCATGAAATGTCACGCAGTAAAAAAAAAAAAATCAAATCCAGAGAGTGCAATTTATTTTCAGGATATATATTTACACATTGTTGCACCCTGGTAACAAGATTTGCTATATGGTGAGAGTAGTCTATTTTTGGACATATATACAGTGTATATATATATATATATATATATATATATATACACACACAATATGTATTTATATATCTATTTATACACACACATACTGTATATATACCTATATATATTTCCTACCTGTTCCATGTTAAATTTTTGCATATAGTTGTGTATTATTATTGTTTTTGTATTTTATTGTACCCTATTGTATCAATGCAATGTTTTGTGGACCCAGGACATACTTGAAAACGAGAGAAATAGGAAATACTTAAAAAACGAGAGAAATCTTAATGTATCCTTCCTGGTAAAATATTTTATAAATAAATATATACACACAATATATATATATATACATACATACACACTCACACACACATATGCATTGTTAACAGATCTATGCAAGCATTAAACAGACCAATCAGTTTCTGTGACAGACCAATCAGTTTCTGTGGGTTGGCACTTCTCCTGACTGAGGTAAATGGTAACAATTAGCAAATAAATGAATCCTTTAGCTGCTGGTCTGGTCACAGACGCATGTCAGAGAAGCTTCAAAGACCCCTTAGGGAGGGGAAGGGCCTGAGGAACAAATATATGCACAAAGCAGCTGCTTGTGTGAGGCAGCTGTATGCTGACACTTTACATGCTTCCTCTCCAGCATAGTACTCTGTGTCTCCAGGAGGAAATGTATCACAGAAGACATTCAGGATATGTCACCCATTCACTCTCACACACAGTTACAGTGTCTCATACAGTGTGTGTAATAGTCACTTTTTTCTCCAGCACTCTCTTGTCTCCCTCATAAGGGAGGTAGTAGCAACAAACACTGTGGGGGACTTTAAAAATGAATGGGACAAGCATAAGGCTATCCTACGAACTAGATAAGTTTATACTGTTAGGTAAGGTCGGGCAGACTTGCTGGGCCTATGGCTCTTATCTGCCGTCAATATCTATGTTTCTATAACAACCTGGGTGCAGGGGGGGACTGGACCTGGATTTTTCTTTGTTGTTGCAAAGAAGCACAAGTAGGCCCTCCTTCTGTTGCAGGTAGGGTTGCCACCTCAGCGACAGCCATGTTTTCCCAGACACTTATGAGTGACACATGCTGCAGGGTGTGCAGAGGGGAACATGAATTGCACCCCTTGGCAGCACACGAATAGTGATACATAACAGCACTATTCATGTTCCTCTACCCTGCAGCATGTGTAACTCATAACTGTTCAGGAAAACATGGCTGAGGTGGCAACCCTTGTTGCAGGCCTTGTCTGAATACTGACTGGGAGATGTGGCAAAAGTTTTATTTATAGACTGATCAATTAAATCTAATCATATGCTCTTTATAGGGCAAAAGCACATTTTCTATGCACGTTGAAGTCTTTTAGGCCTTAGAACATTATAAGACAAATGGTGATGGGAAGAATTTACTGGCTCCAGATGAGTCAAAGGATTGTCATTAAATGGATACTAAAGCCTAATTTGTTATTTCATGATTCAGATAGAGCAGGCAATTTTAAGCAACTTTCCAATTTACTCCTATTATCAATTTTTCTTTGTTCTCTTGCTATCTTTATTTAAAAAGCAGGAATGTAAACCTTGGGAGCTTTTAGCCACCAATAAACAAGCAGAACCCAAGTTCTGAACCAAAAATGGGCTGGCTCCTAAGCTTTTAATTCCTGCTTTTAGGAGTATTAGAATGTTGCTTAAAATTGCATGCTCTATCTGAATCAATAAAGAAAAAAATTGGGTTTAGTATCCCTTTAAGTCAAGCATCAATATCTATGTATGGTAATACAGTATTCCATCAAACTGGTTAATGTTAAATCAATGAGTCTTATTAATGTTTGGAGAGATAAAGTCCATTCAGGTGTAAGACAGGGTTTCCTTTCTATTGATCACTTTGTTTGATGCATTAAAGGGACACATATTTAGGATGCCCCATTAAAGTGATGCAGATGATGTAACTACGGTTGTGGCAAGTTGGGAAGAGACAGTACAATTAACAAATACACTGCATTTCTATTCTGTGGTCACAGAGATAGAGGGGTTTTTTTTACTAGAATTACTAGGCTTGTGCCTATGGCAGCAGAATTTATGGAGGAGCAGGAAGATTTGAGGGGCAGATCTATGTCATGATACTTTCCTATTTAAATGTGCAACAAATAATTTTTTTAATATTTGTATTACAAATTAATGGTTCTTGGTTGTCTTACTGGGTGTGTGATCCCATCTATGCAACCCTATCCTGGTTTTGATAATATGTGAGGCAAATATTAGCTTTAATTGTTGGGGTGGGGTGGGGAATGAGGGACAGTAGATTTCCCAGTCCCCAGGGAAACACAGCAACTAAATACTCCACTGGGGAATAAGCTCCTATTCCATACAGTTTCTCTGAGACTCAGCCACAAATTAACATTTTAGCGACTCTGATTGCTGAAGGCCATAGCGCCGCCCAGAACTGGTCTAGTTGCTTTGAAACTGATTTCCACAAACTTTACCTATAAAGAAAGGTTGATTTAATTAAAACCTTTTTAATTACAACCTGTTATTGGTTATTAAAGTGGAACTAATAAAGGGGACTTTCAGTCAAGAAGTTTAAAATACTTCATGCTGAAAGTTTCTTTATTTGTTTGAAGCGTTCGCCTCACTGAGCTGCTCAGGCAGACCACGGCAAAATTCCATTTTGTTGTGAGGTGACGTTTCCACCTCTTAGCAAACAGCCATGCGGGCCAGCCGGCACAAGGCGGATAGTCCGCACGGCTATTGTATATTTATATTAGTGTCTATTACATGCAGTTATATGACAATTGGTGTACACTGTCCCTTTAATGTAAATAGTTAATAAATGATTTGTGTTTTAAAGAGTGTGTTAAAATGGGGATGGGAAAGAAAAGTGATGCTTTTTTTAAAGGATGTTGTATTATTTCTGCCTCCAGATGAATTGCTGATGACCAGAGAGGAAGTGCTGTATGCAGACCATGATTCCCCTATCCTATTCAACACATAAACAAAGGAAGGGGGGATGGAGCAATGTGTGGCTAAAACAGTGATACACATGATATATATATACTTAATTTAACAATACAACAATACACAAAGCCAGCACACATTTGTATCCCCACAGCTGTGTCCCTATATGCATTACTATTAAAATTCTTGTAAAATGTGATCCATAAATATTTAGTTATATTTATTTTATCCACGTCTAAGTAATACTTATTGAGAGGAAATTAGTATATTTATTGACGACATATATATCTCAGTTACTACCCTTTTGTTCTCAACTTGCTAAGCCATCCATACTGATAACACTTTTTTGTTGCATTCGTATTAACATAACAATTAGAATAAGTATTGAATTTGTTAGATAACTTGCTTTCACATCCATACGTCAAACTGCCAGCCTTCCTAAATGACAGTTTAAATTAGCATAGGGCTACTACAACAGCTGTCTGCCAGACTTAGAATGTTTTGATTCAAATATAGCCTTTTAGGCAAGTTAAATAGGACAACTTGCAACATAGCAATGTATTCCAAATAATAAATACTCTAAATTAGATTACACGCTTTGCCCATTGTTAGTGTTTTAGATAATAATAATTTTCATGCAACCATAAAATGATTTTCTTCCTTTCAGCAATGTCCCCTAAGAATTAGTAGAGCAGTTATTGGTAGCTAGTGAATAATCAAGTAGTGTGAAAAGCTGCTTCTCACTACAATAAACTGACATGCTGACCTCTTTCTATTCTATGGTGTAAGTAATAATCACCAAGACATGTTGTGTAAGTTTTCCTCAGCATATTAAAGGGAAAAGTCAAAAATTAAATGTGCATGGGTGCATTCGAATTTGAAATATAAGCATTTTTGCAATACACTTCCATTAGCAAAAATGCTTCTAGTAAAAGTGATTTCTGTTTTTCAGTGGCATACGCATATATGCTGTGAGTACCTTGTACACTAGCATTCAAATACTACACCTTCTTAGAGAGTCAACAGTGGCTTGTATGACACAAATGATGTATATGTGCATATGCTGCTAATGGAAGTATATTGCAAAAACCATTCACATTTTAATTTTGACCTTTCTATCCCTTTAAGTGTCAATATGGATCAGGTTATGTGGTACAACACAAATATCAATGTTGCAATTATATGTACACACAGGTACAAAATCGTTATGCTTGGAACTGGAAAAGGTTTGGATTTTGGAAAATTTGTATATTTGCATTTGTAACATTGGACAGCTTAGAGAGGGGGTGGACCAAGTATAACAAAACAAAAAAAAGCACTATCTTATGTCATTTAGGGAACATTTTTATGTCATAATACAACTTATGCATGCAACCTAAAGGTAGTTTTATATCATTTTTTTGATACAAGTACCAGAAAGATAGTACAGTATTCAGAATGGTAATAGCATTTACATTTTAGAATTAAAAAAAACAAGGTTTGGGGATTTGAGATGTTTTATTTATATTTTTATATATATATATATATATATATATATATATATATATATACACACACACACATACACACACACATATACACATGCCTCACCAGCCTTTAACCTCACTGCACGTCACTGATAAATATATCTAATTTTTTCACATACGATGGCACTCACAGGTCTTGTTTTTCCATCAATACATTCTTTATTTTAGAAAAAATTAATGACAATAAACGTTGACATTTCCTTTAGCCTTTGTCAAGTCAATCTCGCTTGGAGTGGATGTTTACTCGTCGTGTTAAAACACCATTCTAAACGCAGCTTTTTTTGCTAAAATAAATAATGTATTGATTAGCATGTTGAAGCAAACGAACAATGCTAGACAAATCAGTATCTGTTTCCTGTTGTGCTAGGCTATCCAACCAAAAGGTTGATGCAGCCGCAACATCAGCCATAGAAATGGCAGGCCTGAGAACATAGCCAGAATATAAATAAGCTTTCTTTAGATAAGATTCAAGTTTCCAATCTAAAGGATCTTTAATAGAAGTACTGTCTTCCATAGGAATAGTAGTACGTTTGGCAAGAGTAGAAATAGCCCCATCAACTTTGGGGATTTTTTCCCAAAACTCTAATCTAGCCGCTGGCAAAGGGTACAACCTTTTAAACCTAGAAGAAGGAATGAAAGAAGTACCAGGCTTAATCCATTCCTTAGCAATCACATCAGAAATAGCATCAGGAACTGGAAAAACTTCAGGAGTAACCACAGGTTTATAAACAGAATTTAAACATTTACTAGTTTGATATCAAAGGACTAGACTCCTCAATATCCAAAGTAACCATCACTTCTTTTAACAAGGAACGAATATACTCAATCTTGAAAAGATAAGTAGATTTGTCAGTGTCAATGTCTGAGGTAGGATCTAATGAATCAGAGAGATCCTCATCAGAGGAGGATATTTCAGTATGTTGTCGGTCATTAGAAATTTCATAAATTTAATGAGAAGTTTTAAAAGCCTTTTACATTTATTAGAAGGTAGAATTGCAGACAAAGCCTTGTGTATCACATCAGCAATATAATTTTTCATATCAACAGGGATATCATGTACATTAGATGTTGAAGGAACAACAGATACTCTACTAGTACTGATGGAAATGTTTTCTGCGTGCAAAAGCTTATCATGACAACTGTTACATACTACAGCTGGAGATATAATCTCAGCTAACTTACAACAGATACACTTAGCTTTGGTAGAACTGTGATCAGGCAGCAGGGTTCCAAAAGTTGCTTCTGAGACAGGATCAGATTGAAACATCTTGCAAAATGTAAAAGAAAAAACAACATTAAAGCAAAATTTACAATTTACTTATATGGCAGTTTCAGGCAAGGGGAAAAATGCAAACAGCATAGCCCTCTGATATATAGGAAGTGGGGTGAAATATAAACAACATTTTTTGGCGCAAAGAATGACGCACAACGAAGTTAAAAAATGTTTTGGCGCCAACAACATCTGGAAATGACGCAACTCGCGTCATAAAAGACGCAACCTCGTGCAAGGAAACCTGGCGTCAACTAAGATGCCGGAAATGACGAACTTGCATCATCAAAGACGTACCTTCGCGCCAAAAAAAAATCCCACGCCAAGAATGAAGCAATAAATAACAGCATTTTGCGACCTAATTTTGCCCATGAAATTAAAAGAAAAAACAGTCAATTTGAAAAAAGGACTATACACCAGTTAAGAAAAATAACTTCCTAAAACATGCTTCCCAAACTGAAACCGACAGTCTGCAAAAGGAAATATACATAGACCTGACTCATGGCAAATATAAGTAAAATACATATATTTAAAACATTATATTAATACATAAAGCGCCAAACCATAGCTGAGAGTGTCTTAAATAATGAAAACATACTTACCGAAAGACACCCATCCACATATAGCAGATAGCCAAACCAGTACTGAAAAAGTATCAGCAGAGGTAATGGTATATAAGAGTATATTGTCGATCTGAAAAGGGAGGTAGGAGATGAATCCCTATGACCAATAACAGAGAACCTTTGAAAAGATTTCCCGCGAGGAATACTATAAAATCAATAGGCGATACTCCCTTCACATCCCTCTGACAAATACTGTACTCTGAAGCACAATTCCTCTCAAAATGCTTAGAAGTGCTTATCATAGAAGAAATCATAGAAATCAAGCACAAACTTACTTCACCACCTCCATAGGGAGGCAAAGTTTGTAAAAACTGAATTGTGGGTGTGGTGGGGGGTGTATTTATAGACATTTCGAGGTTTGGGAAACTTTGCCCATCCTGGTAGAATTGTATATCCCATACGTCACTAGCTCATGGACTCTTGCCAATTACATGAAAGAAAACAAGCCCTGTGAGTGCCCTTGTATGTGAAAAAATGGTCTGAATATTGAGGAGGAGACACCCAGGCTTAAGTGTACCCAAACTCTGTGAGTGACACCAGCATTAACCTTTTTTAAGATTGCACTGGGGCCATAAGCTCCACCAGTTTTGGCTAGTTGCCTTATATAACTTCTCACAGACAGAGGCCACAGGTGCATGGATGTGGTTGTTTACCCTCAGTGGAGAACAAGAGATAATTGTTTTGTTATAAAAATAATAAATAAAACATTTGGAAAGCATAGGAGTGGGAAGGTAAAAAAACATATAACTAACCCTGAAAATGTACTGCCTCCCCCCAAATCCTGCTACCCAAGGCTCAAGCCTAGTTAGCCGAGGACAAAATATGCAACATGCACAGCATTATTATTATTATCATTTATTTGTAAAGCGCCAACAGATTCTGCAGCGCACAAATAGAAACAGAACCAAAGTGACACACTCCTTTAACTTCACAGCTAATATGTTGCAGTAAATCTCATAAAGATGTATGCATATATTTTTTTAATACATTGCTTTGTTTGTATTCATAACACTGGCACCAAAAAGCACCTTTTACATTGACACTTAGGCCTCTATAATGAAACTGATTTACTGCAGGGGTACCACTACCTAACTCCTTTAAAAGGGAACATTACAAGAGACAGTAAAAGCTTTAACCCCTTAATGACCGCAGCACTTTTCCATTTTCTGTCCGTTTGGGACCAAGGCTATTTTTACATTTTTGCGGCGTTTGTGTTTAGCTGTAATTTTCCTCTTACTCATTTACTGTACCCACACATATTATATACCGTTTTTCTCGCCATTAAATGGGCTTTCTAAAGATACCATTATTTTTATCATATCTTATAATTTACTCTAATTTTTTTTATAAAATATGAGGAAAAAATGGAAAAAAACACACTTTTTCTAACTTTGACCCCCAAAATCTGTTACACATCTACAACCACCAAAAAAATCCCATGCTAAATAGTTTCTAAATTTTGTTCTGAGTTTAGAAATACCCAATGTTTACATGTTCTTTGCTTTTTTTGCAAGTTATAGGTCCATAAATACAAGTAGCACTTTGCTATTTCCAAACCACTTTTTTTCAAAATGAGTGCTAGTTACATTGGGACACTGATATCTTTCAGGAATCCCTGAATATCCATTGACATGTATATATTTTTTTTTAGAAGACATCCCAAAGTATTGATCTAGGCCCATTTTGGTATATTTCATGCCACCATTTCACCGCCAAATGCGATCAAATAAAAAAAATTGTTCACTTTTTCACAAATTTTTTCACAAACTTTAGGTTTCTCACTGAAATCATTTACAAACAGCTTGTGCAATTATAGCATAAATGGTTGTAAATTCTTCTCTGGGATCCCCTTTGTTCATAAATAGCAGACATATATGGCTTTGGCGTTGCTTTTTGGTAATTAGAAGGCTGCTAAATGCCACTGCGCACCACACGTGTTTTATGCCCAGCAGTGAAGGGGTTAATTAGGGAGCATGTAGGGAGCTTGTATGGTTAATTTTAGCTTTAGTGTAGTGTAGTAGACAACCCCAAGTATTGATCTAGGCCCATTTTGGTATATTTCATGCCACCATTTCACCACCATATGCGATCAAATTTAAAAAAACGTTAAATTTTTCACAATTTTAGGTTTCTCACTGAAATTATTTACAAACAGCTTATGCAATTATGGCACAAATGGTTGTAAATGCTTTTCTGGGATCCCCTTTGTTCAGAAATAGCAGACATATATGACTTCGGTGTTGCTTTTTGGTAATTAGAAGGCCTCTAAATGCTGCTGCGCATCACACGTATATTATGGCTAGCAGTGAAGGGGTTAATTAGGTAGTTTGTAGGGAGCTTGCAGGGTTAATTTTAGCTTTAGTGTAGAGATCAGCCTCCCACCTGACACATCAGACCCCCTGATCCCTCCCAAACAGCTCCCTTCCCTCCCCCACCCCACAATTGTCCCCGCCATCTTAAGTACTGGCAGAAAGTCTGCCAGTACTAAAATAAAAGGTTTTTTTAATTTGTTCTTTTTTTTTTTTAGCATATTTACATATGCTGCTTTGTAGAATCCCCCCTTAGCCCCAACCTCCCTGATCCACCCCCAAAACAGCTCTCTTACCCTCCCCCTCTGCATTATTGGGGGCCATCTTGGGTACTGGCAGCTGTCTGCCAGTACCCAGTTTCAAGAAAAAAAACTTGTTTTTTTTAAAAAAAAATAGAAATTCTGTAGTGTAGCTTCACCCCCCCTCACAGACAAACCCCAACACCTTAATTGATTAATAAAAAAAAAACTTTTATTCCCTTTTTTATGCATTTTTTTTTTTACTTTTTTCTGTAGTGTAGCGGTTCCCACCTGCTCCCTCCCCGTGCACGCGCCCGCCCCCTCCCTTCCGTGCATGCGCGCGCGTCAGTGCGCGCCCCCGATCACCCACGCCCACGATCCCGCCCCTCCTGCACGTCGCCAAGGCCATCGATGGCCACCACCCGCCTCCCACCAGCCTCCCACCCACCAACGCGGTAAGCCAACAATCTCCGGTGCAGAGAGGGCCACAGAGTGGCTCTCTCTGCACCGGATGGCTTAAAAATGTTATTGCAGGATGCCTCGATATCGAGGCATCACTGCAATAACCGGAAAGCAGCTGGAAGCGAGCAGGATCGCTTCCAGCTGCTTTCCAGACCGAGGACGTGCAGGGTACGTTCTCAGGCATTAACTGCCTTTTTTCTGAGGACGTACCCTGCACGTCCTCAGTCATTAAGGGGTTAAAAAGGAACATTAAAAGAGACAGTAAAGTCAAAATTAAACTATTACAATTCAGACAGAACATGCAATTTTAAACAACTTTCCAATGTAATTATATTATCTATTTTCCTCTGTTCTCCTGGTATCATTTGCTTAAAGGCATACCTAGGTAGGCACAGAAGCAGCAATGCACTACTGGGAGCTAGCTTGTGATTGGTGGCTACACATTTATGCCTTGTCTTTGGCTCACCCAATGTGTTCAGCCAGTTACCACCAGTAGTGCATTGCTGCTCCTAATTTGATAATATAAATAAATTGGAATGTTGTTTAACCCCTTCATGACAGATGCAATTGTCCAAGTTCCAAGCGATATGTCAGTTCAACTATAATTTACCTCACATTAATTATTTATTTCTAAATTATAATTTTATATGGAAAAAATGTGTAAGTGTGAGAAATTAAGAAATTGTAAGCTTCCCAAGCAATTTTATTGTTAATATCATAATCCTGATAGACATTACAGCAATAAAGCACCCATATTTGTATTCTGCAATGTCCCACAAGAACAACGATACCCCCATGTACAGGTTTTATAGGATTTCAGGAAGTCAGAGGGCCCAACATGGGGCCTGGCCATTTACATGGAAATTTGGCACATTGATTCTCTGGGCCTAAGTCGCTTTTGCACATTAGGGCAGCCCAGGAATGAAAGTTACCCCCCATCATGGCATACCATTTGCAAAAGTAGATAATTCCAAAAAGGCTATGTCTACTTTTTTTTGGTAGCCACTTAGTGGTCATATATCTTTAATGCATTTTTCACACAAACACTGCATTTTGGCTGTTTCTATGATCCTAATATGTTTTATTGCTATAAAACACCCATATTTGTGTTCAGCAACGTCCTATGAGTACAACAGTACCCCCCATGTAGAGGTTTTATTGGGTTTCGGGAAATAACAGGGCCAAAAATGGGTCCTGCACATTTATTTTCTGGGCCTATGTCGCCTTAGAGACATGGAAGCCCAGGAATAAAAATTAACCCAATCATGTCGTACCATTTGCAAAAGTAGACAACATAGGGTATTTCAAGAGGGGGGTATGTCCAGTCTTTTTTTGTAGCCACTTAGGGATAAATTTAACAAGAGGCGACTGGACATGATTCGCTGTAGCGAATCATGTCTGCTCAACCTCGCTAAATACTAACAGCATAAGCTGTTGGCAATTTAACATTGCACAAGCATTTCTAGTGAAATGCTTGTGCAATGCTGCCCCCTGGCAACCAATCGGCTGGTAGCAGGGGCTGTCAATCATCCCGATAGTAAAGGTGGAGGAGAAGTTAAGGAGCAGTGGTCTTATGACCGCTGCTTCTTAACTTCCATTTCTAGCGGACCAGAAACAAGGGGGCTCAGAAGCCACAACACCTGGCCAAATTTAGTGTTCATATTTTTTTTTTTTGGTTTATCGAACACTGCCCTTTCGCTGTTTATATCATCCTTATATGTTTTACTAATATAAAACACCCATATTTGTATTCAGCAATGTCCCACGAGAACAGCGATTACCCCCCCACCCCCAATACAGGTTTTATGGGGTTTCAGGAAGTTAAAGGGTCAAATCTGGCACATTACTTTTGCATATTGTATGCCATAATAGGGTAATTTTCATTCCTGGGCTGCCATAATGTCCCAAAGGCAACTTAGGCCCAGAAAATCAGACAACCTAGGGTATTCCAAAACAAATGTTGTACAAATATTCGAAATTCAAAAAGAACAAACAAATGTGTTCAAATTTGTTTCATTTTTCGAATGTTGCAAAACATTGTCCCATACCTACATGGCATACCATTTGCAAAAGTAGACAACCCAGGGTATTTTAAAAGGGGTATGTCCAGCCTTTTTTTGTTGACACTTAGCCACAATACCTGGCCAAATTTAGTTGTCATATTTCTTTGCATTTTTTAACAAAAAAACACTGCACTTTGTCTATTTCACTCATCATCCTTATATATTGCTATAATACACCCATATTTGTATTCAGCTATGTCACACGAGTACGATACCCCTCTACGTACAGGTTAAAGGGGGTTTCAGAAAGTTACAGGGCCAAATATGGGGCCTGCCCATTTACATGAAAATTTGGCACTTTGGTTTTCTGGTAGTCCAGGAATAAAAATTATTCCCATCATGGCATTAGGGATGGGCAAATGTACTGAAAGTGCAATTTGTTTGGTAGAACGAATAGTCCTGTGGACATTCGTTTTGGAGAATCAAATGATGAGAAGGAAAATACATTAAAATTCAGTAATCAAATAATATTTCCAGTTTTCGAATGTTCAAATTTAGATCAAAAAGCTACATTCAAAATTTCAAATGTGATATTTGATTTAACAAATACTATTCAGAAATGCAATAGTTTATATTAGAAATACTATTACAAATATATTGATTCAAATTTTTCAAATTTTAATATTTCATAATTCAAATCGAATTATTAGAAAAATTCAAATTGAATATTACATTTAAAAATAGCATTTGAAATACTATTACATTAAATGTTATAATGTTGTACAAACATACAAAACAAACGTGTTAACATTTGTTTCATTTTTCGAATGTAGCAAAAACACAGAAGGGGTACGTCCAGTCTTTTTTTGTAGCCACTTTGTTACAACTGGCCAAATTAGTTGTTATATATATATATATATATATATATATATTTGGCGTTTTTCACACAAACACTGCACTTTTGCTATTTGGATCATCAACCTATGTTTTACTGCTATAATACAGCCATATTTGTGTTCAGCTATGTCCCACAAGTACAATGATACCCCCCATGGATAGGTTTTATCAGGAAGCTACAGGGCCTACCCATTTAAATGGAAATTTGGCACATTGATTTTCTGAGCCTATGTTGCCTTTGAGGCAGTATGGCTGCACAGGAATTAAAATGAACTCAAGATATTCTAAAAGGGGTATTTGAGTTGTTTTGTGTAGTTAAAGGGATAGTCTAGTCAAAATTAAATGTTCATGATTCAGATAGAGCATGCAATTTTAAGCAACTTTCGAAGTTACACCTATCATCAGTTTCTTTGTTCTCTTGGTATCTTTATTTGAAAAATCAAGAATGTAAGCCTATTAGCCGGACCATTTTTGGTTCAGCACCTGGGTAGCGCTTGCTGGCTACATTTAGATACCAAATGAAGCAAAATTAATAGGAGCAAATTCAAAAGTTGCATGCTCTATCTGAATCATGAAATTTTAACTTTGACTAGACTATTCTTTAAACTTATCATGACCTTAGAGCTGGGCTAAACGTTACAAGGGACAGGACAAGGTCAGGGGATCCACGAAGTCAGGAATACAGAATAATAAAATAAATCAGGAACACAGAGATTGATTTCAATTAAAAGTAACTCTGACTTGTATATTCTAAAGCAATCAGTGATACAGAGCCCAGACAGAGAGAGGCAGTCAGGACAATACTAACTAGAGTCCTTCCTCACTCCTTTTTTTATAACAGACTCTGCAATTTTTCTGGGGTGACATTTTGCAGGCTGTGGGAATCCTAGAGGGAAAATTCCTGCCGCAGTCTCGCTGGACATTTTCTAAATGAACTGTGGGAGGATTATGGGTATCAGAAATATCAGATACACTGCAATCAGCATAACATAAAAGGCTACTTTTTTTGTACCAGGTTTTGGTCTTTAGTTGAAGTAGATATGGCTGTAGGCACTGGTCAGCTAAATCTACTCCCCCATTTTGGCTTTAGAATCTGTGCATCTTTTCCCTTTACAGACACTGCACAATAAAACTACAGTGCCAATGTGGAGAGCATGTGCATTTTTTTTGTCAGTGTACTGAAGGGTCAGTAGTTCATTGTGGCGTTAAAGCTGACGTTATGCCTCTACATTTCTTTCCATAGGTCAGCTTCTGGGGAAAACCTATACAATTTTTTTTCACACTGTGCCACATGCCAGGGTATCTAAATAAAACAATAATTTAAACAGCTCTGTGCTGGTATATAAAAAAAAAAAAGTTATCCAGCCATAAATGGTACCCTTTGTTAAGCCACCTTATTAGGAGATCCCACACAATTTTTGATTTTGTGCCAATTGAATGTAGGCAGCCAGGTGGATCTACATGGCTATCTTTATCCTGATAAATGTGAAATGCCCAGGTATACCCATGTACTGCATTTGCACAGGTTATAAATTTTGACACCATATCGGGACCTCTTGAGTGGGATATATTGCTTGAAAATCAATCCCCCCTTAAAGGGACACACAACCTACATTTTTTCTTTCATGATTCAAATAGAGCATGCTATTTTAAGAAACTTTCTAATTTACTCTCAATATCTTTATTTAAAAAGCAGGAATATAAGCATAAGAGCCAGTCCATTTTTGGTTCAGCACCTGATTGGTGGCTAAATGTAGCCATCAATCACCAAGAGCTACCCAGGTGTTGAAGCAAAATGGGCCGGCTCCTATACTTACATTCCTGCTTTCTTCTGTTAAGTGTGATCAGTCCACGGGTCATCATTACTTCTGGGATATTACTCCTCCCCAACAGGAAGTGCAAGAGGATTCACCCAGCAGAGCTGCATATAGCTCCTCCCCTCTACGTCACTCCCAGTCATTCTCTTGCACCCAACGACTAGATAGGATGTGTGAGAGGACTATGGTGATTATACTTAGTTTTATATCTTCAATCAAGAGTTTGTTATTTTAAAATAGCACCGGAGTGTGTTATTACCTCTCTGGCAGAGTTTGAAGAAGAATCTACCAGAGTTTTGCTATGATTTTAGCCGGAGTAGTTAAGATCATATTGCTGTTTCTCGGCCATCTGAGGAGAGGTAAACTTCAGATCAGGGGACAGCGGGCAGATGAATCTGCATAGAGGTATGTAGCAGCTTTTATTTTCTGACAATGGAATTGATGAGAAAATCCTGCCATACCGATATAATGTCATGTATGTATACTTTACACTTCAGTATTCTGGGGAATGGTACTTCACTAGAATTACACTGTAAGAAGTACATAAAGCTGTTTAATAACTAGAAAATATGTTTAACGTTTTTGCTGGAATGTAAAAATCGTTTTCATTGCTGAGGTACTGAGTGAATAAATGTTTGGGCACTATTTTTCCACTTGGCAGTTGCTTAATCTTTTTTCTGACAGTTTCTGTTCTCTCTCACTGCTGTGTGTGAGGGGGAGGGGCCGTTTTTTTGGCGCTTTTGCTACGCATCAGATATTTCAGTCAGCAGCTCATTGTACTTCCTGCATGATCCGGTTCATCTCTACAGAACTCAGGGGTCTTCAAAACTTATTTTGAGGGAGGTAATTTCTCTCAGCAGAGCTGTGAGAATTATAGTTAACTGAGATAAAAAACGTTTATTCTGTAATTATTTTTTTTCCTGCTTTCAGAATTAGTTATCTTTGCTAATGGGATTAAACCTTTGCTAAAGTTGTGTTGTTTACAAGGATTGAGGCTATAACTGTTTCAAATTTTAAATTTAAGCTGGAAAACCTCCGTGTATTACTAGGGGAGGTGTTAGCGGCTCTGAATGATTGTAACACAGTTGCAATACCAGAGAAAATGTGTAGGTTGGATAAATATTTTGCGGTACCGGCGAGTACTGAGGTTTTTCCTATACCTGAGAGACTTACTGAAATTGTTACTAAGGAGTGGGATAGACCCGGTGTGCCGTTCTCACCCCCTCCGATATTTAGAAAAATGTTTCCAATAGACGCCACCACACGGGACTTATGGCAGACGGTCCCTAAGGTGGAGGGAGCAGTTTCTACTTTAGCTAAGCGTACCACTATCCCGGTGGAGGATAGCTGTGCTTTTTCAGATCCAATGGATAAAAAATTAGAGGGTTACCTTAAGAAAATGTTTGTTCAACAAGGTTTTATATTGCAACCCCTTGCATGCATTGCGCCGATCACGGCTGCAGCGGCATTCTGGATTGAGTCTCTGGAAGAGAACATTAGTTCAGCTACTCTGGACGACATTACGGACAGGCTTAGAGTCCTTAAACTAGCTAATTCATTCATTTCGGAGGCCGTAGTACATTTAACTAAACTTACGGCGAAGAATTCAGGATTCGCCATTCAGGCACGCAGGGCGCTGTGGCTAAAATCCTGGTCAGCTGATGTTACTTCTAAGTCTAAATTGCTTAATATACCTTTCAAAGGGCAGACCTTATTCGGGCCCGGGTTGAAAGAGATTATCGCTGACATTACAGGAGGTAAAGGCCATGCCCTGCCTCAGGACAAGGCCAAAGTTAAGGCTAGACAGTCTAATTTTCGTTCCTTTCGTAATTTCAAAGCAGGAGCAGCATCAACTTCCTCTGCACCAAAACAGGAAGGAGCTGTTGCTCGCTACAGACAAGGCTGGAAACCTAACCAGTCCTGGAACAAGGGCAAGCAGGCCAGGAAACCGGCTGCTGCCCCTAAAACAGCATGAATTGAGGGCCCCCGATCCGGGATCGGATCTAGTGGGGGGCAGACTTTCTCTCTTCGCCCAGGCTTGGGCAAGAGATGTCCAGGATCCCTGGGCACTAGAGATAATATCTCAGGGATACCTTCTGGACTTCAAATACTCTCCTCCAAGAGAGAGATTTCATCTGTCAAGGTTGTCAACAATCCAGACAAAGAAAGAGGCGTTTCTACGCTGCGTACAAGAGCTCTTGTTAATGGGAGTAATCCATCCAGTTCCACGGTCGGAACAGGGACAGGGGTTTTACTCAAATCTGTTTGTGGTTCCCAAAAAAGAGGGAACTTTCAGACCAATCCTGGACTTAAAGATCCTAAACAAATTCCTAAGAGTTCCATCGTTCAAGATGGAGACTATTCGGACAATTTTACCTATGATCCAAGAGGGTCAGTACATGACCACTGTAGATTTAAAAGATGCTTACCTTCACATACCGATTCACAAAGATCATTACCGGTACCTAAGGTTTGCCTTCCTAGACAGGCATTACCAGTTTGTGGCTCTTCCATTCGGTTTGGCTACAGCTCCAAGAATCTTCACAAAGGTTCTGGGTGCTCTTCTGGCGGTACTAAGACCGCGGGGAATCTCGGTAGCTCCATACCTAGACGACATTCTGATACAAGCTTCAAGCTTTCAAACTGCCAAGTTTCATACAGAGTTAGTACTGGCATTTCTAAGGTCACATGGATGGAAGGTGAACGAAAAGAAAAGTTCACTCGTTCCACTCACAAGAGTTCCCTTCCTGGGGACTCTTATAGATTCTGTAGAAATGAAGATTTACCTGACAGAGGACAGGCTAACAAGACTTCAAAGTGCTTGCCGCACCCTTCATTCCATTCAACACCCGTCAGTGGCTCAATGCATGGAGGTAATCGGCTTAATGGTAGCGGCAATGGACATAGTACCCTTTGCACGCTTACACCTCAGACCACTGCAACTGTGCATGCTAAGTCAGTGGAATGGGGATTACTCAGACTTATCCCCTTCTCTGAATCTGGATCAAGAGACCAGAAATTCTCTTCTATGGTGGCTTTCTCGGCCACATCTGTCCAGGGGGATGCCATTCAGCAGACCAGACTGGACAATTGTAACAACAGACGCCAGCCTTCTAGGTTGGGGTGCCGTCTGGAATTCTCTGAAGGCTCAGGGACAATGGAGTCAGGAGGAGAGTCTCCTGCCAATAAACATTCTGGAATTGAGAGCAGTTCTCAATGCACTTCTGGCTTGGCCCCAGTTGACAACTCGGGGGTTCATCAGGTTTCAGTCGGACAACATCACGACCGTAGCTTACATCAACCATCAGGGAGGGACAAGAAGCTCCCTAGCTATGATGGAAGTATCAAAGATAATTCGCTGGGCAGAGTCTCACTCTTGCCACCTGTCAGCAATCCACATCCCGGGAGTGGAGAACTGGGAAGCGGATTTCTTAAGTCGTCAGACTTTTCATCCGGGGGAGTGGGAACTTCATCCGGAGGTCTTTGCCCAAATACTTCGACGTTGGGGCAAACCAGAGATAGATCTCATGGCGTCTCGACAGAACGCCAAGCTTCCTCGTTACGGGTCCAGATCCAGGGATCCAGGAGCAGTCCTGATAGATGCCCTGACAGCACCTTGGGACTTCAGGATGGCTTACGTGTTTCCACCCTTCCCGATGCTCCCTCGATTGATTGCCAGAATCAAACAGGAGAGAGCATCAGTGATTCTAATAGCACCTGCATGGCCACGCAGGACTTGGTATGCAGACCTGGTGGACATGTCATCCTGTCCACCTTGGTCTCTACCTCTGAAACAGGACCTTCTGATTCAGGGTCCTTTCAAACATCAAAATCTAACTTCTCTGAAGCTGACTGCTTGGAAATTGAACGCTTGATTTTATCAAGACGTGGGTTTTCTGAGTCAGTTATTGATACCTTAATACAGGCTAGGAAACCTGTTACCAGAAAGATTTACCATAAGATATGGCGTAAATACCTATATTGGTGTGAATCCAAAGGTTACTCTTGGAGTAAGGTTAGGATTCCTAGGATATTGTCTTTTCTACAAGAAGGTTTAGAAAAGGGTTTATCTGCTAGTTCATTAAAGGGACAGATCTCAGCTTTGTCCATTCTGTTAGAAACTTCTGACAGACGTTTGTGTGACGTCCAGGCTTTTTGTCAGGCTTTGGCCAGGATTAAGCCTGTGTTTAAAACTGTTGCTCCACCATGGAGTTTAAACCTTGTTCTTAATGTTTTACAGGGCGTTCCGTTTGAACCCCTTCATTCCATTGATATAAAGTTGTTATCTTGGAAAGTTCTATTTTTAATGGCTATTTCCTCGGCTCGAAGAGTCTCTGAATTATCAGCCTTACATTGTGATTCTCCTTATTTGATTTTTCATTCGGATAAGGTAGTTCTGCGTACTAAACCTGGGTTCTTACCTAAGGTAGTTACTAACAGGAATATCAATCAAGAGATTGTTGTTCCTTCTTTGTGCCCAAATCCTTCTTCGAAGAAGGAACGTCTACTGCACAACCTGGATGTAGTCCGTGCTCTAAAATTTTACTTACAGGCAACTAAGGAATTTCGACAAACGTCTTCTCTGTTTGTCGTTTACTCTGGTCAGAGGAGAGGTCAAAAAGCTTCTGCTACCTCTCTTTTTGGCTTCGTAGCATAATTCGTTTAGCTTATGAGACTGCTGGACAGCAGCCTCCTGAAAGAATTACAGCTCATTCTACTAGAGCTGTGGCTTCCACTTGGGCCTTCAAGAATGAGGCCTCTGTTGAACAGATTTGCAAGGCTGCAACTTGGTCTTCGCTTCATACTTTTTCCAAATTTTCCAAATTTGACACTTTTGCTTCATCGGAGGCTATTTTTGGGAGAAAGGTTCTTCAGGCAGTGGTTCCTTCTGTATAAAGAGCCTGCCTATCCCTCCCGTCATCCGTGTACTTTTGCTTTGGTATTGGTATCCCAGAAGTAATGATGACCCGTGGACTGATCACACTTAACAGAAGAAAACATAATTTATGCTTACCTGATAAATTCCTTTCTTCTGTAGTGTGATCAGTCCACGGCCCGCCCTGTTTTTAAGACAGGTAAATATTTTTTAATTTATACTCCAGTCACCACTTCACCCTTGGCTTTTCCTTTCTCGTTGGTCCTTGGTCGAATGACTGGGAGTGACGTAGAGGGGAGGAGCTATATGCAGCTCTGCTGGGTGAATCCTCTTGCACTTCCTGTTGGGGAGGAGTAATATCCCAGAAGTAATGATGACCCGTGGACTGATCACACTACAGAAGAAAGGAATTTATCAGGTAAGCATAAATTATGTTTTTTCAAATAAAAATTGTAAGAGAATGAAGAAAAATGTATAATGGAAATAATTTAGAAAGTTGCATGCTCTATCTGAATCATGAAATATTTTTTTGTTGCATGTCCCTTTAAATTTCATGAGGGACCCCATCAATACAAATGTCCTAAGCCAGGGGTGTAGATTTCTGAAAATGTATGGGACAGGTGGTTTAAATAGGGGCATTGTTTTATATAACCTGTCATGCAAGGGGTAATATCTATAATTTTCAGCTGTTCATATATATCCCTCTTCAAAATCCCTGAAAAAAAGATGGGTAGCCAAGATGGGGTTCTGGTTCCAGTAGGAAAATATACTGGGTTTCTTCACAATGCCCATTACCAAATTCAGGGCCCAAAACTTTAATTTCAGATATTTCAGTGGGGTGACAGGGATTTTTTTTTCTGACATACTGAGATTGTGGATTCTCTGACAGATACTGGCTCGCATATAAATTTGTTATAGCAACTATATGCTCAAACATGGTATCCGTCAGAAACAGGGAGATATAATTTATTGGCTCAGATACTGCAACATTAGTTGTGAGGCCAGGAGTCGCTGTAAAAGGGGAGGGGGGGGGGAGACAATTGTGTTAATTAGCTGATTATTTCACCTGTGCTCCAGCTAAGATATCCTGAAAATATGGTCTGTTAGGGAGGTCTAAGGACAGGTTTAAAAACACCTGCTTTAGGCAATTTGCAGCATTTTGCTTTTTGGGCTTTCTAAAGGAGTGTGGAACAAAACACAATTTAAAAATAAATAAATAAAAACAACGTGTTGTTAATGCAAGTGCAGCTACTAAGACAAGACATAAGCCAATATGAAAAATCCATAAAATTAACTGAAATGTATATACAATTTTAGGATGATTCACTTAAAGCAGTGAACAAGTGCAGCGGGCGTGCACAAAACATGCGTTTTCTGTTTACCTGGACTCTCCATTCATGTCTTCTAAGCCGTGGGCTGTGTTTTTATGCTGCACACTTTTCAATAAATGAACTTTTATCTGCAAGTTTGTATCTACAGCGCATTGTAGTGGTCAGGTGTTACCGCAGACGATTTTTGTGTATTGCCCGTCTGCATTAGCATGGTGATGAGAGCGCTGTCTGCTGGGCACCCTTGTTGCAAAACCAGTGGCAAATCGTTCCATGTGCACTCGCTTTATAAACACTGCCCTGATTAAACTGTTAAGTGCCATGGTATTTTGTATCTATTCGAATTCACTTCAGAGCTTCCTTTATAACAGCCTTCTTGCAGCCAGCACATTAACAGTGCATGCTGGGAACATCTTGTGCAGTTTTCATGACTATGTTTATTCACTATCACTCCCAGCACATACAGGGATTAAAGAGAGGGCTCTAATTGGTCATTTTGAAGCAGTTTATTCCTGCAAACATTTTTTTTTTAAATACTGCAATTGCTTTTGTTATGGTGCCACTTAGTTACATTTTTCATATTAACCTGTGGTTAATCAAAGTGACTAAATCAACTTGCTTGATCTGAAATTGAGGGAATTCTCAACTAAATGCTGAATTGCTTCCTCTGCTATTTAGGATCAACTGTACATTTATATAAAAATAAATGGTCTGATTCTACCACACCTTTAATTGTATACATCAGAAACCATTGGAGGTTAGTGTAATGACTTCTGCATTCCCTTTTACCTCAAACATTCATAATCCCAAACTCTAATCCTCAAAGTAGTTTGATCCAAGATTATAAGATTACGGCTGTTCCTCCAACTGCCAAATCATCCTCATGACCTGACTTAATTAAAACAGATCCACATCCTTTATTACTAATTCAGTTACCTGTCGTTCCAAGAGCCATGTGTACCATGAGAGCTTTGAGATCAAAAATAAATAATTTATATATGGTGTGTGTGTTTTAGGACTGACATAGCGTTGTCTTTCTTTATAGATTGTTATGTTTAAGCTCAGTCCAAAAGAATGAAGATTAATTTTTTTTTTGTATAAATCAAACACCCCTTAGGTAGGTTCAGCAGCTAGCTGCTAATTTGGTAGCTGCTCATATGCCTGTCGTCATTGGCTTACAGATGTATTCAGCAAACTCCCAGTAATGCATTGCTGCTCAATCAATTAAAGGGACACTGAACCCAAATTCTCTTTTGTGACTCAGAGCATGCAATTTGAAGCAACTTTCTAATTTATTACTATTATCAATTTCTTTGTTCTCTTGCTATCTTTATCTGAAAAAGGCATCTAAACTTTTTTTGTGGTTCAGAACTTTGGACAGCACTTTTAGCAGTGGATGAATTTATCCACCAATCAGCAACAACCCAGGTTGTTCACCAAAAATGGGCCGGCATCTAAACTTACATTTCAAATAAAGATACCAAGAGAATTAAGAAAATGTGATAATAGGAGTAAATTAGAAAGTTGCAGGCTCTATCTGAATCACAAAAGAATGAATTTGGGTTGTGTCCCTTTAAGGATACCAAGAAAATTAAGCAAAATTTATAATAGAAGTAAAATTGAAAAGTTGCTTAAAATGTGATCTGAATTTTGAAAGAAACGTTTTGAATTTCATGTTCCTTTAAGCTTTAGTCTGCTTATTAAATGCTATATCATTGAACAAGTGCTATAGGAATTGTGCTCATTTAAGTACCCAGCAGGTAAACCAGTGCATTGAGAGAAGTTTAGCTCATGGTAATTTATAAATTGTGAAGCCAGTCTACGTGCAACATTCGTTTTGAAAGTAAAACAAAAATACCTTTCCCCCTTAAAGGGACACTGTACCCAATTTTTTTTCTTTTGTAATTCAGAAAGAGCATGCAATTTTAAGCAACTTTCTAATTTACTCCTATTATCAATTTTTCTTCATTCTTTTGCTATCATTATGTGAAAAAGAAGGCATCTAAGCTTTTTTTGGTTTCAGTACTCTGGACAGCACTTTTTTATTGGTGGATGAATTTATCCACCAATCAGCAAGGACAACCCAGGTTGTTCACCAAAAATGGGCCGGCATCTAAACTTACATTCTTGCATTTCAAATAAAGATAAGAGAATAAAGAAAATTTGATAATAGGAGTAAATTAGAAAGTTGCTTAAAATTTCATGCTCACTTAGTCAAGAAAGATTTTTTTTGGGTACAGTGTCCCTTTAAAGGGATATAAAACCCAAAAATACTTAGTTTCAGATAAATATGCAGTTTTAACAACTCTAAATTTACTTCTATTATCATTTTTAGTTCTCAAACTATTCCGATGTAAACAACTTGAAATCTTGCGATCGTGCAAGTGATCACGAGATTACAATGATGGGATCGCGTCAGGAGGGCGTCCCTATGATGCTAGGTACGTCCTCCAGACCGCGAACCCTTCAGGAAAGCCACCCGGTTAGGACGTTTTATTCCGTCCATTGGCATTAAAGCCCAGAAAAATTGTCAGAATACAACGGCATTAAAAGGTTAAGAAAAATAAATGCTTAGGACCTGGCCCTCTTCTAGAGCACTATATGGCAGCAGTTTTGCAAGAGCACTATTTCCTGCCATGTCGTGCTCCAGATTTCTATCTGGATATCTCGTCAACACAGAATATCATGGGAACAAAGCAAATTTGATAATAGAAGTAAAATTGGCAAGCTTTTTTCAAATTGCATGCTCTAATTCAAGACATTTTTTGCGTTTCATTTCCCTTTAAGACTTTTTTGCTCTACCAGCCTACCTTTTTGTCAAGCCATACATACTGGCTTACAGAGACATGGCTCCATATCAGTAGGAGCTGTCCTAATCTAAGATAAAACAAACCTGAGTGGTTAACTGCATGTGGAGATTATTCTTTTTTTTTCTTCTAAATTATACAAGTGATGTCATAAAACATCACATTAGGGTGAATGTTTGACAACTACTTTAAATGGTGTGCTTTTTATTTTGTATTCACATACAACAGGTATGCAGTATTAAAATCGGTAGGAGTGTGCACTCATACTTTCAGCACTAAGCGATTGCCAAAGATGGCAGCCACAAGCTCCAATTTTAGTAGCTGGATTTCTTCTTGTGAAGGTGCAAAAACACACACTATGTGCAAATCCAGATCTTAGCGTGTTCAAATTTCACAAGAAATCAGATTGTGAAAATTGCAGAATACGGCTTGCAGATGCCATCTTTGCCACTTGCTTAGCACATGATTAGTCAGAGCAGTGAGGTGTGTGAACCGTTTTAGTTTGTTTAAACTGAATCTGAAAAGTCTAGAGATCATTTCAACACTATCTGCATTCAATCTCAGGGCATGGAGTACAATTCCTGTAGTTTATATTGTCCCTATCAACCAACTAAAGCCATTGTGCATTTTTTTTTTTTTTATATATTATTGATAATGAAAAAAAATAAAAAAATTATACTGCTCTTGAATATGCAAGATAGAATATGTGCACTTTTGCAGCATGCAAACAATCATACAAATATGATAAAATGATAATGCTTGTCCAGAGTAAAAAATAACATTTATTTGAAATTGAAGTAAAAAGTAGAAAAATGTGGATTTTGTTTGGGAAACATTAAAAGCAATGCTATCACAGAGCTCAGTATTTATCCCAGACTTAAGGCTGGTTAAACAATTTACGTACAGGACAGGCAAGGAGCAGGATGAACAGTAAATAACAGACTGTAAACAACTATCCTGAATTTGTCCTGCCCCCCCCCCCTCTCAAAACAAAAACAAGTCCAGCAAGAATTTGTTAAAAGGGTAGCATCCAATCCGAAAGCTGTTGCCGCTGGTTTAATCTGAGTGTCTTGCACATTTCCTCTTCTTATGGATGTAGTAGTAAAGTTGATAGGAGAAAACTGCTCCCCTCCCTCTATAAAAATAAATCCCTCTCTCAAATTCAGGGTTTACATTACACTTACATAAATAAACTTAATAGATCAATCAAAACATTACAGAATTCAACGAGCAAGTCACTTGATCCCATGAGAGCATACTTTGTTCTAAATTTTGGAAGACTCCACTTTCATTTGCATGTCTTTATGGCATTTATGTTTGTTTTCTTGCCCCCCATAAGACATGACCTATGCAATTCTTAGCCCCTCAACTGCCTGAACACCCTAGTACTTGAGCAGTTAAACAGTACGCCCATGCTATAGCTTTACCAATATGGTCTCTGCCTAAATCCACCATGTTCTGCCTTCTTGTGCAAGGAATAGTTGCAACCATCATTGCTGTCCCAGTATTCCTTACCCTCACACCAGAAACGAATACAGAATTCAGCCTGCTCTGTGCCCAAAGGCAGCACCAACCGGAAGGAAAAAGAATCTGTCTCCCCTCCGCTATGTAGGTCTCGCATATAACAGCAAGGAAGATCGTTGTAGATTTGCCAGTTGTCAAATGTAACTCGCAGAGTCACACTCTTCTCAAATCCTATGTTACGCACACGCACAGTGCCCGCCACTGCTTCCCCCTGTACTGCACATTGCTCAAGGCTCACAAACTTGTCCATCAGTTTTGTCCGAAATTGAAGATAGTCCATCGCTGGTGGGGGGAAATCCAAAATGTAAGTGGGGCTTGACAAAGGTCGAAGAACACGCAATGAAGCCAATGTAAGCATCAAAGAATCATCTTCAAAGGGTTGCCGGACAAAGTGACGAACAGAAGTGAGGGCAAGTCCCAGGGCATCAGCAAATACTACTGCTTTTTTGCGAGGATCCGGGGGGCGAGGAGTTGGTGACAGACAAGGTCGTAGAATGGCAGAGGTTGAGAGGCGTAGATGGTGGGGTGTAGGGGGGCTAAGTATGAGGCACATTGAGAAGTCCCCAGGCATTACAAACTGCTAAAAAGGAGATAATCTGCAAAGAAAAAAGTAAAATCACTTTAGGCATTTAAAAAGCATTACAATATCAAGAAAAAAAATACTATACATAAACACACACTTTGGTTCACAACTATGTACATAGAACCTTTGTGGGTCCTCAAAAACAGACAATCCCCAATGTTTTGGTTCTCAAGTTTTAAATCTAGTTTTGAATAATCATATATTTAGTTCAAATTATAAGAAAGGACAAAAATGGGGTATACAAATACAAAGTTTCACCAACTCGAACATTCAATAGCACAGAAGAAAAACACTATGGATTGGGTCACCAAATACTTTATAGGAGAGGAAATAAATGAGGCTGCCCAATTGAGAGGGGAAAGCACTCAAGATAGCAGATGGGTTTATGAAAGGGCTACTGAACAAAAAGAAGCAGTGGAGGGGTACATAGAAATGATAAGAAAATTAACATTGCTGGCACTGAAAGGAAACCAAGATTGCCTGACTAAAACGGGGGGGGGGGGGGGAGAACTGAAGAGCAAATTGTGCACACACCCCGAGCTGGAAGAGGGAAAGGGAGCGTGAGAGAGAAAAAAAAAAAAAAGGGGGGACTGGAACACTAAAGGAAGAGGAGGTAGAAAGTACTGGAGAGCAAATGTATGTGTGGGTGGGGGAGGCAGCAAGCACTGGAAGAGGGTACTGGAGAGCAAAGGGGGGAGGCAGCTAGCACTGGATGAGGGTACTGGAGAGCAAAGGGGGGAGGCAGCTAGCACTGGAAGAGGGTACTGGAGAGCAAATGGGGGAGGCAGCTAGCACTGGAAGAGGGTACTGGAGAGCAGAGGTGGGAGGCAGCAAGCACTAGAAGAGGGTACTGGAGAGCAGAGGTGTGGGGGGCGGCAGCAAGCACTGGAAGAGGGTACTGGAGAGCAAAGGTGGGGGGGGGGCAGCAACAGCAGCAAGCGCTGGAAGAGGGTACTGGAGAGCAAAGGTGGGGGGGGGCGCAGCAACAGCAGCAAGCACTGGAAGAGGGTACTGGAGAGCAAAGGTGGGGGCAGCAAAAGCAGCAAGCACTGGAAGAGGGTACTGGAAAGCAAAGGTGGGGGGGGGCAACAGCAAGCACTGGAAGAGGGTACCGGAGAGCAGAAGTGGGGGCAGCAGCAAGCACTGGAAGAGGGTACCGGAGAGCAAAAGTGGGGGGCAGCAGCAAGCACTGGAAAAGGGTACTTGAGAGTAAAGGTGCGGGGGGGGGGGGGGGGAGAAGGGCAGCAAGTACTGGAAGAGGGTACTGGAGAGCAAATATAGGGGGGGGGGGGGAGGACAGCAAGTACTGGAAGAGGGTATTGGAGAGCAAAGGTGGGGGGCAGCAGCAAGCACTGGAAAAAGGGCACTGGAGAGCAGAGACGGGGCAGCAAGTACTGGAAGAGGGTACTGGAGAGCAGAGATGGGGGGCGGCAGCAGCAGCAAGCACTGGAAGAGGGTACTGGAGAGCAAAGGTGGGGGGGGAGGCAGCAAGCACTGGAAGAGGGTACTGGAGAGCAAAGGTGGGGGGGGAGGCAGCAAGCACTGGAAGAGGGTACTGGAGAGCAAAGGTGGGGGGGGAGGCAGCAAGCACTGGAAGAGGGTACTGGAGAGCAAAGGTGGGGGGGGAGGCAGCAAGCACTGGAAGAGGGTACTGAAGAGCAAAGGTGGGGGGGGAGGCAGCAAGCACTGGAAGAGGGTACTGAAGAGCAAAGGTTGGGGGGGAGGCAGCAAGCACTGGAAGAGGGTACTGGAGAGCAAAGGTGGGGGGGAGGCAGCAAGCACTGGAAGAGGGTACTGGAGAGCAAAGGTGGGGGGGCAGCAGCAGCAAGCACTGGAAGAGGGTACTAGAGAGCAAAGGTGGGGGGGCGGCAGCAACAGCAGCAAGCACTGGAAGAGGGTACTGGAGAGCAAAGGTGGGGGGCAGCAGCAAGCACTGGAAAAAGGGTACTTGAGAGCAAAGGTGAGGAGGGCAGCAAGTACTGGAAGAGGGTACTGGAGAGCAGAGATGGGGAGGGCAGCAAGTACTGGAAGAGGGTACTGGAGAGCAGAGATGGGGAGGGCAGCAGCAGCAAGCACTGGAAGAGGGTACTGGAGAGCAAAGGTGGGGGGCCAGCAGCAGCAAGCACTGGAAGAGGGTACTGGAGAGCAAAGGTGGGGGAGGGGCAGCAGCAGCAAGCACTGGAAGAGGGTACTGGAGAGCAAAGGTGGGGGAGGGGCAGCAGCAGCAAGCAAGCACTGGAAGAGGGTACTGGAGAGCAAAGGTGGGGGAGGGGCAGCAGCAAGCACTGGAAGAGGGTACTGGAGAGCAAAGGTGGGGGAGGGGCAGCAGCAGCAAGCAAGCACTGGAAGAGGGTACTGGAGAGCAAAGGTGGGGGAGGGGCAGCAGCAGCAAGCACTGGAAGAGGGTACTGGAGAGCAAAGGTGAGGAGGGCAGCAAGTACTGGAAGAGGGTACTGGAGAGCAGAGATGGGGAGGGCAGCAAGTACTGGAAGAGGGTACTGGAGAGCAGAGATGGGGAGGGCAGCAGCAGCAAGCACTGGAAGAGGGTACTGGAGAGCAAAGGTGGGGGGCCAGCAGCAGCAAGCACTGGAAGAGGGTACTGGAGAGCAAAGGTGGGGGAGGGGCAGCAGCAGCAAGCACTGGAAGAGGGTACTGGAGAGCAAAGGTGGGGGAGGGGCAGCAGCAGCAAGCAAGCACTGGAAGAGGGTACTGGAGAGCAAAGGTGGGGGAGGGGCAGCAGCAAGCACTGGAAGAGGGTACTGGAGAGCAAAGGTGGGGGAGGGGCAGCAGCAGCAAGCAAGCACTGGAAGAGGGTACTGGAGAGCAAAGGTGGGGGAGGGGCAGCAGCAGCAAGCACTGGAAGAGGGTACTGGAGAGCAAAGGTGGGGGAGGGGCAGCAGCAGCAAGCACTGGAAGAGGGTACTGGAGAGCAAAGGTGGGGGAGGGGCAGCAGCAGCAAGCACTGGAAGAGGGTACTGGAGAGCAAAGGTGGGGGAGGGGCAGCAGCAGCAAGCAATGGAAGAGGGTACTGGAGAGCAAAGGTGGGGGAGGGGCAGCAGCAGCAAGCAATGGAAGAGGGTACTGGAGAGCAAAGGTGGGGGAGGGGCAGCAGCAGCAAGCACTGGAAGAGGGTACTGGAGAGCAAAGGTTGGAGGAGCAGCAGCAAGTACTGGATAGGGTACTGGAGAGGAAAGGTGGGGAAGGGCAGCAAGTACTGGAAGAGGGTACTGGAGAGCAAAGGTGGGGGAGGGGCAGCAGCAAGCACTGGAAGAGGGTACTGGAGAGCAAAGGTGGGGGGGCAGCAGCAAGCACTGGAGAGCAAAGGAGGTGGGGGGGAGGGCAGCATGCACTGGAAGAGGGTACTGGAGAGCAAAGATGGGGGGATCGCAGCAAGCACTGGAAGAGGGTACTGGAGAGCAAAGGTTGGAGGGGCAGCAGCAAGTACTGGATAGGGTACTGGAGAGCAAAGGTGGGGAAGGGCAGCAAGTACTGAAGAGGGTACTGGAGAGCAAAGGTTGGGGGGGGGGCAGCAAGCACTGGAAGAGGGTACTGGAGAGCAAAGGTTGAGGGGGCGCAGCAAGCACTGGAAGAGGGTATTGGAGAGCAAAGGTGGGGGAGAAACCGCAATTGCTGGAAGAGGGCACAGGAGAGCAAGAGGCAACTAGAGTAGAATAAGGCCCTGGACAATTAGTTGTGTATCTGTTACCAACGGTGCCTTAAAGGGACATTAAACACTAAATACATGCTAGATAGAATGATACATTCAAAGAAAAGATTAGTCCATGACTAACATGTAGATGTATTTTTTTAAAGTTTCATTAGCTGTTTAAAAAGTGACAAAATAAGTGTAAAGTTTTAGTGTCTATAAAACACTGGGAGCTGCCATGTTGTAACTTGTGTTACCTTCTCTGCTGTGGCCAATTAGGGACAGTTATAAATAGGTCACTATAGTGTGCAGCCAATGGTTGTGCTGGATTTAACAGTGTTCTGCACTTCCATTTCTAACAGGAACTGAAAAGCTCACAATTTCAGAATGGAATTACAGGCAAAGAGGACAAAATAAATAATGAAAGTATATTGCAGAGTTGTTTTTATATATACAATGTATCATTTTATATTACCATCTCAAAGTGTTTAATGTCCCTTTAAGAGAAAAATATGACTAGATACTTGGAGCTTTAACAGAAGATGAAATTAAGAACAGGCTCGGAAAATGGACACCTAGTGGCGTTGTAAGGGAAACAGACTGTAGTTAGGGTACAACTGTTACAATGGCTGGGAAAGTAACGGGCTTATGCAGATAGCTATTTGCAGACGGAAATAAAGAGATGCGAAAGATTGTAAAACAGAACAGCAGGCAGAGAAATTATTCAGCTATAATAAAAAAAATAATTGTATCTCACCTTTCGAATACGCAGAATTCTTAATCCAAACACGGAACGGATTATAAATTAGTGCAAGGTGGTAAGAAGGCACACCGGGGAAGAGACAGATGGTTACACAGGGGAGAAAGCGGTACATTAGAGCAAGAACTGGCTTAGTTACAAGTTTCCTTTAAAGTTCCAACCGCATAAATCACCCTATCTCTCCCACCGGCGACCTGCGCCTACTAAGGCTAGCTAACTAGAAGCAGTAAGAATAACTATTTTTTGCCACGTGACACAGGCTGACGCGACCAATCAGCAGCCACTCATTAACACTGGACTACCAATAAAATACAAGAGTCGAGTTTAGGGGTTTAGAAATCTAGATGCACGCGGAGACCATGCAATCTCCACCTGTGTGTTCTGGCGTCATTCGTGCGCACTGCCAATAATTTCTGATCTGCAATTACACTAAGTGATTTCAGCATTCACATTGTTTTACTGCTCCCCATGTTTCAATAATTGTGCTGCATTGTGTTCAGCTATATAATGAGCAGCGTACACAATCAATAGTGACACCACTAATCCGTGTTTACCTAGTCAATCTTAGGTCTATCTTCACTATGTGGTGTAATAAAGGTGATTACTGTTTAGAGATATACAAAACCCACATTTTTCTTCTTTCATGATTTGGACACAGCATACGATTTTAAGCAATTTACTAATTTACTTCTATTATCAATTTGTCTTCGTTCTCTTGATATCTTTATTTGAAAAGGCAGGAATGAAAGCTTTGAAGTCAGCCAATTTTTTGTTCAGTACCCTGGATAGGGCTTGCTGATTGGTGCCTGCATTTAGCCATCCAATCAGCAAGCACAACCCAGGTTCTCAACCTAAAATGGGCCGGCTCCAAAACTTTTATTCCTGCTTTTTCTAATAAAGATAGCAAGAGAATGAAGAAAAACTGATAATTGGAATAAATTAGAAAGTTGCTTAAAATTGCATGCTTTATCCGAATCATGAAAGAAAACATTTGGGTTTACTATCCCTTTAACTGGCTTTATTTTGTCTGAGAGTTCCAGAACTAGGGCGATATTAGAACAGGTAGAGGGAAAGAACAAAGCAAGGAGGAAATGTGGGGAAACGAGAAAATTAGAGTGAGAAATAAAAAAAAAAAACTATTGTCCTAACTAGTTACCTTGTTTGAAAATGGTCTTCTGACCTTCATTTGGTTTCTCCTTGCACAGATCCATGTCGTCCTAGTATTTCCCTATTTACACTGACCCAGTGACCTTCCCAGTACTGTAGCTATAGTCAGCAAGTAGCTATACCATTCCAATAAAATAAATGTTGCTTTCTTTTGGAGAGCACAGGTATAAATCAAGGGAATATATATATATATATATATATATATATATATATATATATATATATATATATATATATATATGCATTTAATGTATATTTCATGGGATTTTTTTTTTTTGCATCCATTAACAGGTTTTTTTGTATTATTTTTTAATAGGATTTTTTTTAGAGGTCTGTTGTCTCTTCCCCAGATTCACAATAGGTACTTGCCTCCACATCTAGGAAAATAATGGCTGTTTCATTTTCCTAAATACGAGATGTTTATGGTGAAAAGGAAAATCCCAGGCTTATTGCACACTAGCACCATAAATAGCATTGTAACCGAAGGTACTTCTGTTCATATAGCCCAAGGTATTATCTACAAAGTTCTGTGAGATCAGCATTTTTGGTTAATAAACTTTAATTACTTTGAGTGATAGGTTGTCACAATTCCCCCTGCGGGTAGCCTTGGTTTCCAGGGTGTTTAATTATAGCTGTGTTTTATGTATAGAATAACCATTAAAATAAGTAACTTTGTAGAATAACTACATTTTACAGTAAGACTGAATGGAAAAAAAATTCCCAACTCATCATACTCATCATTTCTGCTGCCGCTAGTATTTTTGTTAGGTTTATATAATATGCTGTGTTTTATAAGTGTACAGGAAGTCATTCATAAAAATGAGAAAGTGATTTCACCTCAACAGGCCTGGAATCTACATGTCCTGTATTCTGGGCCATTCTCTCCTGTCTTGGTAGAGAGAGGCACAGGTGTAGCCGCACTGATTACCTGAAGTGCCTGGTACCAGAGGTCATCAAGTGCAGCCTCACCTATTACAGTACTGGGCGAGAGAGAGATAATCAGGACAGGTACAATAGGACGCTTAAAGGGCCACTGTAAGTAAATATTTTCTATGCCTGTTACTAACTAACTACCCAAAATACACTTTTTATCAATAGCATTTCATTAACATATCTCTACCGTATATCAGAAATCTTGTCTGCAAATTTAATTGTTTTCCAAACCCACTCCGTGGGTATCGTTTGCTCTGTACCAATCCGCTTACAATACCTAGGTTTCAAAATGGCGCTTTAAACACAAAGTTATTGGTTTAAGTATTTTGAACATGCAGTGCTGAAAATAGTGGGCAGGATAACGTGACACCATCAGCGAATAAAAGATATAACTTTTAGAACGTTATGAAACTTCGTTTTGGAGAAAATATAGGTCAGTAGGTTTTAATTAATGTTTATTAACTTTAATATGTTAGTTGTTTAGCTTAAAAATGATAACAGAAAGTAATCCTTTAAAGTGAATGTAAATTTTTTATGTTATGAAAGTATAATTATATAGGTAATCAGTATACTAAACAAACCGCCACTTTCATTTTCTCATAAAATGTCTAATAATTTTTTTAAATACATTTCTAAATATCGATCGTTGTATATACCTGCTCCTCCCACTCTCAACTTCCTTATTCTTTTCAATCCTACGTATATAGCGGTCCCACCCTCTGTTTACGTAGTGGCAATGCGCGCTCCCATGTATGCTAAACACTGCGCATGCGTCAAACCACGATGCTGCTGTCTGTCAACATAGTATTCAGTGAATGAATACATTCACTGAATACTATCGTTGGGTAAAGAAGCAAAGCATCTGATCGTCATTCCCGTAAAGCGCTAAAATATTTATAGAATGAATGAAGTCAGAGAAGTTTGCTATTGCGCATGCGTGAAATGTGAACAAGCTTCAGATAATAACGTCGGAAGAGCTGTCTAACGCAAGCGCAATGAGGAAGTGTGACGAAAGCAAAAGGGGTTTGGTCACCCGTGGTTAATCCAATGATTGGTTCTAAGGATCGTGACTACAACGACAATGCATTATAGAAAATGCCGGGCGGACGATTATAATGACGGATGCAACGGTATAAACAAAAAAAACACGGTAAGGAGGCGGGGCTTGGCCGGGCAGGCAAATGGCTGCGTAGTCACACAGCTCCGGTACAATAGAAGGACAAACTTCGGTTCAAACAGGTGCTATTCACCCTTCACTACGAAAAACAGGCGACTAAACACTCAGAGACCACAAAGATACTAATGAGGCTATTGGGAGCGTTCGGGCTCTCCTGAACAACCGCAGTGAAAACTCCGCTCCGCACAGTGCCGCCGCCATCTTGGTACTCCCGCGGCAACGAACAACAACAGCAGCATGTGAGTTAACTAACAAACACATTGTGAATATGTAGGAGTTCAGTAAGAAAGCACGCTAGAAGGAAAAAGTACCTAATTATCAAAAAACATAGTCGCACTGAAGCGGACCAAGATGCACACTGTAGAAATACACTCATACCTACGCCACTTTTGAGAATATGGGGACAGCAAAGAACTATTAAATACATGATAAGAAACTACTCAGGAATGCATGTGAACTAACAAAGCGCTCCGCATTTAATCTTCATTACCGCAGCTTCACATTTGCCACGCCTGAAGAACCGAGAGCCACTACACAGGAAGTTTTGAGCCTCCAGGGCCCACATTACGTTTTTTTTTTTTTTTTTTTTTTTTTTTCTTCCTAACTAAGCATTGCACCATCATAAGAATACAAACAAAAATGACGACCAAGCATAAAAATAAAGGGGACAAAAACCTTAAAAGCCAGACCCAAGCTAATACTCTGGTCAGCTCCTTTTTTCACGCTAACTCACCAGAAGTGCAAGACACAGACTCCTCGGATAACAATGCTCCCACTGACCCCACTCCTGCAGCAGATTATCTGATACAACTAAAACAGGACATTGCCAAACTCCCATCAAAGGAAGATTTTGACTCACTTAAAACTCTTATAACAAAAGAGCTAACATCTTTGCGAAAAAACATGACAGAAATGAGCGAAAGAATAGTAGACATAGAAGAAACACAGGACACAACATCTGAAGTAATCAGTTTATTACACAGTCAAGTAAATGCACAAGAAGATCAAATTGAGACCATGCAAGAGAAAATAGAGGACTTAGAAAATAGGGGGCGGAGAAGCAACCTCCGTATTAGGGGGATCCCAGAAGCTATAAAAGCTGCTGATCTGATGGAATATCTACAAAGCCTCTTTCGTCAGATTGTAGGCGACCAACAAGCCCCACCATGGGAAATTGAAAGAGCCCACAGATCCCTCCGACCCCCACCCCCCCCCCAATGCACCTCCCAGAGACGTCATTCTCAAATTTCTTAAATTCAACGACAGAGAAACTATTTGGCAAAAAGCAAGGTCCTCCCACACGATTTCGTACTTGGATCATGATTTACAAATATATCCAGACCTATGCCCAAGTACTATTCAAAAAACGAAAAGAAGCTCGCTTCATCACCTCTGTTCTACAGGATAGAAATATCAAGTATCGCTGGGGGTTCCCATTCAGCCTAATAGTCCCACATGAAGGGACGATACTCATCTACAAAGGTATTCAGGACCTGGATAAACTTTCTAAAGGATTGGGAATCCCCCTGAAACCCCCGGGACCTCCATCTTCCTCCGACGACTTTCAACCCCCCACTCTGCGCTCACATCTTACCACTCTGCAGAAGACATCCTGGACTAAAGTCCAGTCTCTTAACAAGAAACGGAAAGAACACTCCTACACCTCTCCAGCTACTACTGGAGACTGACAGAACTGTCATTTTATCTTGATTTCTACAGTGGGTGAGATTACATCTACGATCTAGACGAACTATTGTTGTCATGTTTAATCTGTTTTGTTTTGCTAAAGTTAATTATGCATTCCTTGTTACTTCTGTACTTATTTACATTTACAATGTTCTTACATAGCTTAATCTACAATTCATAGTTTTGACTGTGGTGAAGAATTAACCACCCGTATTCTGACCTGTACAGGTCAATTTACCATTTAATTTTTCTCTTTGAAGGTTTAAGTATGCAACTCTTAACTTATATGTTTGCACTGTTATTTTGTTTTATTAAAACAACTAAGTCCTCTCTGTTGTAAAACCTCCGACTGAAATGAAAGCAATTTCAGTCACCATTATGGTTCTTTACCATCCCTCCCCCTTGACCAACCACCTTATCCCCCAAAGGTTACTACAAGTACTTAACTGCTTATTTTGGTATACTCACACAAGGAATTTACACAGATCCAGACAATACTCAACCTCACTTTTTTCCCCATCAGAAC
This sequence comes from Bombina bombina, assembly GCF_027579735.1. Classification (NCBI taxonomy): domain Eukaryota; kingdom Metazoa; phylum Chordata; class Amphibia; order Anura; family Bombinatoridae; genus Bombina; species Bombina bombina. Next base: position 741,541,028 of record NC_069504.1, on the reverse strand, counting down.
ACACATATGAACCAGACAGACCCCAAACAAGACCCAAATTATGTTTTCATATATGCCATATAGTAACACATAATGACTCACAATGTAAAAGTCAGTAGACCGTTAACTTTCCTGTCCATTAATGCAAAGGGCCTAAACAACCCTCACAAAAGGAATATAGTTATTCGAGACCTCAAAAGTAAAAGAGGCGATATAATATTTATACAAGAGTCCCATTTCTTAAAGGGCCACGAACCCAAAACCTTTCTATATAAGCATGGCCCCTCATATTATTCTTCTAACACCTCCAAAACTAACGGTGTGGGAATTCTAATTAGGAAGGGGATACCCTTCCAGCTGCTAGATTCCCATAAAGACGCAGAAGGCAGATACTTAATTTTAGTGGGCAAACTTTATAACACAACAACAACCTTAGTAAGCGCATACACCCCCAATACCGCCCAAGACAAATTTATATCTTCCCTGACAAATAAAATTTTAGAAGTCACTAAAGGTATGCTAATCTTAGGGGGCGATCTTAACATCACTCTAGATCCCTTTAAGGATAACTCCAACCACACCTCATCTACACCACACAGAACCATAGCCTCTATAAGACAAAAACTGAGGGACCTAGCCGTCCATGATGTGTGGAGGATACACCACCCAGATGTAGAAGACTTTACCTTTTTCTCGCACCCACACTCACGCTACACCCGCATAGATTACATCCTAACCGACGTCACCTCCCTATCATATGCCACACAATCCTCGATTCTATCAACATCCTGGTCAGACCATTCCATAGTATCATGCATCATTCATTGGCCCTCAGCTTCTCCCTCCACCTATACTTGGAAACTCAATGAAGAACTTTTAGACCTCCCACAATACACGGATAAGTTACAGAAAGCTATACAAGAATTCTTTGATATTAATCTTGGCTCAGTGCCAAACTTTCATAACATATGGGAAGCACACAAAGGGACTATACGAGGGGAATTAATGAGTATGCAATCTCACCATAGAAAACAACAGAGACTCCTGTTACAGGACTCCCTGTACAAGATGAATGAGCTGGAGATACAGCTCAAAAAAAAGCCTACCGACACACAAATAGCTAAAGCCTTACAGGAAAGTAAACAAATCACAACAAATCTACTAGACAAGGAATGTAAAAGACTAGCCTTTAAATTAAAACAATCATTCTATGAAGGGGATAATAAATGTAGCAGACTTTTCGCCCGCAAACTGAAACGCACATCCAACCGCACATATATTCTTAAGATCAAAACCACTGATAAAACACATCATGATACCTCCAACATAGCAGAATCATTCCGATCTTACTACGACCACCTATACAACCTTACTGCAACATCCCCAAACCAACACACTTACACCCCGACTGACATTGCATCACGTATTGAATGCTTTTTATCAGATATAAACTTCCCCGAGGTAGCGAAAGAGCAACTAACTCTTCTCCAACAGCCCTTTACATTACTGGAAATCCGAAAGACCATAACAGACCTTCCCACTGATAAAGCCCCAGGCCCAGACGGTTACACAAACTATTATTACAAGAAATACACAGACATCCTATCTCCACACCTACTGACCCTCTTTAACTCAATTACGTCAGACAACCCTTTCCCCACACAGAACCTGGAGGCTATTATTTCCATAATACCGAAACCTGGGAAAGACCCCGAGCGTGTAGAAAACTACAGACCAATTTCCCTACTAAATACAGATTTAAAAATTTATGCCAAGATTTTAGCCACCCGACTAAACACCGTCCTTCCACAATTAATTGGCAAAGATCAAGTCGGCTTTGTCCCAGCAAGAGAAGCTAAGGATAATACGATCAGGGCAACCCAATTGATAGAACACGCCAAACTTAGGAACATTCCGCTCTTGGTCTTGTCGACCGACGCGGAAAAAGCCTTTGACCGCGTCGGTTGGCAGTTTCTGAGAGCGGTACTATTAAAAATGGGCCTGGGGCAAGAATTTACAAGCAGGGTTTTTGCCATGTACACCACCCCCACAGCCAGGGTACGAGTAAACGGGTCCCTATCTGCCCCCTTTCACATCACCAATGGAACCAGACAGGGCTGCCCCCTCTCCCCACTCCTATTTGCCTGTGCGATTGAAGCACTAGCCCACAAAGTTCGTAATCAACCACTAATCACAGGCATACAAACTCAAAATTCACACCACAAAATAATGCTTTATGCAGATGACGTCCTGTTCTGTATCACAAACCCACTTACCACTATTCCTCATATTCTCCAATTACTAGACGAATTCGGAGTCGTATCTAACTTCTTGATTAATAAGAAAAAGTCGGAAATCATGAACATAAATCTCCCCCAGGAAGATTTAGACACAATCAAACCAATATGTCCATTCAGATGGCAGCCCACATCACTCCGATATTTGGGTATTCACCTAACTCCAACCCCGGACCACTTATTTGCCATAAATCACAAACCCCTCCTCTCCAAAATAATAACGGATCTCTCATCCTGGAAAAAAACACATATCTCCTGGCTAGGAAGAATAAATGTTGTTAAGATGATCATCCTCCCTAGAATTCTCTACCTCTTTCAGACCTTGCCCATCCCACTCCCACCGAGTTTCATGAATACATTACAGTCAAATGTATTGGACTTTATTTGGTTCAATAACAGAGCAAGAATCAGCAAAAAAATTATGCTCCTACCCATAACTATGGGAGGCCTCGGGGTTCCAGACTTTCACAGGTACAGACAAGCTACATTCTTGCAGCGCATTATAGATTGGCACAGTAACTTAGACAACAAACTATGGGTCCAATTAGAACACGACCTATCACAAACCCAACACTTAGGCCAATTATGCTGGACACCAAAGGACCGAGGAAGATTCTTAAAATCCCCCTCGCAAATTACTCTGGAAACGTATAAAGCGTGGGACAAAATGCTAATTGAATACCCCAATATTTCGACCAAATTCTCCCCACTAACACCCTTGACTCACAATACTGAGTTCCACCCGGGCCTCCCACTATCAAACAGACTTACCAATACCCCCCTCCGGTCCTTACAGATATACCATATGGGAAACGAACAGCACTCTCCCACACGACAGGAACTAATATCCACAGGGTTTCTAGTCTTCAAAGACTGGCTCTTCTACAGACAATGTCACTCATACATTACAACCCACCCACAAACTTCTAACATGACCAGATCACTAACACCCCTAGAATCCCTCTGCCATAAAAATACTCCGACCAGGCACGCACTGTCCATCACACACACAATCTTGTCACAACAACCACACGGTTCGCTCCCATATTATATAGATAGATGGAATTCCGAATTAGGAACAGAGATTACATATACAGAAGCCCTACAAATCTTTAACAATATTAAAAAGACTTCAATTTCCTGTAAATTCATCGAACTCAATATCAAAATCCTGCAGCGATGGTATCTGACCCCAGAAAGATGCAAAAAGATCTACAAACTCAAATCAGCACAGTGCTGGAGATGTGGTTCAGCTGAGTGCCACATGTCCCACATATGGTGGCAATGTGACAAATTATCCCCCGCGTGGGCACTGATTGCTAAGGAATCTAGCTCAATCTTAGGTACACCCACCCCCCCCGATCCATGTATGTGGCTTTTTAATAAGATCCCAAACAAACTCCCCACCCCCTCCAAAAAACTATTCCATATTTTAAGCAATAGCTTTAAAATCATACTAGCTAGAAACTGGAAATCAAATAAAGTCCCTTCCCTAGCACAATGGCAATTAGAGTGTCATCGCACCCTTTCCTTAGAAGAATACCATTACATGAAAAACAAAACTATGGACACATATGCCCAAATGACCTTTATGTGGGAAACTTACATACAGTCTAAAACTCCAACCACTCAGGAGGTCCAAAATTAATCGGTCCATGTAAAATTATGTTCATGTAACATAGAACTGCTTTTTGACCCAGATAATATGCTTATCCTTGTAACCATTGTAACCTTAATTGTTTATTCTCCCATTTTTCCTCCCCTCCCTTCCCCTATACCCCTGTATTACTTCAACTGTGAAGCGAGTCAACAATGTAACTCATTTTTATTTCTTGCATTTTGAATGTATGTACTTGTTTTACTCTCAATAAAATTTTTTGAAAACTTAAAAAAAAAAAAAAAAAAAAAACACGGTAATTACAATCTTTAAAAAAAAATCATGAATTAAACTCATGTTATTTAAACGTAATTGTTAAGGGGAAGTTTAGAGAGCGCAATGAGTTTACATTCACTTTAAAGCCAATAAAGTTTAGGGTGCAAAAAGTTGACCACAACAGTGATATTAATAGGGGAAATTAAAGGCATGTGTACTGTAAAATTAGTTTTACCTTAATGTGTTTCCAATGAGTTGTTATACCAGCAGAGTATAAAATGTATGAGCAATTACTCATTAGGTTTATTTTTTGTATATGAAATAGTGGTTTCTGCTACCTGAAACCACAAAAACTGAAATGGGCTGATCTTGTAGGGAGAGCAGACCAGACCTCATTAGCTTATCTGTTCAATTATTTACACTGTCATTCTTGTCTTATTTCTCATTGTTTACTCAAAGACCAATACTTAGAAAGAACAATTGAAAATAAATATTTTAGTTTCAGTCTGTTATACCCCCCACTGGGAGCATGAGTTCATGTAAACCTTCTTGGTTTTCTATAACCAGTACAGTCTACTCCAGAATTGTTATTGTTTAAAAAATATATAAAATCTCTTTATTACCCATTCCCGAGTTTTGCATAACCAACACAGTTATATTAATATACTTTTTACCTCTTTGATTACCTTGCATCTAAACCTTGGTAGACTGCCCCTTAACTCAGATCTTTTGACAGACTTGCATTTTAACAAATCAGTGCTCACTCGTAAATAACTCAACTGGAAAGAGCACAATGTTATCTATATGAACTAGCGTTGTCTAGATATGAAAAAAACTGTCAAAATGAAGATAAGAGGCGGCCTTCAAGGGATTAGAAATGATCATATGAACCTACCTAGGTTTAGCTTTTAACAAAGAATACCAAGAAAACAAAGCAAATTTGATAATAAAAGTAAATTGGAAAGTTATTTAAAATTGCATGCCCTATACTGAAAGTTTAATTTTGATTAGATTGTCCCTTTAAGTTACTGACATTTTCAGTATAGTTGAGGATGCAACAGGCAAATCAAATGTTTTAATGGAAAAATAAAGGTAAAGGAACTGTCTGTAAACAATTTAATATACTCCAGCAAAAAAGATAGATCATTCGGAAAATTGTCCCTTTAAACACCAAATACATGAATCATGTTCTTTTAATTATATTAATTTTTTAAATATTTAAAAAAATAAGTGTAAAGTTTTATTGTCCTTAAAGCAATTGATGGTGCCATGTTGTAACCTAGGTTTACTTCTCTGTTGAGGCCAATTGAAGACAGTTACAAATGGGTCACTAGTGTATGCAGCCAATGGCTGTGTGGAATATAGCAGTTTTACATCTAGAGTTTCCATGACCTCGGCCATGTTTTCTTGGACACTTATGAGTTACACATGCTGCAGGGTGTGCAGGGAGGAACATGCATTGTGCTGTTCATCAGCACTATTCATGTGATGTCTAGAGGCACAATACATGTTCCGCCCTACTTACCCTGCATTATGAGTAACTCATAAGTGTCCAGGAAAATATGGCTGAGGTGGCAACCCTAGTTCAAGTCTGCACGTTCAAGTCTGCACTTCCATTTTTATCAGGAATTGCAAGGCCTACAATTTTTAGAAATAAATTACAGAAAAATTATGAAAAATAATTGGAAAATTCATATTTAAAGGGACAGTCAACACAAAAATTGTTATTGTTTTAAAAGATAGATAACGCCTTCACTACCCATTCCCCAGCTTTGCACAAAACATGGTTATATTGATATACTTTATAACCTATAAGCCTCTAAATTTATGTCTGTTTTTAAGTCACTAAAGACAGCCCCTTGATCACATGTTTTGTATTAGCTTTTCACAACAGGGGAGAGCTAGTTCAGGTGAGCCATATAGATAACATTGAGCTCATGCCCGTGGATTCTAACAACAGCACTAATTGGCTTAACCTTTTGCCGCCGTTATGCCGCTGTATTCCAAACGGCGCTGGGCTTTATGATGGAATACAACGTCATAGCCAACGGCTGTCCTGAAGCCTACTGCGCTTCTTGGATTTGATCGCGGTCTGGAGGGCGTTGCTAGCGTTAAAGGGACGCCCCCCAGACCCAATCCAATAATTGAAATCTCGCGATCGTGTGCACGATCACATGATTTCAATTTGTCTACATCGGAACAGTTGTTCCGATGTAACCTCGACAGGAAAGGGTTAAATGCAAGTCAGTAAATAAAGCCATGTGATCAGGGGGCTGTCAGAAGATGCTTAGATACAAGGTAATCACAGAGGTAAAATGTATATTAATATAACCATGTTTTCTGTGCAAAACTGGGGAATGGGTAATAAAGGGATTGCCTATCCTTTTAAACAATAAACATTTAACCTTTCATGATTAATAAAGAGCAGCAATTATAAACAACTTTCCAATTTATTTCCATTAACAAAATGTGCACAGTCTTTTTATATTTACACTTTTTAAGTCACCAGCACCTATTGAGCATGTGCAAGAATTCACAAAATATATGTATTTGTGATTGGCTGATGGCTGTCACATGATACAGGGGGAGGGGAAATAGACATAACTTTGAAATTTGTCAGGGCCAATTTATCAATGTCTGTCCGACATGATACGCGTATACGCATATGCTGTTAGCATTTATCATTGCACAAGCAGTTCACCAGAACTGCTTGTGCAATGCCGCCCCCTGCAGATTTGCGGCCAATCAGCCACTAGCAAGGGGTGTCAATCAGCCCGATCGTATAGGATCGTGCGGATTGAAGACCCTCAGAGGCAGCGGATCAGTTATGGAGCGGCAGTCTTTAGGCTTGCGTGGAATCAGGGGCATCAAACTCCATTCGGAGCTTGATAATTCTGCCCCTTAGTGCTATTGCATTGTCTTTTTAGAATGAATGTGTTGATTATGCAAATCTACTGTATTTACTTGTCCTTTAAACATTTTTTTTAAACTACATGTAATTACACATTTTGTATTGCAATCTCAAAGTGTTAAATGGAAGTACAGAGTAGTAATAGGTGAACCCCTTCTTCTTCTGCCCATTGGTATCTTATCATATCCTTCCTTTATCTCTCTCCTTAATCAGTGTAGATAACTTGCACATTTAGTGCTGGATGGCAACCCTAAGCTGAGATCTTTGAGGTCATGAATAAAAGAGCATAGAACCCCCTAGAAATGCCACTGGGTTCAACCACATATAGTGCATGCAGTTCTGGGGAGAGAGGTGAAGGCTGCATGTGTGGAAGACTGATTGCAACAGGTGTAACTACACCAAATCGTCACAGTACTTGGGAGAGTGTAGGGATCAACCACACAATGTGCTTGTAGTGCTGAAGGGTGAGAGAAAGCAACAGGTGCAGCCACACAGAAGGCTTAAAGGGACACTGTACCCAAAATTGTTCTTTCGTGATTCAGATTGAGCATGAAATTTTAAGCAACTTTCTAATTTACTCCTATTATCAAATTTTCTTCATTCTCTTGGTATCTTTATTTGAAATGCAAGAATATAAGTTTAGATGCCGGCCCATTTTTGGTGAACAACCTGGGTTGTCCTTGCTGATTGGTGGATAAATTCATCCACCAATAAAAAAGTGCTGTCCAGAGTACTGAAACCAAAAAAAGCTTAGATGCCTTCTATTTCAAATAATGATAGCAAGAGAACGAAGAAAAATTGATAATAGGAGTAAATTAGAAAGTTGCTTAAAATTGCATGTTCTTTCTGAATTACAAAAGAATAAATTTGGGTTCAGTGTCCCTTTAATTATGGCAAAGTGATTGCACTGCTCTTTTGTGCATGCATAGAGCACTGCCTTATTGTGCATGTGGTGTGTGGAATGAGTGGGGCACATAGATAGCCCACTCACACTTTGCCTCCCATACCCCAACTTATACAAAAGTGAAAATAACTGGGAAAAGGTGGCAGCTTTAACTATGGCCGTAATGTGCTCCTTAAAGGGATATGAAACCAAAAGTTTTTCTTTCATTTGATTCAGATAGAACACACACTTTTAAGCAACTTTCTAATTTACTTCGATTGTTACATTTTCTTCATTCTCTTGGTATATTTTGATGAAAAACAGTAGCATATGCTTAGGAGCTGGTGTTCTGTCAAAACTTGCTACCTCGTTGAGATTTGCTACCTTCATGTGCACATGCGCACAATTATGTAATCACACTCCAGATATGTTTTACAAAATAATGTGTGGGATACGATTACGTAATTACAAGTATGCACACACGGAGGTAGCAAATCTTTACGGAGACTAAATTTTATCCTTGCATTTCTTCTTAAAACGGCCTTGGATAGGAGTTAAGAAGTGCATATATAAAAACTGTTTAAAGAGGTTGATTTCCTACCGTTTAGCTGCACATGCGCACATATCTGTCATGATTTCCTCCGTTCATTGCCGTGTCGCCGCGGCTCCCGGATCTTCTCTGTGTAACTGACGTCACGTTGCTTAGCAACGTGACGCTTTCTCGACACACCCCTCTGATGACGTTGACGCTCCTGCCTTTAAACCACGGCGGGAGATCTGAATCGGGGCCTGTTTGTTTGATCCCCTGGAGTTTGTGAGTACCTTGTCAATATCTGTTTTCTTGATACCGACTTCTGCCTGCCTGACCAAGCCTTTTGCCTTAACCCTTTTGCTGATATTTGGATACCGACTTCTGCCTGCCTGACCAAGCCTTTTGCCTTAACCCTTTTGCTGATATTTGGATACCGACTTCTGCCTGCCTGACCTTGCTTTTTGCCTTATTCCACAATCTTTTCGTTGATTAATAATAACCTGCTTAAAGGGACATTTTCTTTTACAAAGCTGCAAAGGAGAACTTTGACTTTCTGTTTTGTTAATAACCTGCTTAAAGGGACATTTACTTTTACAAGTTGCAAAGGAGAACTTTGACTTTCTGTTTTGTTATAAACCTGCTTAAAGGGACATTTACTTTTACAAGTTGCAAAGGAGAACTTTGACTTTCTGTTTTGTTATAAGCCTGCTTAAAGGGACATTTACTTTTACAAAGCTGCAAAAGGGAACTTTGTTACAAGCCTGCTAATAAGGACCTTTTTTCTAAGCTGCAAATAAGAGCATTTCCTTTATATTCTTTGACCTGCTTAAAGGGACGTTTTTTCCTTTGTGGCTTCCCTGCATTCTGGAGCAAATATTATTTTTTTAACCTTTCTCATCTGTTTCCTGAGTGGGTCACGTCCTGGATATTTCTCAGTGTGCTAGCGTGTGCTTTCTATTTCACGCTAGCAGTTGGGTTGCATCCCGGACTGATTCCAAAGCGGCTGACATTACAAACAGGCCATAAAAATGGACCCCACTGAATTATCCATGGCCGTGGCTCACCAGGGACAGCTTTTGGGATCTCATGCCACTCACTTGCAGTCTCTGGACACTAAACTTGATCAAATAACTGCTCTATTACAAAATTTGGTTGCTACCGCACCTCCCAATCCTAATCCCAATCCTAATCCTATTGAGGCATTACCTCCTACGATTCCTAACAATCAGTCTCAGGTACAACTAAGCCCCAGGATACCTCTTCCGGATAAATATGATGGGAATCCTGAAGAATGTAGAGGCTTTCTGAATCAATGCCGTCTTCATTTCCGAAATAGCCCTACTCTTTTTGCTACTCCCTCTTCTAGAATCACATTTCTTATTTCCTTAATGAAAGGAAAAGCCTTGGCTTGGGTATCACCTTTGCTAGAAAAGAATGATCCTATACTTTTGGATGTTGATACATTTTTATCTATGTTCTCAAATGTATTCGATAAACCTGGAAGGTCATCCGCTGCTGAAGCCACTCTCCTGGATTTACGTCAAGGTAATCAACCAGTCTCTCAATACGCTATTGAGTTCCGCACCCTTGCCTCTGAAACCACTTGGAATCAGGGAGCACTCAGAGCCGCTTTCCGTAAAGGACTTTCTGAGCGTCTCAAGGATGAATTGGTGTATCGTGAACTTCCAGAGTCCTTAGAAGCCTTAATAAATCTCTGTATCAGTCTCGACGCCAGGTTTCGTGAACGCCAACAAGAAAAGGATAGAACACAGAGGTCTTCAACTCGAACTCCTTTTCGTTTGGCTCCTCGTTTTTCTAATCCAGTCACTCCAGTCTCTCCTACTACTGATCAGGCTGAACCCATGGAAGTGGGAAGTATAAAATTAACTGAGACTGAACGCTTGAGAAGACGGACTCTTGGCTTATGTCTGTACTGTGGCCTTAAAGGGCATTTATTAAGGGATTGTCCTACTAGACCAGTAAAAGCCAGGGCTTAACTCTAGTCCAGGGAACTGAGTTAAGCCAAAACAGTGGTCATTCCCTATACAAGAAACTCTTTGTTCCAGTAACCCTTCTAATTGGACATAAGAAGATTTATACTCAAGCTCTAATCGATTCTGGTGCTGGAGGAGTGTTCATTGACTCTACATTCGTCTCTACTCACTCTATACCTTTATTAAAAAAAGAGTATTCCATTTCAGTCTCTACGGTCAGTGGAGATCCTTTGGGTTCTGGATATATTCAATTTTCTACTCAACCCTTACTCCTCACCGTAGGAATACTTCATTCCGAGACAATTTGTTTTGATGTCATCCCCACTCCGCAATTTCCCATTATCTTGGGATTACCCTGGCTCCAGATTCACAATCCCATTTTTTCTTGGACTTTCGGTGAACTCACTTCCTGGGGATCTACATGCCAGACTAAATGTCTTCAAAAGATTACCAAGTTACCACTCACTATTGCTCTCACAGTCGAAACTCCGGACTCCTTACCTATGCCTTATCATGACTTTGTGGATGTTTTCTCCAAAAAAGAAGCTGAACGACTTCCTCCTCACCGCCCTTTTGATTGTCCCATTGATCTCCTTCCCGGGGCTGCCTATCCTCGAGGCAAGACATATCCACTTTCTAAACCAGAAAACATGGCTTTGGAAGAATATATTAAAGACAATCTGGCTAGAGGATTTATTCGACCCTCCTCTTCCCCTGTAGGGGCTGGTTTCTTTTTTGTAGGAAAAAAGGATGGTGGATTACGACCCTGTATTGATTACCGAGGATTAAATCAGATTACCATCAAGAACAGTTATCCTCTGCCCCTTATTCCTGAACTTTTTACTTATCTTCAGGGAGCCACCATTTTCACCAAACTCGACCTACGTGGTGCATACAATTTGATCCGTATACGCAAAGGAGATGAGTGGAAGACTGCCTTTAACACTCGATTTGGGCATTATGAATATTTGGTCATGCCCTTCGGGCTATGCAATGCTCCGGCGGTTTTCCAACATTTTGTAAACGAGATCTTTCGTGATTTTTTGAATATCTTTGTCATCATATACCTTGACGACATCTTAATTTTTTCTCAGAACCACCAAGATCATGTGCACCACGTCAAGAAAGTACTTCAACGTCTAAGAGAATTCCATCTGTTTGCTAAACTGGAGAAATGTTCTTTCCATCAAAAATCCATACCCTTTCTGGGTTATGTAATATCGGCATCTGGATTTGAAATGGACCCTACTAAACTTTCTGCCATTTTGGATTGGCCTAGACCTGATTCTTTGAAGGCTTTACAACGTTTTCTAGGCTTTGCCAACTACTACAGGAAGTTCATCAAGAATTTTGCTACTATTACTTCTCCTCTTACTTCTCTCACTAGAAAAGGACAAAACTGTAAAAGATGGCCTCCTGAGGCTATAGAAGCTTTTGAGTCTCTCAAAGAAGCTTTTTCCTCAGCACCTATTCTCCGTCATCCAAATCCTGAGTTTCAATTTATCTTGGAAGTTGATGCTTCCTCTGTTGCTGCTGGAGCTGTTCTGTCTCAACGAATACCAGAGACTGGAAAGATTCATCCTGTTGCTTTCTTCTCTAAAAAATTCACTTCTTCTGAATTTAACTATGACGTAGGGAATAAAGAGTTGCTTGCCATCAAAATGGCATTGGATGAATGGAGACATTGGCTGGAAGGTACTTCTTTGCCATTTACTATACTCACTGACCATAAGAACCTTCTGTATCTCCAAACAGCCAAACGATTGAATTCCAGGCAAGCACGCTGGTCATTATTCTTCTCCCGGTTTCACTATAATTTGTCTTACATACCTGGTTCAAAAAATATTAAAGCAGACGCCCTTTCCAGACAATTTCAAGATACCCCAGTTCCTGAGTCTGGTACCATTCTCCAACCTCATGAAGTCATAGCCCAGTTAACAACTTCCTGGTTACAAGAATTACAGTCTGCTCAAGAGAATCTTCCTTTGTCCTGTAAACCTCCCGATGGTTTACTCTTTGTTCCTGAACGCCTTCGTTCCAAGATTTTATTTTGGGCTCATGATAGTCCCCTTTCTGGACATCCTGGCATCAGTATTACCACTCGAAACCTCAAACAACATGTCTGGTGGCCTACTCTCTCTCAAGATGTGAAGGATTACGTCTCAGTATGCACACAATGTGCCATGAACAAAACTCCACGCCAACTTCCTTCAGGATTGCTCCAACCATTGCCTATACCTCACCAGCCTTGGACTCATGTATCCATGGACTTCATTACTGACCTTCCCTTGTCCGCTGGAAACAATACTATCTGGGTGGTGGTCGACAGGTTCACTAAGACTGCCCATTTTGTACCCTTACCAGGATTAGCATCTGCCAAAAGACTCTCTGAACTTTTTATTTCACATATTGTAAGAATCCATGGATTTCCTCTAGATATTGTTTCAGATAGAGGGGTACAGTTTGTCTCTCGATTTTGGAGGTCACTTTGTAAACATTTTGGAACTACTATATCTCTCTCTACTTCTCACCACCCACAATCGAATGGTCAGACTGAAAGAGTAAACCAGTGTCTTGAAACATTTCTTAGACATTATGTGGATCATTATCACTCTAACTGGACTTCTTACCTTCCTTTGGCTGAATTGGCTCATAATGCCCGGTACAATTCCTCCCTTCAGACTTCTCCTTTTCATGCAGCTTACGGATATCAGCCCAGAACATTCCCTTTGCATACTTCCTCCACAGTGAATCCTGCTTCTGATCTTACAGCCCGAAGATTAACTCGACATTGGCGGAAAATACATTGTATTCTTTCTGTAACTTCTAAACGTTACAAGTTCTTTTCAGACCTTCGACGGAAGAAGGCTCCCAAATATCGCCCTGGTGATAAAGTTTGGATTTCCTCTCGATTTCTTCGCCTGAAACAACCTTCTAACAAATTGGGACCACGATACGTGGGTCCTTTCCGAATACTGGGTCAGGTGTGTTCCACTGCTTATAGGGTGGCTTTACCCAAGACTCTCAAAGTCCATCCGGTATTCCATGTTTCTCTTTTAAAACCTGTGATGACTAACAGGTATTCTAAGCCTTTTTCTAAACCTCCACCGTTATTTGTGCATGGACACCCTGAGTTTGAGATCAGCCATATTCTAGATTCCAAGTTGCGTGGCAAGAAATTGTATTATCTCATTCATTGGAAAAGTTATCCAGTCACGGAACGTTCTTGGGAACCGGCTCATCAAGTACATGCTCCTACTTTGATCAAGACCTTCCACAAGACTCATCCTGATAGGCCTGGTCCTGTCCCCCGGAGGGGTCCTTGAGGAGGGGGGTGCTGTCATGATTTCCTCCGTTCATTGCCGTGTCGACGCGGCTCCCGGATCTTTTCTGTGTAACTGACGTCACGTTGCTTAGCAACGTGACGCTTTCTCGACACACCCCTCTGATGACGTTGACGCTCCTGCCTTTAAACCACGGCGGGAGATCTGAATCGGGGCCTGTTTGTTTGATCCCCTGGAGTTTGTGAGTACCTTGTCAATATCTGTTTTCTTGATACCGACTTCTGCCTGCCTGACCAAGCCTTTTGCCTTAACCCTTTTGCTGATATTTGGATACCGACTTCTGCCTGCCTGACCAAGCCTTTTGCCTTAACCCTTTTGCTGATATTTGGATACCGACTTCTGCCTGCCTGACCAAGCCTTTTGCCTTAACCCTTTTGCTGATATTTGGATACCGACTTCTGCCTGCCTGACCTTGCTTTTTGCCTTATTCCACAATCTTTTCGTTGATTAATAATAACCTGCTTAAAGGGACATTTTCTTTTACAAAGCTGCAAAGGAGAACTTTGACTTTCTGTTTTGTTAATAACCTGCTTAAAGGGACATTTACTTTTACAAGTTGCAAAGGAGAACTTTGACTTTCTGTTTTGTTATAAACCTGCTTAAAGGGACATTTACTTTTACAAGTTTCAAAGAAGAACTTTGACTTTCTGTTTTGTTATAAGCCTGCTTAAAGGGACATTTACTTTTACAAAGCTGCAAAAGGGAACTTTGTTACAAGCCTGCTAATAAGGACCTTTTTCCTAAGCTGCAAATAAGAGCATTTCCTTTATATTCTTTGACCTGCTTAAAGGGACGTTTTTTCCTTTGTGGCTTCCCTGCATTCTGGAGCAAATATTATTTTTTTAACCTTTCTCATCTGTTTCCTGAGTGGGTCACGTCCTGGATATTTCTCAGTGTGCTAGCGTGTGCTTTCTATTTCATGCTAGCAGTTGGGTTGCATCCCGGACTGATTCCAAAGCGGCTGACAATATCTTTAGCCGCTTTAAGAAAAAATGCGAGGACTAAATTTTGTCTCCGTCAAGATTTGCTACATCTATGTGCGCATGCTTGTAATTACATAATCGCATCCCACACATTCTTTTGAAACATATTGAGTGTGATTACATAATTGTGCGCATGTGCACTTGAAGGTAGCAAATCTTGATGAGGTAGAACATTTCGACAGAACCAAAGGCCATTTTTGGAGCACTATATGGCAGCAGATTTGCAAGAATATTATCCACTTGTAAGAGCACTAGATGGGAGCACTATTTCCTGCAATGTAGTGTTCTAGTCCAGATGCCTACCTAGGTATCTCTTTAACACAGAATATCATTGGAACTAAGCAAATTTGATAATAGAAGCAAGTTGGAAACTTTTTTAAATGTTATGATCTGTCTGAATCACAAAAGAAAAAAAAGTAATATCCCTTTAAAGATACATTACATAAAAGTGCAAAGAGAAAATAGTCTAATATGTTACAGCTTTTTCTTATTGCACTACTCCTTACATAGAAATGTGTATTTAACCTCTGGAAAGAGGATATACATATAATTAAAATTAGTTTCAGTGCAGCAGTGCACTACTGAAGTGGGACCTAGCTGAACACCTCTGGTTAGCTGAACATCTCTTGTGAGCCAATAACAAAAAGCATATATCTGTAGCCACCAATCACTAGCTATCTCCCAGTAGTGATCTGGTAGCTTTTCAACAAAGATACCAAAATAACAATGTAAAGTTGCATGCTCTGAACCAGTATTTTTGTAAAATAAAAGGTACAGATACTCATTGATTATTGATTAATTATATTGTGCTCAGTAACTTTGAGAAAAGCAAAGGGACAAAGTTATTTACAATGCTTGATATATTGTATCTACATAACAATTACAAATATTACCTGTTATCAGAGGGCAGAGGTGGTGGTACTCAGTACCGGGTAGGACCCCCACAAAAAAAAAAAAAAACTTGCTCTGAAGCATGAAAAGTTTAATTTTGACTTTCATGTCTCTTTAATAAACAGAATCCTACATTTAATGTAGATACCACATATAAGGTGAGTGTTCCTCATTTTGTTCCTCTAGTCTAGAACACTTAAAGGGAAAGTCTACACCAGAAGTTTTATTGTTTTAAAAGATAGATAATCCCTTTATTACCGATTCCCCAGTTTTGCATAACCAACACACTTATATTAATATACTTTTAACCTCTGTGATTACCTTGTATCTAAGCCTCTGCAAACTGCCCCTTTATTTCAGTTCTTTTGACAGACTTGCAGTTTAGCCAATCAGTGCCTGCTCCCAGATAACTTCACGTGCACGAGCACATGTATATGAAATACATGAACTAACACCATCTAGTGGTGAAAAACTGTTAAAATGCATTCTGAAAAGAGGTGGCCTTCAAGGTCTAAGAGATTAGCATATGAACCTCCTAGGTTAAGCTTTCAACTAAGAATACCAAGAGAACAAATCAAAATTGGTGATAAAAGTAAATTGGAAAATTGTTTAAAATTACATGCTCTATCTGAATCATGAACTTTTTTTGGTCTAGACTGTCCCTTTAAAAGGTGTCTCCTTAGGTTTATCATTGGGTAAGTGATTGTGAGTATCTAACCTACGTTCAAGCAGAAACAAAATCTCTGAATTTGGCTCACTAGAAATGGAGAAAATAAATAATCCTGTGGCTAATTTTAAGCAATATCCGTTCTACACATGATATCCAATTTATATATGTGCAATAAAAGCATTCAGATTCTCAATCAGACATTAAAGGAGCATGGAACCCAAAATTCTTCTTTCATGATTCAGAAAGAGCACTGATTTCAAACCTGTCATCAGGCCTCCCTAACAGACCAGATTTTCAGGATTACCTTGGGTAAGAACAGGTAAAATAACCGTTTACTAATCATCTGAGTATTTCACCTGTGCTCTAGTTCAGATATACTCAGTCAGAATCTGGCCTGTTAGTGAGGCCCTGAGGACAGGTTTGAAAACCAGTGAGATAGATCATACAATTTTAAACAACTTTCCAATTTACTTTTATCTAATTTGCTTAACGCTTTGAGTGCTAATGACGGCTCTGAGCCGTCACAGAGTTTCCCACTCTGGTGCTAATGACGGCTCAGAGCTGTCACTAGCACTCTCCCACCTTGAGGGAGATCTGGGGGCTCCCACCTGCTCCTACCCCCAGCGATTGGGCCTGCATAGTGACAGGCATCACCGGGGCTTCACGTTATGCACGGTGACGTCACGCGCAATAACGTGATGATGTCACCACGTAACTTTATTTATATTAAACAATGTTAAAGGGCCAGTAAACCTAGGAAATAATGTTATATAAGATTTATTTTTTATTTTTTTAACAACATTTTTTTAACTTTTTTTTTAAATTATTTTTCAGACCTCCAATACTTACACTGTCGGAAAGGTTAGGCGATTACCTTTCCAATGGTGGGTCTTGGGGGTCTGTAGTTGCTTAGATGTCTGAGATACAGGCTTCTAAGCAGCATGCCCCCTGCTCCTATACTTAAAGGGCCAGTAAACCTAGGAAATAATGTTATATAATTCTGCACATAGTGCAGAATTATATAACATTAGCTTAGCTCCAGATTTCTAAAGTGAATAGTTAAATAGATATAACGCAAAGAAAACAGAACACCGCTCTTAGCTCTACTGAGCGGGTCTGTTTTCTTCTGCTAAGCACATCACGGGCACGCTGTCTATTCACAGCGTGCCCGATCGCGCTATTAAAATCAATATAACTCGCTCCCACTCTGGTCTGGTAGCGGGAGCTAGCTACATTGATTTTAATAGCCGGCTGTGAATAGACAGCGTGCCCAGATGTGCTTAGGAGAAGAAAACAGACCCGCTCAGTAGAGCCAGGAGCGGCGTTCTGTTTTCTTTGCGTTATATCTATTTAACTATTCACTTTAGAAATCTGGAGCTAAGCTAATGTTATATAATTCTGCACTATGTGCAGAATTATATAACATTATTTCCTAGGTTTACTGGCCCTTTAAGTATAGGAGCAGGGGGCAGGCTGCTTAGAAGCCTGTATCTCAGGCATCTAAGCAACTACAGACCCCCAAGACCCACCATTGGAAAGGTAATCGATTAACCTTTCCGACAGTGTAAGTATTGGAGGTCTGAAAAATAATTTTAAAAAAAAGTGAAAATTTTTTTGTTGCAATTTAAAAAAAAAAAAAAAAATCTTAGCACCCAGGTGGGAAAGTGCAAGTTAGCACTCAAAGGGTTAATGACCGACGACATACGTCCTACAACAAATGGACGTTAAAGGGACTTTCCGGTCAAAATGTAAATGCACATAGATTTATTACATATTTGAATAGAAACATATTTGCAATATACATATATTGGCAAAAATGCTTCTAGTAAGAGTTATCACTGTTATAGAGTTAACATCTTTCTCTGCACGTGCATGTGAAGCATAGCTAGATATTGTCACTGCACCCACATATTAAATACTGCAGCTCCTCCGATCATCAGTGGGGCTTGTATCATGTCAGCAATTAACAAATTGAGTCATTACCAGAAGGTACAAGCACCTTAGGCTCTCAGAGCAAGTGTTGTGGTGTTTAACATGCTGGTGCACGGTGCATACTTAAATACACTTTTAAAACAGCTATAGCTTTTATAAGAAGCATTTTTGCTAATACATGTATATTACAAAATTGCTTCAGTTCAATACCAAAATGTACCTATGGGGTTTGCAATTTTGGATGGAATATCCCTTTAACGACCAACGAGGTACCATGTAAGTCGTCAGGGGTTTCAAGTGGTGGAAGCGATCCTGATCGCTTTCAACTGCTTTCATGTTATTGCAGTGATGCCTCGATATTGATGCATCCTGCAATAACATTTTATAGGCATCCGATGCAGAGAGAGACACTCTGTTGCCCTCTCTGCATCAGTCAGCGATGGTGCAGATCGTTGGTGGGTGGTAGCCATTGCAGGGAGGCGGGAGGGCGGCCATCGCTGGAGGATATCCGTCAGAGGGGGGTGGGATCACGTGCAGAGGTGACAGGACCATGCACAGGCGCAGGCACGCGCACGGGGACGGGGGCGTGCACAGGGGCAGGAGCGGGTGGGAACGCTACACTATGAGACAAGCTGTTAAGGGAAGGAGGGAGAGAGAAGGGGGGGAAATTGTATCTAAGGGATCTGGGAGGTGGTGGGGAGTAGGTAATTGAGGGGGACAGCTACACTATAGAAAAATTGTGTTTTTTATTTTTATATAAAAAATAAAAGCTAATTATATGGCTAACTGGGTAGTGGCAGTCAGCTGCCAGTACCCAAGATGGATGCAAATAGGTAGAGGGGGAGGGTTAGAGAGCTGTTTGGGGGGGGATCAGGGAGGTTGGGGGCTAAGGGGGGATCCTATAAGGCAGAATATATATTTAAAAAAAAAAGTCTTTTATTTTAGTACTGGCAAACTTTCTGTCAGTATTTAAGATGGCGGGGACAATTGTAGGGTGGGGGAGGGAAGATAGCTGTTTGGGAGGCATCAGGGGGTGGGATGTGTCAGGTGAAAGGCTGATCTCTACACTAAAGCTAAAATTAACCCTACACACTCCCTACAAGCTACCTAATTAATCCCTTCACTGCTGGGCATAATACATGTGTGGTGTGCATCAGCATTTCTAATTACCAAAAAGCAACACCAAAGCCATATATGTCTGCTATTTCTGAACAAAGGGGATCCCAGAAAAGCATTTACAACCATTTGTGCCATAAGTGCACAAGCTGTTTGTAAATAATTTCAGTGAAAAACCTAAAGTTTGTGAAAACGTTTGTGAAAAAGTCAATGATTTTTTTTTATTTATTGCATTTGGCGGTGAAATTGGTGGCATGAAATATACCAAAATGGGCCTAGATCAATACTTTGGGTTGCCTACTAAAAAAAATACACGTCAACTGATATTCCTGACAGATATCAGTGTTCCAATGTAACTATCTTTAATTTTGAAAAAAATAGCAAAGTGCTACTTGTATTTATTGCCCTATAACTTGCAAAAAAAGCAAAGAACATGTAAACATTGGGTATTTCTAAACTCAGAACAAAATTTAGATACTATTTAGCATGGGTGTTTTTTGGCGGTTGTAGATGTGTAACAGATTTTGGGGGTCAAAGTTAGAAAAAGTGTTTTTTTTTTCATTTTTTTCATCATATTTTATAAAAAAAAATTATAGTAAATTATAATATATGATGAAAATAACATCTTTAGAAAGTCCATTTAATGGCGAGAAAAACTGTATATAATATGTGTGGGTACAGTAAATGAGTAAGAGGAAAATTACAGCTAAACACAAACACAGCAGAAATGTAAAAATAGCCATAGTCCCAAACGGTCAGAAAATTGAAAAGTGCTGTGGTCACTAAGGGGTTAAAGGGATATGAAACCCAAATTTTTTCTTTCATGATTTAGAAAGAGCTTGGAATTTTAAACAACTTTCTAATTTACTTCTATTATCTAATTTTCTTCATTCTCTTCATATCCTTAGTTGAAAGGCATATTTACATATGTTCAGTAGCTGCTGATTGGTTGCTACACATAGATGCCTCGTGTGATTAGCTCACCCATATGCATTGCTATTTCTTCAGCAAAGGATATCTAAATAATGAAGCAAATTAGATAATAGAAGTAAATAGTAAATTATTTAAAATTATATTCTTTATCTGAACCATTAAAGAAAAATGTTGGGTTTCCTGTCCCTTTAACCCCTTAATGACCGGACCATTTTTCAATTTTCTTACCCTTAATGACAATGGCTATTTTTACATTTCTGCAGTGTTTGCGTTTAGCTGTAATTTTCCTCGTACTTGTTTACTGTACCCACACATATTATATACCGTTTTTCTCGTCATTAAATGGACTTTCTAAAGATACCATTATTTTCATCATATCTTATAATTTACTAAAAAAAAATGATAAAATATGAGGAAAAAATGGAAAAAAACACACTTTTTCTAACTTTGACCCCCAAAATCTGTTACACATCTACAACCACCAAAAAACACCCATGCTAAATAGTTTCTAAATTTTGTCCTGAGTTTAGAAATACCCAATGTTTACATGTTCTTTGCTTTTTTTGCAATTTATGGGGCAATAAATACAAGTAGCACTTTGCTATTTCCAAACCACTTTTTTTCAAAATGAGCGCTAGTTACTTTGGAACCCTGATATCTGTCAGGAATACCTGAATATCCTTTAACATGTATATATTTTGTTTTAGAAGACATCCCAAAGTATTGATCTAGGCCCATTTTGGTATATTTCATGCCACCATTTCACCGCCAAATGCGATAAAAAAAAAAAAAAGTTCACTTTTTCACAAATTTTGTCACAAACTTTAGGTTTCCCACTGAAATTATTTATAAACAGCTTCTGCAATTATGGCACACATGGTTGTAAATGCTTCTCTGGGATCCCCTTTGTTCAGAAATAACAGACTTATATGGCTTTGTGGTTGCTTTTTGGTAATTAGAAGGCCACTAAATGCCGCTGCGCACCACACATGTTTTATGCCCAGGAGTTAAGGGGTTAATTAGGGAGCTTGTAGGGAGCTTGTAGGGTTAATTTTTAGCTTTAGTGTAGTGTAGTAGACAACTCCAAGTATTGATCTAGGCCCATTTTGGTATATTTTATGCCACCATTTCACCGCCAAATGCGAGCAAATAAAAAAAAAAACTTTACATTTTTCACAATTTTAGGTTTCTCACTGAAATTATTTACAAACAGCTTGTGCTATTATGGCAGAAATTGTTGTAAAAGCTTCTCTGGGATCCCCTTTGTTCAGAAATAGCAGACTTATATGGCTTTGGCGTTGCTTTTTGGTAATTAGAAGGCCGCTAAATGCTGCTGCGCACCACACGTGAATTATGCCCAGCAGTGAAGGGGTTAAATTAGGTAGCTTGTAGGGAGCTTGCAGGGTTAATTTTAGAGATCAGCCTCCCACCTGACACATCCCACCCCCTGATCCCTCCCAAACAGCTCTCTTCCCTCCCCCACCCCACAATTGTTACCGCCATCTTAAGTACTGGCAGAAAGTCTGCCAGTACTAAATAAAAGAGTTTTTTTTTTTTTTTTTTAAATAAAAATTATAAAATATTTTAGTTGTGATGGACCCCTGCCTTAGCACCAACCTCCCTGATCCCCCCCTCCAGCTCTCTAACCCTCTCCCCTACCTAATTACCGCCATCTTGGGTACTGGCAGCTGTCTGCCAGTACCCAGTTTGGCCCCATTGGCCAAACTATTTAAATTTTATTTATAACTTTTATTTGTATTTTTTATACAAATTTATTTCTGTAGTGTAGCAGCCCCCCCACAATACCCCCACCCCCTCCCCCTCCCAGATCCTTTTATATGTAAAAAAAAAAAAAAAATTAAACTTTTTTTTTTTAACTTTTTTTTTTTAACTTTTTTTTTTCCCCTTCCTTCATTGGTGTCAGTGTGGTAATGCGCGCACGTGCACGCGCATCCACGTGCACGCGCGCGCACGCTCCCTCCTCCCACTGGGCAAAGGCACCATCGGCACCATCACTACCGGTGCAGAGAGGGCCACAGAGTGGCTCTCTCTGCATCGGAGGCTTGTAAAGGGGTATTGCAGGATGCCTCCATATCGAGGCATCACTGCAATACCCTCAGAGCTGCTGGAAGTGATTGTGATCACTTCCAGCACTCTGTTAGACAACTGACGTACCAGGTACGTCCATTGTCATTAACTGCTTGTTAATGCATGACGTACCTGGTACGTCAGTTGTCATTAAGGGGTTAAAGGGATACTAAACTCAATTTTTTTTATTTAATGATTTAGATAGAACATGCAATTTTAAGCAACTTTCTAATTTACTCCTATCATCAATGTTTGTTCATTCTCTTGCTATTTTTATTTGAAAAGCAGGAATTCAAAGCTTAGGAGCCAGCCCATTTTTGGTTCAGCACCTGGGTAGCGGCTAAATGTAGCCACCAATAATCAAGAGCTATCCAGGGTGAAAAACCTAAAATCGTCTGACTCCTAAGCTTTGCATTCCTGCTTTTCAAATAAAGATAGCAAGAGAACTAACAAAAATTGATAATGGGAGTAAATTAGAAAGTTGCTTAAAATTGCATGCTCTATCTGAATCATGAAAGGGAAAAAAAATGGGTTTAGTATCCCTTTATTTATCTTGGCATCCTTTGTTGAAGGAGCAGTAATACACTAC
This sequence comes from Bombina bombina, assembly GCF_027579735.1. NCBI lineage: Eukaryota > Metazoa > Chordata > Amphibia > Anura > Bombinatoridae > Bombina > Bombina bombina. The sequence goes on along the minus strand of NC_069504.1, from coordinate 741,518,013 downwards.
TGGGAGCTAGCTGAAAGCCCATTACAAGAAGCATATATGTGCAGTCACCCATCAGCAGCTTCTAAGCCTACCTAGGTATACTTTTCAACAAAGGCTACAAAGAGAAGTGAACAAATTATATAATAGAAATAAACCGGAAAGTTATTTCAAATTGCATACTCTGAAACATGAAAAAAAAAGTGTTTCATGTCCCTTTAAACACTTTATTAAAAGCAAATATTAGCATGAGAATAAATGTGTGTTATTTAATTATGCTAGTTGTTTATATATTAAAAAAAAAAGTGTAAAGTTTTAGTGTCCATAAACTAGGGTGACCAGACGTCCCCGATTTCCGGGGACAGTCCCCGAATTGAGGAGACTGTCCCCGGACAAATTATGTCCCCGGAAAGATGGTCAGCAGTGATGCTGCAGGCAGAAGATTGCTGAGAGTTTTATTTTGTAGGCAGCAGCATGGTGAGTAGGGCCCAGACCAGGAAGAAGTGGTATGAAAAGAGTATGCGTTGAGGGTTGTAGGGGTTTGGAGCAAAGAACGTGTGCTCTGCTGAACCCAGGGGGAATATCTGGCTGGGCTGTACCTCCACTCACTGGCAGTGATTGTCACTCTTCCAGTTCCTACTCACCCTCTCTATCACTGTCACTAAAAGAGATGCTAGAGTGAGTAGGGACCACGGCAGAGGGAACAGGAAGGCTACCCGGGGCACACTAATCCATATTGGTGGAAGCGCTCTGTCATATTATTTAATTTCAGAGCGGGAGGGAGGAGCACTTGCCCGGAGTTACACATTGGAAGTGTGAGGGGAAGTATGGGGGCTCCCAGAGCAGCACTTACAGCATTTATGGATATTCCCCCAAAAGGGATGCTGGACGGGCAGGTCTCCTGATGGTTGGGAGGAGGGTGAGCTGGGTGTTGTGTGACAGACAGGGGTAGGGCTCTACTCATATAGCACATATAATGTGTAGCTGGGGCAGGGGCTGTCTGCAAGACTGGCAGGGATATAGGGGAGAGAGGAGGGAAAGTGACCCCAGGGATAGGAGGGAGAGAGACAGGGAAACTGACCCTATGGATCTCTACTCCTTTCAGTGTTGTCTCCTCCCTTATATTGGTGTTTCTCCCCTTCTTTCAGTGTTCTCTTCCCCCTTTCATTGTTCTCTCCCCCATTTCAGTGGTCTCTCTCCCCCCTCATTAAGTGGTCTCTCTCCCCCCTCATTAAGTGGTCTCTCTCCCCTCTTTCATTGGTCTCTCCCCTCTTTCAGTGGTCTCTCTCTCCCTCTCCCCAGTCTCTCTCTGTCCTCCCCCTGTCTCTCTGTCCTCCTCCTCTGTCTCTCTCTGTCCTCCTCCTCTGTCTCTCTCTGTCCTCCTCCTCTGTCTCTCTCTGTCCTCCTCCTCTGTCTCTCTCTGTCCTCCTCCTCTGTCTCTCTCCGTCCTTCTTCTCTGTCTCCACTGTCTTTCTCTGTCTCTCTCTGTCTCCCACTGTCTTTCTCTGTCTCTCTCTCTGTTCTCCTCCTCTGCCTTTCTCTGCCTCCAACTCTGTCTCTCTGTCCTCCCTCTCTGTCTCTCTCTCTGTGTCTCCCCCTCTGGCTTTCTCTCTGTTCTCCTCCTCTGCCTCTCTCTGCCTCCAACTCTGTCTCTCTGTCCTCCCTCTCTGTCTCTCTCTCTGTGTCTGTATCTCTCTCTCTCCCCCTCTGTCTCTCTCTCTGTCTCCCCCCCCCCCTCTTTCTCTCTCTCCCCCTCTGGCTTTCTCTCTGTCTCTCTCTCTCTCTGTCTCCCCCTCTGGCTTTCTCTCTGGCTCCCCCTCTGTCTCTCTCTCTCTTTGTCTCCCCATCTGGCTTTCTCTCTGTCGTCCCCTCTGGCTTTCTCTACCCCTCTGTCTCTCTCTCTCTCTCTCTCTCTCTCTCTCTCTCTCTCTCTCTCTCTCTCTCTCTCTCACTCTGTCTCTCTCTCTCTGTCTGCCCCTCTGTCTCACTCTCTCTGTCTCCCCCTTTGTATCTCTCTGTCTCCCTCTCTCTCTCTGTCTCCCCCTCTGGCTTTCTCTCTGTCTCCCCTCTCTCTGTCTCCCCCTCTGGCTTTCTCTCTGTCTTCCCATCTGTGTGTCTCACTCTCTTTCTCTCTCTGTCTCCCCCTCTGTCTCTCTCTCTCTCTGTCTCCCCCTCTCTCTCTGTCTCCCCCTCTGGCTTTCTCTCTGTCTTCCCATCTGTGTGTCTCACTCTCTTTCTCTCTCTGTCTCCCCCTCTGTATCTGTCTCTCTCTGTCTCCCCTTCTGGCTTTCTCTCTGTCTCTCTTTCTTTCTCTCTCTGTCTCCCCCTCTGTCTCTCTCTCTTTGTCTCCCCCTCTCTCTCTGTCTCCTGCTCTGTATCTCTATCGCTGTCTCCCCCTCTGTCTCTCTCTCTGTGTCTCCCCCTCTCTCTCTCTCTGTCTCCCCCTCTGTCTCCCCCTCTGCCTCTCTCTCTGCCTCCCCCTCTGTCTCACTCTATCTGTCCCCCCCCCCTCTGTATCTCTCTCTGTCTCCCCCTCTCTCTCTGTCTCCCCCTCTGGTTTTATCTCTGTCCCCCCCTCTGGTTTTATCTCTGTCTCTCTCTGGCTTTCTTTCCCTCTTTGTCTGTCTTTCTCTCTCTCTCTCTCTCTCTCTCTCTCTCTCTCTCTCTCTCTCTCTCTCTCTCTCTCTCCCTCTGTGTCTGTCACTCTGTCTCCCTTCTTGTCCCAATGTCTCCCTCCAAAATTGCAGTTAGTGGATAATCACAAATAAATATAGTTTTTTTTTATCATTTGCCAATAAAAAAAAAAATGTCCCCGGATTTCATATTCAAAATCTGGTCACCTTACCATAAACCAATAAGCGTCATCATGTTGTAACCTAGGTTCTATGTTCTCTGCTGAGGCCAATTAGGTACAGTTATATATAGGTCACTATAGTGGGCAGCCAATGACTGTGTGGAATATTGTAGTGTCTGCACTTCCTATTTTAACAGGACTTGGAAAAGCCACAATTTTCAGAAATAAATTACAGGAAATTAGAACAAAATAAGCAAAGTTATTGTTTTTTTACCACACTCAGGGACACTTAAGTCTAAATTAAACTTTCATGATTCAGATACAGCATGCAATTTTAAACAACTTTCCAATTTACTTCCATTAACGAAATGTGCACAGTCTATTTATATTTACACTTTTTGAGTCACAAACTCCTACTGAGCATGTGCAAGAATTCACAGCATATACGTATATGCATTTGTGATTGGCTGATGACTGTCACATGATACAGGAGGAGTGGAAATAGACATAACTTTGCAATTTATTTAACTAAAATCTACTACTCATTTGAAGTTCAGACTAAGTGCTATTGCATTGTCTTCTTATCATGCATTTGTTGATTATGCAAATCTACCGTGTTGACTGGTCCTTTACATTTTGTATTAGAATTTCAAAGTCTTTAATTATTATTTTTTTTTTTAAACAATTATAGGTCTAATTTCAGTTTGCTTGAAGGGTTTCTTTGGCTGGCCTAGTGATTCTTTTACCACACTTGTTAAAAGAGTTTGGCAACTGTTTTCCCCACAGCTACTGACAAAGGATTACAATTATTCTAACTGCATGGTCACAAACAACTGAGGCTTCGAACAAGGCTTTGCTAGAGTTTAGAGGCAGGGTCCTTAAAGGTCATTTCGATAGGCTTAGAAGCGATTTACTAGATTTGTTCTAATGTTCAGTTCAGAGGCGTAACTAGGAACCACAGGGCCCAGGTGCAAGAATCTGAATCACAGGGCCCAGGTGCAAGAAGGGTCCCCCACCCCAACATTGAATTTGATACATATCTTTTTTTTTTTTTTTTTACATTTAACACAGAAAAAAATGTGAATCAGATTACGTCTGCAAAAGGAGGTACCATGTGCCCACAGTCTGTGAGATGGTCTGACCCCCTATAGTGACACTGTTCAACCCACCAGTACTGTATATAGTGAGTCAGTGACACAGTCTGTAATCTGCCGGTGAAATGGCTGGCCTGACCCTACCTGCCCCAGTACTTTATAAAGTGACCACAGTAGTCAGTGACATGGTCCAGCCCCCCATACTGTATATAGTGGTACTGTATAGACTGACACTGTTTACCAACCGCCCCCCCCCCCCCATGCTGTAGTAACAAGGTCAGTAATTTGCTGGTTCCACAAACAATACACACACACATACATGCATAAAGACACACACAGTCACATACACACACACATAAACACCAATGGGTAAAACAGAAATACTAACCCCTGTACTCAGAGACACTAGTAAAGCATCATGTCACACTCACATGATATCAGTGCAGGCAGTGGCAGGTCAACGGTTTTTATTTACTTGGAGGCACAGTCGGAATTGCGACCTCTGCACCCCCTGTAGTTTTGCCCCTGGTTCAGTTGTAGCAAACTCAATTCTTCATTGTTCATGTTTTCCAGCCAGAAGGCTTGTGCATTCGGCACTTAACAAAAACCACAGTTGACCACCGCAAGCCATATTTGACAATTTTTGGATCTGGATTTCTTCATGTGAAAGTGCAACACACTAAGATCACTGCAAATCAAGATCTTAGTGTGTTGCAAATCTATCTCCGAAAAATGCTGAATGTGGCTTGCGGTCGCCATCTCCAGTATTCATTTAGTGTAGAATAAACAGAACGCATAAGCCTAGTATTGACTGTCCCTACTGGTCATGCCAAAGGAGAAAATATTGAATTTGATAGTTAATGTAATACTGGTGATGTGGTTGCTTCTATAAAGTGGTCTCAATTGAGACTGGGCCTGCACTTCTAGGGGGCCTATCTGGATCCAGACCAGACTTGCATCATGTCTAGCCCCTCTGAGTGCCAGTCCTGAAGAAGCAGTGCCAATTGCTCTTATGTGGTGATGGCACAGCTTTTGCTGATTGCAGAAAAAAGAACAGAAAGGGCACTGATGAAATGGGGGCCCTGCCACAGCCTTTTCCCAGAGGCCTAGTGGTTTAGTTATGCCTCTATAAGGTTTACAACATAAACCACTCTCTCTTGGCATAACGACAGGCAATATGGGCAAAGTGCAAAACCTGCTTTTGGAGTAAATGTTTATTAAGTACTTAAAAAGAAATTAAACTCCAAATTCAAATCTTCATAAATTAAAATAAATAAAATGTATGTTGCAAAATGCCACAAACTGCTTGACCTGGCTAAATATTAGATAGTGATTGCTTAGAACAGAGCACATATTAATTTACAACTATAATTTAATTTTTCACAATCAAAGGGAGATTAGATAACATACTCACAAGGGTTTTCAAATAGTTTATTAGCGTTTGTCACTTTTTAAAGGCAATTTTTGGAGTTTTATAAGTGTTAAAAGTTGATCTTTTTGTTAATTAGTGCTTAAAGGGACAGTATACTACTCATGCAAGCAGCTGATAAGGATAAACGATCATAATAATAAATGGGAGGTTGATTTCTGCTGCTGCTTCCTGCTGGCATATTATTTTGTAGCCAATACTGCAGTATTTAAATTACCAGTATAGGTGGTGGTTTCAACAACTACTTTGAATGACAACATAAAAGTAAAGGGGTTATTTGTAAATTATTTAATACACTCCAGCATGTCAATCATAACTGGGAACACTGCATTTGCACATATCTTTGTGTGTTACACTTTCACAATAAGAACTCTAACTCCGAAAAGAACATAATTCTGCTGGTGGCTTCCATATTCAGCATTTGTTTTGCAATGAAACAGACAAATGCACATGCCTAGTTAGGGGGAGGCAGTTATTTTTCAATAGCCAAACTCCATCCTACCATTTGCCTTATTTGGAGAAGCCAATATGGGCTTTAGTCCACAGACAACAAGGCTAGGCATTGTCATATATTTTGTATAAAGTGAATTTGTTTTGCAGTTGTTATCTCACAAAGCTTATTAGAGACATATATGTAGCAGAGTTAGTCTTAAGAAGTCAGAAGGGTGCATTCCAAAATCTTAGAGTTAGACGTTTTCAGTGAAAAAAATACATGGAAAGGGAGTAAAATGAATAATGAAAATAGATTGCAAATATCAGTGTTTACTGGACTGTTTGATTTGGATAACAAACAAACAAAAAGTTTATTAAAGTATTAGACCAGACTGATCTGTAAGAAAACCCTTTACTTTAGAGTAAAAAACTGCATTAATAATACATAAACAGCATAAAGTGTATGACAAAATCGCTTACATTTATATATTGAATGAGATTTATCAAATTTAAATTTGTTAAACAGCTGAAATCCATATCCAGTATAGAATGGATTTCAAGGGACAGTATATTGTAAAATTGTTTTTCCCTTAATGTATTTTCAATGACTTGTTATGTCATATATATGCCCACTCCCAACCATTTTACCTCATATATTTCTCCGGGCTGGATGCTAGAGACACCTGGAGTGGTCTTGCACCCCCACTATACAACCAGGGATGATTGAATTTCAATAAAAAAATTAAATACTTGGAGAGCATAGCAGGGGGAAGGCCTTATGCCATATAACTACTCCTCAAATTGTGCTGCCCTAGGTACAGACTTAGCTGGAATAGGTCAAAATAGACACCTGAATAAACCTTGAACACTTCACAATTTTCTAGCGGATTACCTCTATGTAATAACACAGAACTTGAATACCTAGAGATAATGACTGAAGGCACTTTTTTAGTGACTCTTCACCACTGTATTTGCCATTATTATTATTATTATTATTCTTTATTTTAACGGTGAAACAATACAATGTAAGACAACATTTTTCAGACAAATACAGGGGGAATTGAGGGCCCTATTCCCATGGGAATTTACAATCTAGATGGGTAGGAGGATGGGAAACAGGAAGTGGGGACTGCAAAGGTGAGAATGATATTAGTGAGGAGATAGAGGGCAACTGTTAGCTAAGTGCAGGGGTGAAACTACAGGGGGTGCAGAGGGCGCAGGTGCAACTGGGCCCCTGAGCGTGGGGGCCCAGCTTTAAAAAAAATATATTTTTTTTTTTATAATTTTTTTTAAAATAAAAAACGTTAACCTACCACTGCCTGCACTGATATCCTGTGAATGTGACATGACTACAGGGGTTAGTGTTTCTGTTATACCCATTGGTGTTTATGTGTGTGTGTGTATGTATGTGACTGTGTGTGTATTTATGCATGTATGTGTGTTTGTGGAACCAGCAAATTACAGACCTTGTTACTACAGCATGGGGAGGGGGGAGGGGGTAAACAGTGTCACTATACAGTACCACTATATACAGTATGGGGGGTGATCCATGTCACTGACTACTATGGTCACTTTATAAAGTACTGGGCGGGTAGGGTCAGGCCAGCCATCTCACCGGCAGCTTACAGACTGTGTCACTAACTTACTATATACAGTACTGGGGGGTTAAATAGTGTCACTATATATATACAGTAATAGGGGGTCAGACCATCTCACAGACTGTGGGCACAGGGTACCTCCTTTTGTAGACATGTAATCTGATTCACATTTTTTTCTGTGTTAAATGTAAAAAAATAATATATATATATGTATTAAATTCACCTTTTTTGGAGGTGGGAGGGGTGGTGGGGTGCCCTTCTTAGATTCTTGCACCTGGGCCCTGTGGTTTCTAGTTACGCCTCTGGCTAAGTGAAGTTAGTTTGTTAATAAGTTGGGTGATAAGCTTCCCTGAACAAAAAGGTCTTTAGGGAACGTTTAAAGGAGGACAGGTTAGGGGAAAGTCTGACAGCTCTAGAAAGTGTGTTCCAGAGGGTTGGTGCATCTCATTGCCAGATTTTAAATGTGCTTAAGCCATTCACTGGCTTCCTTGCAGGGATCAATAGCATGAAGTTGGATCTTGGTTTTCCGCAGACACATTGTTTTCATATTCACACCGCTGTTTTTCTTTAAGTCACTTCAAATCAAAATCCAATTTCCAAACTATTCAGATGTGTGGCTGAAAACCCAAGTTTCAATTATATGGAGCTCTTCCATGTCCAAGAGGCATTTGTGACTGTGATTGTACAGATTGTTTCTATCTTTTGCTTACTCTATTCCTCAACACAGCCAAATAGACAAAAAAATGTATATTTATTATTTATTTTAATAGGGTTAGGACTGTCAAGAACAAAAGTGAATCTTGCATACTTATTGGCTGAGACAGGAGTCAATCAACTGACAAGGACATTATGTAAACCATTCATAGGCGTGGCTCTGCTGCACAGTGTCCCTGGAAATTGTTTTCAAATGATGACAACTAGGCAGGTAGGTCAATTTCAGTGCCTACCTACTAGCCAGTGGTATCAGCAGGGGGGCACTGCCCCCCAACTTAATAGCTGGTCCCCCTAACTGTGACTCTCCCACCTCCCAGGATCCTGGCCCGCCCCCTGACTACCCAGCCCCACCCACAAAATGCACAGTCACACCTCTCCTGTCACGACCATGCCCAAAAAATGCCAGTGGGCCTCTGTTTTTTTCTCCTCCAATAATTAAGTCCTGGAGACGCCACAGCTATCAGCCCAAGCAGCACAAATCTTCTGTCATTCTTGGGTTACTTGAGGACTTGAGATAAGGTTCCAGAAGTAGACTGAGCCTTGTTGTTCTACTTTTTTTGTTTAACTTCCTTGTCCCACTTTAACTTCTTTTATTTCCTTGTCTCACTTAAATTATATCTGTTTTCTCTCAAAATAATTATTTGAATGTCTGTCATCATGACCGAGATTTCCGTCTTTAACTGCACAATGTACAATTGACTTTAGCTGCAATATCTTTTGATACTTAAAGTAAAGGTAAAGTTAGCTGCATATGAAAACCCCTATAGTTTGCTCTTTAACATTGCAATGCAGTCGCTAAGTTTTTATAAATGTTCAAATTATTGTTTTTACGAAAAATAAGTTTTATCACCCCTACCGCTTCTTCTCAAACTCCTCCCCGATTGTACTTCCGCTTTTCTGTGTCTCATCGTAGAGACCAGGCCCACCCACTCTCTACGTCGGCATTTTGCGCGTGCACGGGTACATTTTCATATGTGCATGCACAACTTTCAGCAGATACATTGTATTCAATGAGCAGTATCGAATTGCTTTTACTCACTTGTAACGAGATCGATCTCTGTGCAGCTATTTGATTCAGTGTAGTACAGTACAGTGTAAGTCTTACGGAGCATGCGCGTCTCATGAACGAGCATGATAAATAGTGTAGAAGCTTAGAGTTGGGCGCATGCGCTCTGATGACATAGTATATGCTGTGTTGACCACCCCGGGGGGAAAATGCTGATTGGAGGACACAGTATTAGTCAAATGTCAATCATTCTTATCAAAAAGTCGGACGGACGAGAAATTGTTGTCGGATGCAACTTTCAAAGTAAGAATTGCGGTAATAGAAACACATATATGCAAAATGATGAATGAAACTTGGGCTAATTTTTTATGTACTTTAAGGGGTAGTTAACGAGTGCGCTCAAGTTTACCTTGCCTTTAAATGGTAATACATTTGTTAAAAAGCATGTAATTTTTTTTTTTTTATTATTTCTGATTATAGGACACCAATTTGTTCACCTTCTCAGATAATCTCTGTGTTTGGTTGTGAATTGATGGATCTGCTGTGAATTTATGTTGATATATTAGCTCATTTTAACTGCTTTGTTCACTAAGGCCTAGATTTAGAGTTCGGCGGTAGCCGTCAAAACCAGCGTTAGAGGCTCCTAACGCTGGTTTTGGGCGCCCGCTGGTATTTGGAGTCAGTGATTAAAGGGTCTAACGCTCACTTTTCAGCCGCGACTTTTCCATACCGCAGATCCCCCTACGCCATTTGCGTAGCCTATCTTTTCAATGGGATCTTTCTAACGCTGGTATTTAGAGTCGTTTCTGCAGTGAGCGTTAGAGCTCTAACGACAAGATTCCAGCCGCCTGAAAATAGCAGGAGTTAAGAGCTTTCTGGCTAACGCCGGTTTCTAAAGCTCTTAACTACTGTACCCTAAAGTACACTAACACCCATAAACTACCTATGTACCCCTAAACCGAGCTCCCCCCACATCGCCGCCACTCGATTAAAATTTTTAACCCCTAATCTGCCGACCGCCACCTACGTTATACTTATGTACCCCTAATCTGCTGCCCCTAACCCCGCCGACCCCTATATTATATTTCTTAACCCCTAACTTGCCCCCCACAACGTCGCCGCAAGCTACTTAAAATAATTAACCCCTAATCTTCCGACCGCAAATCGCCGCCACCTACGTTATCCCTATGTACCCCTAATCTGCTACCCCTAACACCGCCGACCCCTATATTATATTTATTAACCCCTAATCTGCCCCCCTCAACGTCGCCGACACCTGCCTACACTTATTAACCCCTAATCTGCCGAGCGGACCTGAGCGCTACTATAATAAAGTTATTAACCCCTAATCCGCCTCACTAACCCTATCATAAATAGTATTAACCCCTAATCTGCCCTCCCTAACATCGCCGACACCTAACTTCAATTATTAACCCCTAATCTGCCGACCGGAGCTCACCGCTATTCTAATAAATGTGTTAACCCCTAAAGCTAAGTCTAACCCTAACACTAACACCCCCCTAAGTTAAATATAATTTTTATCTAACGAAATAAATTAACTCTTATTAAATAAATGATTCCTATTTAAAGCTAAATACTTACCTGTAAAATAAATCCTAATATAGCTACAATATAAATTATAATTATATTATAGCTATTTTAGGATTAATATTTATTTTACAGGTAACTTTGTAATTATTTTAACCAGGTTCAATAGCTATTAAATAGTTAAGAACTATTTAATAGTTACCTAGTTAAAATAATAACAAAATTACCTGTAAAATAAGTCCTAACCTAAGATATAATTAAACCTAACACTACCCTATCAATAAAATAATTAAATAAACTACCTACAATTACCTACAATTAACCTAACACTACACTATCAATAAATTAATTAAACACAATTCCTACAAATAAATACAATTAAATAAACTAGCTAAAGTACAAAAAATAAAAAAGATCTAAGTTACAGAAAATAAAAAAATATTTACAAACATAATAAAAATATTACAACAATTTTAAACTAATTACACCTACTCTAAGCCCCCTAATAAAATAACAAAGCCCCCCAAAATAAAAAATTCCCTACCCTATTCTAAATTAAAAAAGTTACAAGCTCTTTTACCTTACCAGCCCTGAACAGGGCCCTTTGCGGGGCATGCCCCAAGAATTTCAGCTCTTTTGCCTGTAAAAGAATAAATACAATACCCCCCCCCCCAACATTACAACCCACCACCCACATACCCCTAATCTAACCCAAACCCCCCTTAAATAAACCTAACACTAAGCCCCTGAAGATCTTCCTACCTTGTCTTCACCATACCAGGTTCACCGATCCGTCCTGAAGAGCTCCTCCGATGTCCTGATCCAAGCCCAAGCGGGGGCTGAAGAGGTCCATGATCCGGTCAAAGTCTTCATCCAAGCGGGGCAGAAGAGGATCTTCCATCCGATTGAAGTCATCATCCAGGCGGCATCTTCGATCTTCTTCCATCCGGAGCGAAGCGGCAGGATCCTGAAGACATCCAGCGCGGAACATCCATCCGGACCGACGACTGAACGACGAATGACTGTTCCTTTAAGGGACGTCATCCAAGATGGCGTCCCTCGAATTCCGATTGGCTGATAGGATTCTATCAGCCAATCGGAATTAAGGTAGGAATTTTCTGATTGGCTGATGGAATCAGCCAATCAGAATCAAGTTCAATCCGATTGGCCGATCCAATCAGCCAATCAGATTGAGCTCGCATTCTATTGGCTGTTCCGATCAGCCAATAGAATGCGAGCTCAATCTGATTGGCTGATTGGATCGGCCAATCGGATTGAACTTGATTCTGATTGGCTGATTCCATCAGCCAATCAGAAAATTCCTACCTTAATTCCGATTGGCTGATAGAATCCTATCAGCCAATCGGAATTCGAGGGACGCCATCTTGGATGACGTCCCTTAAAGGAACAGTCATTCGTCGTTCAGTCGTCGGTCCGGATGGATGTTCCGCGCTGGATGTCTTCAGGATCCTGCCGCTTCGCTCCGGATGGAAGAAGATCGAAGATGCCGCCTGGATGATGACTTCAATCGGATGGAAGATCCTCTTCTGCCCCGCTTGGATGAAGACTTTGACCGGATCATGGACCTCTTCAGCCCCCGCTTGGGCTTGGATCAGGACATCGGAGGAGCTCTTCAGGACGGATCGGTGAACCTGGTATGGTGAAGACAAGGTAGGAAGATCTTCAGGGGCTTAGTGTTAGGTTTATTTAAGGGGGGTTTGGGTTAGATTAGGGGTATGTGGGTGGTGGGTTGTAATGTTGGGGGGGGGGTATTGTATTTATTCTTTTACAGGCAAAAGAGCTGAAATTCTTGGGGCATGCCCCGCAAAGGGCCCTGTTCAGGGCTGGTAAGGTAAAAGAGCTTGTAACTTTTTTAATTTAGAATAGGGTAGGGAATTTTTTATTTTGGGGGGCTTTGTTATTTTATTAGGGGGCTTAGAGTAGGTGTAATTAGTTTAAAATTGTTGTAATATTTTTATTATGTTTGTAAATATTTTTTTATTTTCTGTAACTTAGATCTTTTTTATTTTTTGTACTTTAGCTAGTTTATTTAATTGTATTTATTTGTAGGAATTGTGTTTAATTAATTTATTGATAGTGTAGTGTTAGGTTAATTGTAGGTAATTGTAGGTAGTTTATTTAATTATTTTATTGATAGGGTAGTGTTAGGTTTAATTATATCTTAGGTTAGGACTTATTTTACAGGTAATTTTGTTATTATTTTAACTAGGTAACTATTAAATAGTTCTTAACTATTTAATAGCTATTGTACCTGGTTAAAATAATTACAAAGTTACCTGTAAAATAAATATTAATCCTAAAATAGCTATAATATAATTATAATTTATATTTTAGCTATATTAGGATGTATTTTACAGGTAAGTATTTAGCTTTAAATAGGAATCATTTATTTAATAAGAGTTAATTTATTTCGTTAGATAAAAATTATATTTAACTTAGGGGGGTGTTAGTGTTAGGGTTAGACTTAGCTTTAGGGGTTAATCCATTTATTAGAATAGCGGTGAGCTCCGATCGGAAGATTAGGGGTTAATAATTGAAGGTAGGTGTCGGCGATGTTAGGGAGGGCAGATTAGGGGTTAATACTATTTATTATAGGGTTAGTGAGGCGGATTAGGGGTTAATAACTTTATTATAGTAGCGCTCAGGTCCGCTCGGCAGATTAGGGGTTAATAAGTGTAGGTAGGTGTCGGCGACGTTGTGGGGGGCAGATTAGGGGTTAATAAATATAATATAGGGGTCGGCGATGTTAGGGCAGCAGATTAGGGGTACATAGGGATAACGTAGGTTGCGGCGGTTTACGGAGCGGCAGATTAGGGGTTAAAAGTGTAATGCAGGGGTCAGCGATAGCGGGAGTGGCAGATTAGGGGTGTTTAGACTCGGGGTACATGTTAGAGTGTTAGGTGCAGACGTAGGAAGTGTTTTCCCATAGGAAACAATGGGGCTGCGTTAGGAGCTGAACGCTGCTTTTTTGCAGGTGTTAGGTTTTTTTTCAGCTCAAACAGCCCCATTGTTTCCTATGGGAGAATCGTGCACGAGCACGTTTTTGATGCCGGCCGCGTCCGTAAGCAACTCTGGTATCGAGAGTTGCATTTGCGGTAAAAATGCCCTACGCTCCTTTTTTGGAGCCTAACGCAGCATTTGTTTTAACTCTCGATACCAGAGTTAAATTTATGGTGCGGCCAGAAAAAAGCCCGCGGAGCGTTAACAGCCCTTTTACCGCCGAACTCTAAATCTAGGCCTAAGTTTTTTAACATTGGGAAAAAAATCTTTATAGATTATAGATTTATAGATACTTAAACTGTATATAATAATTAATTACTCTGCTCTAATAGTAACAAATCTGTTCTCTGATGTTCTTTGGGGTACTTAAAAGCGAAGGTCAACTTCACACAACTGCCCCACGGCATTGGATATACTTTGCAAAATGAGGGTGGGTTTAATTAATCAAATTTATTATATTTCATTATTTTTAAAATGTTTACCTTTTGAGTGCTCTAACGATAAGCACAGCTTTCCCGCCCGGCATTTTGTCAAATTGATTGACAGTTGAAGATTTTTAAAAAAACAAATCCTTATTTCCCCTGGGCCGTGACGTTTATGCAAAGGGGCTGAATGCCCAGGCGGGAAAATAAGGATTTGTTCTTTTAAGAATCGTCATCAATTTGAAATAACACCGGGTGGGAGAACTGCGCTTATCGTCGGAGTGCTCAAAAGGTAAAAAATTAAAAAATTATGAAATATAACAAATTTGATGAATTAAAACCCTTCCTCATTTTGTGAAGTCTATCCCAGTGCCATAGGGCAGTTGCGTGAAGTTGACCTTCACTTTAAACAGATATTAAAGATGAATAATAAAATTATCTAGAGCAGCAATGTACTTCCACTCCAGACATTGCAAGTGATAAAAGGCTAAGTACAAAAGTCTGCCTCTTGCGTTGCTCAGGGGCCATGTTCAGCTCAGGACTGGAAGTGTATTGCTGGTCCACAGCAAACTTTAAAGGGACAGTCAACACCCAAAATAAACTTGATTTAATCATTTACTTGCCACACATCCTTCTTCCTATTCTGCAGTCCACAGTGAATCACAATTTTTTTTTTAAAAACCAACTGTTCATGTAAAAAAATGGAAGCCAAACTCCTAAGTTTACGTCATTTTGAAGCTGATTGTAACAGCAAATCACATGAGTTTCGGCCACGACGTTAATGCCCAATTGCGCATGCACAGTTATTTTGTATCGTTGCTAGCGGCCTCTTTATTCAAGGAACTGTAAGAAGGTTCCTATTTCAGTGACGGACCGCCGGTTCTTTGCGCATGCGTTTAGCTAAAGGCTCGTCATCAAGTTTGGCGGGCACGGGAATATTTCAAACAAGCTCCGGGGAAGAAGACAATGGGAGGAGGAGTTTGAGTTCCATTTTTCCCCCAAAACGACTTGAATTCAAATTAAAGAAAATAGCGATTCACTGCGGACTGCAGAATAGGAAGAAGGATGTGTAGCATAATCGTGTGGCAAGTAAAAGATTAAATCAAGTTTATTTTGGGTGTTGACTGTCCCTTTAAATAAATGTTATAAAGTAAATACATGCTAGACATAATGATGGAGAGATTCGCCTTAGAATAATATGGTAGTTGTATTTTTACAATTTTATTAGTTTAAATATTTAAGATATAAGTGTAAAAGTTTAGTTTCTATAAAATACTTTAGTTTCTATACAGTAATGGGTGCAGTCATGTTTGAACTTTATCTTTGTGCAAACAAAGCTATGTGGAATCCTTTTTAGATTATCATATGTCCCACACAGCCTTGTTTGGACAGTCTCTTTCAGTGCCTGTTTTATATCTGTTCCTAATTATCTTCAGCAGGGGAAACAGATAAGGGGCAACTCAAGTTCAAACATGGCAAAGCTCAGTAAAATTTAAAAAAACAAACAAATTTAAGATGTAGAATACAGAAATCTTTTTTTTTTCCTTTAAAGTGATGGTAAATTCTCCAGCATAAAGTCACATATAATGTAAACTCCTGTGCTAACTAGCATATCGATCTGCTTTTAGCATTAAAAAGTCCAATCTAACTTTAATAATTAAGGTTTTTCTCCTGCTCTGGTAACTGTTGTAATGCAGCCTCTGTCAAAGAATTTCTCTTTAGCTTCCTTGACTGGCAGTTGTTTAAGCCAATCAGAGCCTCACCATGCGCCCCATGTAAAGTATTGACAGTACGCTCCCGTGCTTGTAACTCTGACTGCAAGAAGAACTGCGCATGCGCAACTCGATACGCTGTTTGCGCATCAGAATGTGATTTCTGTTGCGCAAATGGCGTCGTGAGTTGCGCAGTTCTTCTTGCAGTCAGAGTTACAAGCACGGGAGCGTGCTGTCAATACTTTACATGGGGCACATGGTGAGGCTCTGATTAAACAACTGCCAGTCAAGGAAGCCAAAGATAAATTCTGTGACAGAGGCTGCATTACAGCAGTTACCGGAGCCGGAGAAAAACCTTTAAAGGGGCATGAAACCTAAAACATTTCTTTCATAATTGAGATAGAGAATAGAATTTTAAACAACTTTCTAATTTACTACAATTATCTAATCTGTTTTATTCTCTTGGTTTAGGCCTAGATTTGGAGTTCGGCGGTAAAAGGGCTGTTAACGCTCCGCTGGCTTTTTTCTGGCCGCACCATAAATTTAACTCTGGTATCGAGAGTTAAAACAAATGCTGCGTTAGGCTCCAAAAAAGGAGCGTAGAGCATTTTTACCGCAAATGCAACTCTCGATACCAGAGTTGCTTACGGACGCGGCCGGCCTCAAAAACGTGCTCGTGCACGATTCCCCCATAGGAAACAATGGGGCTGTTTGAGCTGAAAAAAAACCTAACACCTGCAAAAAAGCAGCGTTCAGCTCCTAACGCAGCCCCATTGTTTCCTATGGGGAAACACTTCCTACGTCTGCACCTAACACTCTAACATGTACCCCGAGTCTAAACACCCCTAACCTTACACTTATTAACCCCTAATCTGCCGCCCCCGCTATCGCTGACCCCTGCATATTTTTTTTAACCCCTAATCTGCCGCTCCGTAAACCGCCGCAACCTACGTTATCCCTATGTACCCCTAATCTGCTGCCCTAACATCGCCGACCCCTATATTATATTTATTAACCCCTAATCTGCCCCCCTCAACGTCGCCGACACCTGCCTACACTTATTAACCCCTAATCTGCCGAGCGGACCTGAGCGCTACTATAATAAAGTTATTAACCCCTAATCCGCCTCACTAACCCTATCATAAATAGTATTAACCCCTAATCTGCCCTCCCTAACATCGCCGACACCTACCTTCAATTATTAACCCCTAATCTTCCGATCGGAGCTCACCGCTATTCTAATAAATGGATTAACCCCTAAAGCTAAGTCTAACCCTAACACTAACACCCCCCTAAGTTAAATATAATTTTTATCTAACGAAATAAATTAACTCTTATTAAATAAATTATTCCTATTTAAAGCTAAATACTTACCTGTAAAATAAATCCTAATATAGCTACAATATAAATTATAATTATATTATAGCTATTTTAGGATTAATATTTATTTTACAGGTAACTTTGTATTTATTTTAACCAGGTACAATAGCTATTAAATAGTTAAGAACTATTTAATAGTTACCTAGTTAAAATAATAACAAATTTACCTGTAAAATAAATCCTAACCTAAGATATAATTAAACCTAACACTACCCTATCAATAAAATAATTAAATAAACTACCTACAATTACCTACAATTAACCTAACACTACACTATCAATAAATTAATTAAATACAATTCCTACAAATAAATACAATTAAATAAACTAGCTAAAGTACAAAAAATAAAAAAGAACTAAGTTACAGAAAATAAAAAAATATTTACAAACATAAGAAAAATATTACAACAATTTTAAACTAATTACACCTACTCTAAGCCCCCTAATAAAATAACAAAGCCCCCCAAAATAAAAAATTCCCTACCCTATTCTAAATTAAAAAAGTTACAAGCTCTTTTACCTTACCAGCCCTGAACAGGGCCCTTTGCGGGGCATGCCCCAAGAATTTCAGCTCTTTTGCCTGTAAAAAAAAACATACAATACCCCCCCCCCCAACATTACAACCCACCACCCACATACCCCTAATATAACCCAAACCCCCCTTAAATAAACCTAACACTAATCCCCTGAAGATCTTCCTACCTTGTCTTCACCATCCAGGTATCACCGATCCGTCCTGGCTCCAAGATCTTCATCCAACCCAAGCGGGGGTTGGCGATCCATAATCCGGTGCTGAAGAGGTCCAGAAGAGGCTCCAAAGTCTTCCTCCTATCCGGCAAGAAGAGGACATCCGGACCGGCAAACATCTTCTCCAAGCGGCATCTTCGATCTTCTTCCATCCGGAGCGAAGTGGCAGGATCCTGAAGACCTCCAGCGCGGAACATCCATCCGGACCGACGACTGAACGACGAATGACTGTTCCTTTAAGGGACGTCATCCAAGATGGCGTCCCTCGAATTCCGATTGGCTGATAGGATTCTATCAGCCAATCGGAATTAAGGTAGGAATTTTCTGATTGGCTGATGGAATCAGCCAATCAGAATCAAGTTCAATCCGATTGGCTGATCCAATCAGCCAATCTGATTGAGCTCGCATTCTATTGGCTGTTCCGATCAGCCAATCAGAAAATTCCTACCTTAATTCCGATTGGCTGATAGAATCCTATCAGCCAATCGGAATTCGAGGGACGCCATCTTGGATGACGTCCCTTAAAGGAACAGTCATTCGTCGGCTGGAGTTTTGTCGTTAGAGCTTTAACGCTCACTTCAGAAACGACTCTAAATACCAGCGTTAGAAAGATCCCATTGAAAAGATAGGATACGCAAATGGCGTAGGGGGATCTGCGGTATGGAAAAGTCGCGGCTGAAAAGTGAGCGTTAGACCCTTTAATCACTGACTCCAAATACCAGCGGGCACCCAAAACCAGCGTTAGGAGCCTCTAACGCTGGTTTTGACGGCTACCGCCGAACTCCAAATCTAGGCCATAATTTGTTAAAAGAGCAGCAATGCACTAATGGTTTCTAACTGAACACATGGGTGAGCCAATCACAATCTGTATATATATGCAGCCACCAATCAACAGCTAGAACCTAGGTTATTTCCTGCTCCTGAACTTGCCTAGATAAACCATTCAGCAAAGGATAACAAGAGAATGAAGCAAATGAAATAAAAGAAGGTAGATTGGACTTTTTAATGTTAAAAGCAGATCGATATGCTAGTTAGCACAGGGGTTTACATTATATGTGACTTTATGCTGGAGAATTTACCATCACTTTAACTACACATAACTAAACATTTTATATTACAATCCCATACTGTTTAATATACCTTAACCTATCCATTTAAAGGGGCAGTAAACCTAGAAAATAATGTTATATAATCCTGCACATAGTGCAGAATTATATAACATTATATTAGTGCTAGCTTTATGTAACATAATATTGCTGCTGGAATTTTTATTAAAAAAGAGGGTTTTTCAGACCCGCCCTCTGTGCTCTACTGAGCGGGTCTGGTTTTCCCTCTGAGCGCATCTGGGCACGTCTAGTCACAGCCCGGGCCGATCGCGCCATTACACTCAATGTAGCTCGCTCCTGCTCTGTCTGACAGCGGGAGCGAGCTACATTGAGTGTAATGGTGCATGGTTTAATGCAAACATTCCCAAACACTCCCAAGCATTTTGTCTGAAGCTACCACTTAGAGCAGGGGCACTAAAATGTTTTTTTTTTGTTTAGAGGGCAAGTTACTTATGGTGGGATTTTGTGTAATACTATATCTAGGGAAGACAAATTGTAGCTGGTGATGTGCACTTATAGAAAGCCCCTGCTAGGGACACTAGTATGCATTATGTATCACAAGGTACTACCCATTAATGGAATATTAATAGTATTAGTTCTGTTAGTTCACCAACTATAACTATTGGCTTTTACTATATGAGAAGATAACCAAACAACTCCCTGTTGTGAATGTATATTATCTATCTGTCTGTCTGTCTGTCTCTTGTCCTAGAAAAAAAACTGTACTCCTGCTCTGCCTCTCTTGACCTACATCTACACAAAGAATTACATTTGTGGAAAAAGTGGATATGATATTAGCACAAATCCCACAGCTGCAAACAGACACACAGGTACAACTGGAAAATCAGACTGAAAAAGGTCAATAACGCAATCCAGGCACGTTTGATGATTCAGCAGTGTCAGTAAGTGGCTGAGCATCGATCTCTTAAAAGCAGATGCAGTGTCATATGCAGATTCCTAGAATGGTTTAAAGGGACAAAAAAAAATTGTAATTACAAGGTTTTTCTGATGTCTTATAACAGATTAACATCTGCTGAATGTGAAAGTGTTTAGAACAGATTAAGACCTTGCTTTCTTTAATTGCCTTTTAATGACCAAACTCCACCACTTAACTTATTTGGAGAAGCCACTTTGGACTTGTTACTGGATACATGGGACAAAGCAGGTATTGTGTCTTCTTCATTGGGGGGACTCCTATCCTTATGTTTTTAACGAAGATACAGCATTAATGAATAATTTAATTGTAACACTGTAGCCATTTGTACATATGAAACAACAGAGTGCATGGATCCATTGTTCTGTATTTGTTACAGGAGTAGACAAATGTTTGCTGTCAGTTTATTACTAAAGGTTGCACTGGTTTGCAGTTCATTATCTCATCATCTCTGCTGAGGCCAATTACGTACAGTTATGTAGCATGGCTAGGCTTGTGAAGTCTGCAGTGTGCACACAGTTTTCATAGTTAAATTACATGAAAAGGCTGACAAAATAAATAATGTATATTGCAAAGTTTTACTGCACATAATTAAACATTTTTTTATTACTATCTCAAGGTGTTTTATGACCTTTACATTGCAAGCATTCCGTTCTGCTTATAGATGTAAATGTGTGTACAGGGGCGGAACTACCATCGGTGCAGCAGGTGCAATAGCACCAAGGGCTCAAGGCTTCCCTGAAGAAAAATGTCTTTATGGGAGCGACATTTTTGTTCAGTATTAGTGTATAGTGCTGCATGCTCATCAGTCTGTGTGATAACTCAAAATCATTATACAGAGAAGCATATATTTCTTTTACAAGATATGACGAGTCCACGGATTTCATCCTTACTTATGGGATATCGCCTCCTGGTCAGCAGGAGGAGGCAAAGAGCACCACAGCAGAGCTGTATATATAGCTCCTCCCTTCCCTCCCACCCCAGTCATTCTCTTTGCCTGTGTTAGTGATAGGAAGAGGTAAAGTGAGGTGTTAGTTTAACTTCTTCAATCAAGAGTTTATTATTTTTAAAATGGTACCAAAGTGTGCTATTTTGTTCTGGGGTGTAGCCTAGACCAGATCAGTCTCTTCAGTAAAAAGAGAAGCATTTGGTGGCTTTAAGGCAATTTGAACTGGTGGGATTATATTCTCACTGCACCTCCGATACTGAGTGCTGCCCTGCTACTGATGGTCTTAGCAGATATTAACTAAGACCCTGTTTGTGTCCACAGAACTGCAGGAGGGAGAAGACCTCTTGATCCTGTGAGACCGGTCATGCTGTCGCTCAGCAGAGAGGTAAGTGCAGTCTTTATTTTTCTGGGACATAATATTAACTCAGAATAGACTGTATACTTCCATATCCATTATGTGGGACATTATGTAACTTTATCCCTACGTGTTAGAGGTGATTAAGTTATGGGGCAGTTTTTCTGCAGTCTCAGAAACAGCAACTCCTGGCTTAAGTATACAGCCCAGAGGGTTATACTGTGTTGATAATGCGGGATGTCATGGGGAATAAATGTTGTTGCCTATCCCTGCTTTAACATGTTTATTGAACTTGCAGTGTGTATTTATCGGCATATATTAATAGTAAAAATCAGCCGACAGAGAGGTACTTTATGTCCTCACTCCCCATGGGTCTATTTTATTACATTGCCGACAGGGAGGCTTATTCAATTTAGCTCGCTGCTATACTTGTTTATACTTTGACTCCCAACGGCTTCTGTTAGTGACTTATCAGCCAACAGGGAGGTTTGTTTTATTACACATGCAGTGTGTTATACATATGGCTTATTGTACAAGATGAAGCCGACGGGGAGATTACTGCTTTGTTTATGACTTCTGTGAGTAATATGGGAATTCTTTATTACCATGAGGTTCTCTCGCTGTGTAAAATATGTGCGGCCAGTGAGATTTAGCTAATACGCCCACGATGGGCGGAGCTCCAGTGCGCGCCATGGTTTGCGCGCCTTTTACATTTTTTTCTTCAATGTGATATGGGGTTTAAAGTACCATGGGGTCTCCGACGGTTCGCTTTGGCAAAATATATGCGGCCAGAGAGGGTTTGACGGATAAGCCCACGAAAGGGCGGAGTTTCGTTATGCACCATGGTTGCACTGTCCTTCAATGTGTTAAGGCAACACAATGTACTAGAGAGGCTCTTTTCTACTAACGGATCACAGTGTGCCTCCTTGGCCGTGTTTCACAAAAATAAATACAGCTGAGTGGTCTTTCACGCCGTTTAGAGTATTTTCCTGAGTGAGGTGTCATCTCCTCTTTCAAGGCAGAGCAGTGTCACAAGTAAACACGAGTCCCTCATTAAGTTAGGCATGCTGGTCCTTCCTGTATGAATTAATCGGAGGTGCAGCTGCTATCTTTATAACGTGAAGTTGATCTGTATTGTCAATTACACAACTGTCCCATACACTTTGGCCTTTATATGAAAGGACCATTCTCAGTTGGTAATGTTCCCCATATGTTGTGTGAAATACTTTCCAGTATGGTTACTATAAGCATATAAATATGAAGAGAGAGTATACATTATAGTTTAGATTATGTCCCCAACTCAATTTATACTGTATATCTTACAGGGAAGTAGAGTATATCAACCCTGTGTAGAGAGAGTCAATCTCTTATCTAATTGATAGGCAGGGGGGTGCTCAATATCCTAGCATAAATATAGAAAAATATGAAGAGAAAAATGGATATATCAGAGCACACAGTGTAGCCACAAATTAAGGTAATGTGTAAGTGAGTTGGCTGGGAGCGAGCCAAGTATAATAAAATATAACTTTTAATAATACATGTTAAAATAAAACTGGTGGAAAATTCCACATATACAGTGCAGAGTTAAAAACAGTTAAAATGAAAACTGAATGCTGAGATGCCCAGGTAACTACCTATAATGTGAGTTAAATGATAGAGTCTGGCAAGGAGGCACCACAAAATGCTCACGGATTGCACAAAAGCTAAGCTATAAAGAGGATTGACCTCACACAACAATATATCTATCTAGTGCAATACTGGAGCAGTGCCTAAGCTTGCCAGAGTCCCAATCTATAATATGTCAGGGATTGTAGTAATTAGAAAAACTCAAATATCAATTGTCAGATGGTGGACTAATAGTGGATGTAGCCCATATCACATACCGGACAAGTATACACTTAATAAATAGTGACTATGTATATAACTCCTATCAGGTACTAATACACAAAATAACCCACAGAGGCAAATAGTTAAGCATTCATAGTGAGCGCCTGATGCGCATTTCGCCACGCTAGTGGCTTTGTCAAAGGCTAAACTCACTATGAATGCTTAACTATTTGCCTCTGTGGGTTATTTTGTGTATTAGTACCTGATAGGAGTTATATACATAGTCACTATTTATTAAGTGTATACTTGTCCGGTATGTGATATGGGCTACATCCACTATTAGTCCACCATCTGACAATTGATATTTGAGTTTTTCTAATTACTACAATCCCTGACATATTATAGATTGGGACTCTGGCAAGCTTAGGCACTGCTCCAGTATTGCACTAGATAGATATATTGTTGTGTGAGGTCAATCCTCTTTATAGCTTAGCTTTTGTGCAATCCGTGAGCATTTTGTGGTGCCTCCTTGCCAGACTCTATAATTTAACTCACATTATAGGTAGTTACCTGGGCATCTCAGCATTCAGTTTTCATTTTAACTGTTTTTAACTCTGCACTGTATATGTGGAATTTTCCACCAGTTTTATTTTAACATGTATTATTAAAAGTTATATTTTATTATACTTGGCTCGCTCCCAGCCAACTCACTTACACATTACCTTAATTTGTGGCTACACTGTGTGCTCTGATATATCCATTTTTCTCTTCATATTTTTCTATGGTTACTATAAGCAACATTCTGTCTCTTGCCTATATTTTAATACCTTTAAATGAAATAAACATGCTGTTGCAATGTTTTCTTTACTGTTTATTCATCCCTTTTGAAGTTGGATGGTACAACAGATATTCAGTAGGTCATAGACACAGAGTTGAGTCACTTTCAGATTTAAAGAGACAGTCCTGTTTTTTGTGCTATGTACATTCTATACATGATTTCAGCTGGTTATTGTTGCTTCATCCCTTATTGGAATAAACTAAGTTTTTTTCTACTCAGTGGATGTGCTTTTACTGGCTCCTTGCCTATATTTTAAGATTGGCAGGTACTCAAATTTACATGTAAATTTCTGAAGCTATGTGATGCAATATTGCATGCGGCATTCATTTGTTTTTGTACAATAAAGTAACTAATGTCTGTTTTTACAGTTCAAAGGACAGTAAGGGTCACTTTTATTAGGACATTCCTGCTGTTTCTTTGGTGTGTGTTCATCCTTTGCGACTTTGGATGGAACAGCAGCACGATACAATGAAGTTTTCCTTTAAGATGTAAAGGAATTAAACCTCTTAGCTGTTTCAGCTATAAAGTTTCTGATATTTTCTTGCAGATTACCAAGTCGGCGGCTAAGAGTTTGGGATTTTCCATCTTAGCACGCAGTGCCTTATGGTTGAACTCTTGACCTGCGGATGTGTCAGCTAAATCTAAGTTTTTGGCTATTCCTTCCAAGGGGAGGACCCTGTTCGGGCCTGACTGGAAGGAGATCATTTCTGATATTACGGGATAAGGGTCTCCTACTTCCTCAAGAGTAATTTTTGTTCCTTTCGAAACTTCAGGGGAGTCCCCTCCTCCTCTTCCACTAAACAGGAAGGGATTTATCCAAAGTCTACATGGAGACCCAACCAGTCTTAAACAACCCAAGAAGCCTGCTGCTGCTACCAAAACAGCATGAAGGGGCGGCCCCCGATCCGAGACCGGATCTAGTAGGGGACAGTTTTTTCTCTCTTTGTCCAAGCTTGGATAAGAGATGTTCAGGATCCCCGGACACTAGAAATTGTGTCTCTAGGATATCAGTTGGAATTCAGAAATTCCTTTCCCAGAGGGAGGTTTCTTCTTTCATGATTGTCTGTAGACAAGATAAAAAGAGAGGCTTTCTTACGTTGGGTAAAAGACCTCTCCTCCATGGGAGTAATTTGTCCCGTTCCAATACAGGAAAAGGGGCAGGGGTTTTACTCAAATCTTTTTGTTGTTCCCAAAAAAGAGGGAACGTTCCGACCCATTTTAGATCTCAAAAGTCTAAACAAGTTTCTCAGAGTTCCATCCTTCAAGATGGAAACTATCGGACAATTCTTCCATTGATCCAGGAGGGTCAATATATGACTACCCTGGACTTAAAGGATGCATATCTGCATATTCCTATCCACAGAGATCATCACCAGTTCCTGAGGTTTGCCTTTCTGGACAAACATTTTCAGTTCGTGGCCCTTCCTTTCGGGTTGGCCACGGCACCCAGGATCTTCACGAAGGTTCTAGGGGACCTGCTGGCAGTTCTCAGACCGCGGGGCATTGCAGTGGCACCTTATCTGGATGATATTCTGATCCAGGCGTCGTCTTATCAGCTGACAAAATCTCATACTGACATTGTCTATCCTTTCTAAGGACTCACGGGTGGAAGGTGAATTTAGAAAAGTGTTCACTAATTCCACAGACAAGGGTTCCTTTCCTGGGAACTCTGATAGACTCTATATCCATGAAAATCTTTTTGACGGAGGTCCGAAAGTTAAAGATTCTGAATACATGCCGATCCCTTCAGTCAAATCCTCGGCCATCAGTGGCTCAGGGCATGGAGGTAATTGGATTGATGGTGGTGGCAATGGACATAATTCCGTTTGCTCGTTTTCATCTCAGTCCTCTACAACTGAGCATGCTCAGACAGTGGAATGGAGATTATGCAAATTTGTCTCCTTAAATAGATCTGGATCAGGAGACAAGGGACTCTCTTCTTTGATAGTTGTCGCCGGATCTTCTGTCCCAAGGGACGTGCTTCCGCAGACCCTCATGGGTGATAGTGACAACGGACGCCAGTCTACTAGGATGGGGCGCAGTCTGGAATTCCCTGAAGGCTCAGGGTGTGTGGACTCGGTCAGAGTCTCTACTTCCAATCAATATTCTGGAGTTGAGAACAATATTCAATGCGCTTCAGGCTTGGCCTCAGTTGGCTTCGGCCAATTTCATCCGATTTCAGTCGGACAACTTCACGACTGTGGCTTACATCAATCATCAGGGAGGAACAAGGAGTTCCTTAGCGATGACAGAAGTATCCAAGATAATTCGGAAGGCGGAGGCTCACTCTTGTTATCTGTGAGCAATCTACATCCCAGGAGTGGACTACTGGGAAGCGGATATTTTGAGCAGACAGACATTTCATCCGGGGGAATGAACTCCATCCGGAGGTCTTTGCCACCCTGATTCTCAGAGGGGCAGACCGGAGCTGGATCTTATGGCATCTCGTCAGAATGCCAAGCTCCCGAGATACGGATCCAGGTCCAGGGATCCGCAATCCAAACTGATAGATGTCTTGGCAGTGCCTTGGTCGTTCAACCTAGCTTATGTGCTTCCACCGTTTGCTCTCTTTCCCCAGGTGATTGCTGGGATCAAACAGGAGAGGGCTTCGGTGATCCTCATTGATCCTGCGTGGCCTCGCAGGACTTGGTATGTCGATCTAGTGGACATGTCCTCTCTGCCGACGTGGAAGCTTCCATTGAGGCAGGACCTTCTCATTCAGGGACCCTTCAATCATCCGAATCTAGTTTCTCTGCAGCTGACTGCTTGGAGATTAAACGCTTGATTTTATCTAAGCGAGGCTTCTCTGATTCGGTCATTGATATCTTGATCCAAGCACATAAGCCTGTTACTAGAAAGATTTACCATAAGATTTGGCGTAAATATCTTTATTGGTGCGGATCCAAGGGTTACTCATGGAGTAAGTTTAGGATTCCTAGGATTTTCTCTTTTCTCCAAGAAGGATTGGAGAAAGGGTTATCAGCAAGTTCCTTAAAGGGACAGATTTCTGCTTTATCTATTTTGCTACACAAACGTCTGGCAGATACTCCGGATGTTCAATCTTTTTGTCAGGCTCTGACTAGAATCAGGCCTGTGTCTAGACCTATTGCTCCTCCGTGGAGTTTGAATTTAGTTCTTAAGGTTCTTCAAGGAGTTCCGTTTGAACCTATGCATTCCATAGATATTAAATTGTTATCTTGGAAGGTTTTATTTTTGGTTGCTATTTCTTCTGCTCGCAGAGTTTCTGAGCTCTCGGCCTTACAATGTGATTCTCCTTACCTTATTTTTCATTCCGATTAGGTAGTGTTACGTACCAAACCGGGTTTTCTTCCTAAGGTTGTTTCCAACAAAAATATTAATCAGGAAATTATTGTTCCTTCCTTGTGTCCTAATCCTTCTTCTATGAAGGAGCGTCTGTTACATAACTTGGACGTGGTCCGTGCCTTGAAGTTTTACTTGCAGGTGACTAAAGAATTTCTTCAATCATCTTCATTATTTGTTGTCTTTTCCAGGAAACGTAGGGGTCAGAAAGCTACGGCTACCTCTCTTTCTTTTTGGGTATCATCCGTTTTGCATATGAGACTGCTGGACAGCAGCCTCCTGAATGAATTACGGCTCATTCTACTAGGGCTGTGGCTTCCTTATGGCCATTTAAAATGATGCTTCTGTTGAACAGATTTGCAAGGCTGCAACTTGGTCATCTCTTCACACTTTTTACAAATTTTACAAATTGGATACTTTTGCTTCGTCCGAGGCTGTTTTTAGGAGAAAGGTTCTTCAAGCAGTGGTGCCTTCCGTTTAGGTTCCTGTCTTGTCCCTCCCTTTCATCCGTGTCCTATAGCTTTGGTATTGTATCCCATAAGTAAGGATGAAATCCGTGGACTCGTCATATCTTGTAAAAGAAAAGGAAATTTATGCTTACCTGATAAATTTATTTCTTTTACAATATGACGAGTCCACGGCCCACCCTGTCATTTTCTAAGACAGGTCTTTATTTTTGTTAAACTTCAGTCACCTCTGCACCTTG